>NC_141696.1:948723461-949085179 GCF_964263255.1 Lissotriton vulgaris
GCTCGAACAGCCAGGTCTTGAGTTGCTTCCTGAATGCGAGGTGGTCCTGGGTCAGGCGGAGGTGGGTCGGGAGGGAGTTCCATGTCTTGGTGGCGAGGAAGGAGAAGGACCGTCCCCCTGTGTTGGCTCTTCGGATGCGGGGGACGGCGGCGAGGGCGTGGCCGGTCGATCGAAGCTGGCATTTGGGAGCGTAGAAGTTGAGGCGGCTGTTGAGGTATCCTGGGCCTTGGTTGTGTAGGGCTTTGTGTGCATGGGTGAGGAGTCGGAAGGTGATTCTCTTGTTGACCGGGAGCCAGTGCAGGTCTCTCAGGTGTCCGGAGATGTGGCTGCGACGGGGGATGTCCAGGATGAGTCGTGCTGAGGCGTTCTGGATCCGCTGGAGTCTCTTCTGGAGTTTGGCGGTGGTTTCGGCGTAGAGGGAGTTGCCGTAGTCCAGACGTCTGGTGACGAGGGCCTGGGTGACCGTCTTCCTGGTCTCGGTGGGGATCCATCGGAAGATCTTACGTAGCATGCGCAGGATGTTGAAGCACGCCGAGGAGACGGTGTTGACTTGTCTGGTCATGGAGAGGGAGGAGTCCAGGATGAAGCCCAGGTTGCGTGCGTGGTCTGTTGGTTTGGGTGCGCTGCCTAGAGCGGGGGCCACCAGGAGTTGTCCCAGGCGGAGGGTGAGGATCCCAGGATGAGGACTTCCGTCTTGTCCGAGTTCAGTTTCAGGCGGCTGTTCTTCATCCATTCGGCTACCTCTTTCATCCCTTCGTGAAGGTTGGCTCTGGCAGTGGCGGGGTCGTTGGTGAGGGAGAGGATCAGCTGGGTGTCTTCGGCGTAGGAGATGATGTTGAGGTTGTGCTGGTGTGCGATGTCTGCGAGGGGGCTCATGTAGACGTTGAAGAGGGTTGGACTGAGCGAGGAGCCTTGAGGAACGCCGCAGATGACTTCGGTGGCTTCAGATCTGAACGGAGGGAGGCGGACTCTCTGTGTCCTTCCGTCAGAGTGAGATGATACAATGCTGTACATAGTTGTTATGTTGCTACTAACATTGCAGGTTTAGTGAAGGAATGTCAGAATGGAACATCATTGTGTACATGTTGCTGTAAGTAGTTCAAACTATGTGCACATGACACCAGGGGCCATAGTTATGGAAATGTTGTTCAGTGCAGCGCAGCTTGTCATCTTATTGGGAAGCACTGCATCACTTGCAGAAATGCACTGTATTTAATGGATGTGGCCCACTCCTGCTGTTTTGCCCTGCACTGGCCCCCAATGCAGGACTGGGTTTAGGGCAGTGCGACCAGTGCTGCTGCACTGAGCGCTGACCTGTGGAGGGGACGCTGACCTGGTGCGGACAGTAATGTTTTTAGAAATAACTTATGATTAGAGGGATAAGGGGCACGTTTGCCCAGTGGTAGTGAAAGAATCCGAGGAGGCGGTCATGGGGTGTGGGGGCACCAACAATAATTGTTGCACCGGGAACCACCAGTGCCAAAGCCGGCCCTGCCACAATGAACTGCCTAGCACTAACGCATTCACCCTTGCACTACGGTGCAAGGTTGTCAGGTTTGCATAGAAGAATATTTTTGGAGCAGGAAGGGGCATCTTCCTGCATAAGAACAAACTTTGAAGGCAAATACCTTCATCTATGTGTGCTGCAGAATGTAGCATACACAGAATGATGAAGTAACAAAAGGAAAATTAAGATATTCCTCACCTGCAGAGACATATCCTTTTTGCGCATGCGTTGGCAGAGGCAGAGAAAGGTTTATAAATCTGTTAGAAAAGATTAAAAGATGTCGGTGTTAAACAATGTAACTCTACATGCTTATTTGGGAGTGCTCTGAACCTTCTATTTATTGACTTGGGCTTGTTCCAGAAGAGGAATTGTTGGCTTCTCTTCCTTCTTGAGAACCCAATACTTTTGCTGCTTTGTGTTGCACTGCTAAAACTATGAACTTTGCTGACACTGTATTATGTGAGCCTTTCTCCCCAGCAACTTCTGTTGACTCTTTTTAAAGGGCCAGTACTCACTGTGCTACTGGAACCAAGTTGCACCCGATTGAGGAGGCCCAAATAAGCCAACTTGGGTTTCTTCTGTTCCGATTCTGAGGAAACCTGGCTGGGAAGGTTGGGCAGGACAGTTCATATTGGAAAAGGACTATCGGATCAGATGCATATGACTGGGGATAACTGAGGTAGGCATGATTAACAAAAAATAGACAGGTATGAATGCAGCCCAAGAAATTAATAGTGGAAGAGATTAATTTAAACACTCTATTAATCACTATTATGCATTCTTCACTTCAGCGCAGTGGCACTTCTGTATCAGGTGCCTCTGTTCTCGTTTTGTGTGTTCTAATCCTCTAAGACTTTAAGCAAAGAAACACAAATTACAGTTTCATCACCCTTTCCATCAAGAATATCAATAAATATGACCATAAGCCCTCTATCATTTTATTGAACGACTTTTCACGTATGCAGACCTATGGCAAATCAGCAACATATTAACTGCACTACTGATATAGTGCATGAATCACCCCCAAAGGGGCCTCACGGCTCTGTGCACATACCGCTGTGGAACCCTTCCTGGCCTTTCCCTGTGAAATGCCCACTCCTGGGCACCCCCAAGGTGAAGCCAGGTATCATAGCGCTGTTGGGGCTGTTGTGGAGATTAAGCAAGCTATTGCCCAGAGTTGCAGAGTGGGACCCATGAGTAGAATAGGCACCGAGGTGAGAATTATCAGGTCCTGGGAAATTGAGCCCGAGACCCACCGAAGTGGGAATTGAATCCTGGTCCGGGCCAGATCTCTGCATCAGGGTTTGTCGCTCTAACCATCGAGCTACACTTCTCCACATATACAATATGAACTTGTTTAAATGAATGCAATGTGAAAGATAAATTCTTGTTAAAATTATTAGGTAAAATATTCGCAAGGCACCATCTCTTAGTCTCAATAATGGTGAGCTAAACTGATTCGCTGTTCTTCAAATTTCTGATTTGAAGGGGCATTATTTCTGATTATATCTGATGTCCTGATGTCAAATGAAAATGGAGTAATGTTTAATCATGAAACAGAAGCAGGTGTAAAGATGTGCTCAATAATCTGGTTAAGTTCTTAAATACCTTGAAGAAACCTTTGAAGAAAGGGGGCAGGTATTATTCAACAGTTAGATACATATCCTTCAGAATTACAGAGATCCTCTCGAAGGTTTCCATCCCCATCCAACAGGGGTGCAGTCACTTTTGGCTTCCCTCTCAAGACCATGAATTCTTCCTAAATTCTTTGGATATTTTACAATAAACCAGGCCTAGCAGCAACTTACATTTAAAACCCCAACTGGTTTCCAGCTAATTGTTTGGAGGTTTTGCTCAGTTGATGTCCAATACAAGGTGTGAAACCTCCCTATAACTTCGGCGACAACCTCAAAAACTTTGTTTTTGATTTTTTAGAGGTGGATGGGTTTGGAGGAGGGGGACTTTGAGGCAGTGAGTTAAAAGTGCCTCCGGCTGTGCTGGGTACTAATGGCCAGATTCATGAAAGACCCGTTTTGCGAGTCTGATATAGCGATTCATAAGGAATCGCTATTACAGACTCGCAAAACGGGATTCATGTAGGAATCGCAAAGTTAAATGCGATTCCTACAGATTCCTTATTTGCGATTAGCAAATTACTAATCGCAAATAAGGAATAACTCCCCATTCATTCCTATGGGCCAAAAGGACCATAGGAATGAACGGGGAGTATTCCTTATTTGCGATTAGCAATTTGCTAATCGCTAATAAGATAGCGATTTGATGGGTGCCCGTGGTGTCCAAAGGACACCCTGTAGCACCCCTTAAATGCACATCTTAACAGGTGTTGCGCACACACATGTCCAAAGGACATGTGTGTGTGTAACATGAAACTTAGAAAAATGCTTTTAAAAGCATTTTTCTAAGTTTTCGCTATTTACCACGAGGTTTGACCTCGCGGTAAATAGCGGCCGAAATTTGCGAATTCGCAATTTAAACATTTTTCAAGAATAGCATTTAAGGAATCTCTAATAGAGATTCCTTAAATGCTATTCCTCGCAAATTTGCGAGTTTCTAAATAGCGAATTTTGCATTTGGGATGATGAATCCCAAATGCAAAAATTGCACTCGCAAAGGGCCAGATTCTCAGAATCTGGCCCTTTGCGAGCGCAAATATGAATGATGAATCAGGCTGTAAGCTCTTCCCCTTTAAATCAATTAATCAATCAATCAATCAGGGGTTTGTTAAAGCGCGACTACTCACCCGTAAGGGTCTCAAGGCGCTAGGGGTGGGGGGGGGGGGTGGGGGGTGCAGGTTCCATTCCATCAAGGAGGGGGTCTGCCGAAGAGCCAGGTTTTGAGGTTTCTTGCGAAGATGGGGAGCCTGGTTGTCTGTCTGAGGTGGAGCGGAAGGGCGTTCCATGCTTTGGCCGCGAGGAAGCAGAAGGAGCGGCCTCCAGATCTGGTCTTTCTGGTGCGGGGGACCACAGCGTAGAAAAGCTGGGCTGATCGTAGGGTCCTTTGGGGTGCGTGGAATTTGAGTCGGCTGTTCAGGTATGCTGGTCCAGTGCCGTGGAGGGCCTTGTGTGCGTGGGTGAGCATCTTAAAGGTGATTCTTGCCTCGACGGGGAGCCAGTGGAGTGTGCGCAGGTGCTGGGAGATGTGGCAGTGTTTTGGCAGGTTGAGGACCAGTCTTGCGGCAGCGTTCTGGATGTTCTGTAGCTTGCAGATTAGGTTTTTGTTTATTCCGGCGTAGAGTGCGTTGCCGTAGTCGAGTCTGCTGGTAACCAGGGCGTGAGTGACTGTCTTTTGGTGTTCGAGGGGGATTCATTTGAAGGTCTTACGAAGGAGGCGGAGGGTGTGGAAGCAGGAAGATGAGACAGAGTTGATCTGGTGGTCCATTTTGAGCTCGGAGTCCAGGATGATTCCAGGTTGCGTGCGTGGTCTGTGGGGGTTGGCGGGTTTCCGAGGGCGGTGGGCCACCAGGTGTCGCTCCAGGCGTCGGGGTTTGGGCCCATGATGAGTACTTCTGTTTTGTTGGTGTTTAGTTGAAGGCAGCTGTTTTTCATCCATTTGGCAACGGCTTCCATGCCTTCTCGAAAGTTGCGTCTGGCGGTGTTGGGCTCGTTGGATAGGGAGAGGATGAGCTGGGTGTCGTCTGCATATGACACGATGTTGAGATGTTGAGATGTTAAAAGCACCGTCCCTCCTCACATTGTGACAAGGTTTCACAAGTTGGCAGGTCTGGAACCCAGACAGCCCTCCAATCTGTTCAATCTCAGTATTATTCACTCCAATATAGCTGGTGCTCAAAGTGAACTTTAAACATTTTGGGGATTATTTACAAGCCCTTTGTGCTGCTGGTACCTCACTTTTTCCTAATTTAAAAGTGACGCACTGCGGCACAAGGGGCTTGTAAATAAGCCCCTATGTGCCTGATTCACAAAGGTAAACTTACACATGTGGTTTGCTATTCACTTTATGTTTGTGTAGCCGCGACACCTAAAACGGTAGGACTGCCCTATCTTGTTATGTGTGGAAAGTCCACAGTGGTAAAGCTACTAGTAGTAAAATACATTTGTGAATCAGGCCCACATTGGCCCTATTACAATGAAATAAAAAGCCAAAATGTTCACATCAACTCACACAATCTATGACACTGACATAAAAACACTACCACAAAATAAAAAAAAATGTACATCCCACTGCCATGATTGTTTTAAAGCAGCACTGACAAAACTGCAGACTTGTTGATTTTGTCACCGACATATTTTCTATCATTCAAAGGACAAAATTGTAATATTTTAGAAACAAGTTGGTACCCTGTTAGTTTTTTGTGGAAATATATAAAAGTAAGCCCTTGAATGTATGCCTTTCCGACTCCCCAACGCATAACACATCTGTGAACTAAAACCATTGTTGGATTGCATGCAGCATATTGCAATTTGGCAGTAATCATGAAAATCGTTTTCTACCCCCACGCAAACATTAGTTTTGTGGCACTCAGCGATGGGCGTCGACGATGATGAAAGCAAACATTTCCCTTCGGTGACTTCAATGTTATTGTACTATAATTCTGGTAAATGCTGCATTACACCTTGTTCATGGACGTTTATCCGAAAAAACACATTATGCAATCCATTTCTAAGTTATAAATTTGCTTTCATGTTTTTATATGTTTCCAAAGGTAAGATGCTGGAAAAATAACGTTTTATCACGACTAGATGTTTTGAAAAACACTTTCTTTACTTTTCTATTAAATATAAAAGTCCTTTCTGGCTATGTGGAGTTATTACCTGATTTTGCCCCGGTGCTTTTAGCACAATATTTCTAAAAATCATTACCGCGCTTTAATTTGCTTAAGATTTTAAATGTCAAATTAATCCCCACGACCCTTTCAGCTTTTCACCTTTCATTATTTCATCAGTCTGAAAAATTATGTACTTTTTGATATTAACATTTCATGGCAGGTCATATTGATTTTACTTTTTCCATTTCTTTGGCCTCTTGTGGCTTCACTGTTTCTAATTATAAGAATATAGACGTGGGTTCTTCTGTCATGGCACTTGACAGAACAGAGAAGAGTACTCCTGTACCAAGGGAGTGCTCGCATTTAACACCCATCGAAACAAATCCTCTCTCAGCTGGACTACAAAATGGAAATCCATAAGTACGGCTCCCCTGGGCATTTTTGTGAAGGGTTCTCAAAGCATTTTCATATGATTCTGCTGAAGTTTTATGTGATCATTATATGATGTTTTACAATGCCTCTTGATTTAATTATGAGGCACCTTTGCCTCATCAATCAGCTCAAATGGATGATTTGCAGAAGACAACATCTGCTGTAATATGTCCCCAGAGCATAGATGGAAAAACAGATAAGATGTAATTCCAATTCCCCGGCCTCAGCTTCATTCTCCAGAGCAAGTGTTTCTCTTGGGAATGACTATCATGTCCTGCAAGATCACAACTTTTCACTTTACCATATGCAGATGGAAATTACTGAGGCAGTTCAAACACCAATCTATATTTACCAGATTTTCGTGGGCCAGATAAGTACTGTATGCTATCATGTTGTTAGTGTTATATACATTCAAGTTTGAACAAGTGCCATTTGAGCAAGAAAAAAAATGTGTTTGTTCCATCCTGAAGCCAGATTATATAAATTGGCCTAACGCAGCCTATTTGCATAAATATGCCATTCTATATCTTTCCATAGATTTTTTACGGATCAGTGCTAGCAAAAAACGTTTGGATTTAGTCCTATTAATACATTAAACATACTAACTCTTTTCTGCTGCAGAACGGCAGAAAAAAGGTTCAAACTTGAACACCCTTACAATATGCACGTGTTAGTAGTGTCTGCACACTTTTTGTTTAAATACATTTTGCAGAATCCAGGGGCATATTACCAACAACTAGCGATAATTATCGTTATGTTAGTTTAGCGGCGATATTTTTGTCGCCGAGCTGCGGCGATTTTTATCGCTTAGGAACCTTGATATTATCAAGGTTTATCTCCTAAGCGATAAAAATCGGCCGAAATGCATGAATATCGCTGAAAAGTCAGCGATATTCATGCATTCCGAGCTAATGCTCTTAGCCATGTTATCGACCTACCATTGGATAACATGGCTAAGAACTGCTCAGGGGCAGGTGTTAGCTTTTGGAGATATTCACGCTTAGCGCGAATATCTCCAAAAGTTGGTAATAGGAGATAGCGATGTTAGCGACTGTTTCCAGTTGCTAACATCTTGGCACGCCCACTTTGCATGTCATTAGTGATAAATATCACTGACATGCAAAGCGGGGCCCAAGATGGTCGCTATCTCCTGCTAGCTGTCGCTAACTGGTGTTAGCGACAGCTAGGTAATAGGGAGATAATTTTATCTCCACTTTCTTGGCTTTTAAAGCCAAAAAAGCGGAGATAACCCCCTTGATAATATGCCCCCAGTGTTTTTGTAGCAGAGTTAAGTTAATGTTCAGATATTGGCTACATGGTGTAAACATAAGCAATATATCATTTTTGCTACTAAGCAATACTCTTCGACACAAAAGAAATAGACTATGCCTGCGCAGAGTTATCATAAGTAATTCAACGCTAAATGCATGTTGTTACAAAATAGCACTACTCGGGTGCTTTATGAGATAAAGGCTGATAATTCTAAAAGGAAGATAGTCAAGAGATCTATTTGAATCGTCTAGATTTTCTTTTCATCTTCTAGATGTTCCTTTTTATCCAGGAGCTTTATCAAACTGTGATCAATGGGGCTGTGATATCTTCCTCAAAGGCCAAAATACGTTTTGCTGGCTATTCATGGGTTGGCTCTATCAGCAAGGAAGTCACTGAACATGTTTTTCCTGAACAGCATGAATCACTCAGTAAAATTTCATGGAATCTTGCAGGAATTATGTCCAAACTTTTGGATCCCGATTGGACTACTTTTATTAGGAAGTATGACATATGTCTCTTTCAGGAAACATGGGCACCAGAGAAATGTTGTCCTAACGGTCATTGTTGGACCTGGCCCTTTTGGCAGGTTTACCCTGAAACTTTTTGCCTTTTCCTAGACTGTTTCTGTAACCTGGTGTTGGTGAGTTTAGGCCTCTGCACACTTTTTCACTGTGGTCCAGTGTAAATTGTGTGCGCTCTCTGTGTACGTGTGGTGAGAGTGACCTGCCCTCCCATAGGAATGCATGGGGAATATGTGTGTCCATGGTAGTTCCTAATGTGTGGGGAGTGCAGGGTCGAGCTTGGTATGTGCGAACTAGTGAGATTGAATGCTGCATGATGATGTGTGCTGCTTTAATGTGTCTAGTGTGGAAGTGGCAATTCTAGAAGTCTGTGTGTCTGTGCAGTGAATGTGAATTGACTGTCAGGCTTGTGATTGGCTGGAGCTGGCTGGTGTGCCTGGCTCCAGGAATCAGGATGGGTCTGCCACGGTTGTGAATGGAGATATCTGCATGTTGATGTGAGGGAGGGGTGCACCTGGGACCTGAATAGGGCTGGGCTTTCCCTCCACAATGCAGGCTCCCCCCCTTGTGGTGTGTCTGATGTTCCTGACTCACCCTGTGAATAGGCAGTGGGGCTGAGCAAAACAAAGTGCTCAGGAACCAGTTGCATCTGGTTCACCCCTTGCCTGTACCTTTGGAGACAAAGGATTTCTGTGTATAAAAAGAGGCTGTGACCTCATGTAAAATGTTCTGTTTCCTGACTAGAATCTACCAGGGGCATGCTGCTGCTGGGGCCCAGGTGCAGGCTCGCCTTGCTGGGCCCTGCCCAGCCCCTGGATGCCTTGAAGATCGTGTTTCTTTGGGACCCCTCTGCCTTGCCTGGGGGACTGGAGGACTCCCCTCTGCTGAGGAGTTGGTTGATCACTTTCTTTGCCCCAGGACCTTGCTGCCTCTTTCAGTGTCCTGGGAGCGCTGTGCTTTTCCTGGTCTTTTTGACCCTTTAGGAGGAAATCCCCTGGTGAGGGATTCCCCCCATGATCATGGCAGCACGGGTGCCACCCCACTTATTTTAATATTTTACTTGCAGGTGCCTACCCTGCCTTTTGCCCGCTTATTGGTGATTGCCCTGCACCATGGCCGCTACTCGTGTGTCCTGGATTTGCAGGAGCCCACCCTGCTTATGCCCCGATGTTCGGTGGGTGCCTACCCCTCATTTGTTCTCTTTTGAACTTGTTTATTTATGCGGGTGCTACCCCGCTCCTTTGCTTGTTTGCTTTTCGAGGGAGCCTACCCCTCTCACTACCGACGAAGAAAATCACTGCCGCAGCCGTGGTTGAAACAGGAAGTCAGGTACCGTAGTGCCTGACGAGGGGGAACTTCCGGTTTTAGAAGGGAAGTCCCGCCAGCCGCCGCGCTGGGATTGGCCGAAGTCCCGCGCCAGCTAAAAAATGAAGACCAGCTGGCAAAGTCATGGCCTTACCCGGCCCGGGGCTCCTGTGAGTTAGGGAGAGCCTCGGGGTCGCCAGTGGTAAGGAGCACCAGTGTTGCGGGGCTCCCAGGTGCTGGAGGGAGCCCCGGCTGAGTAGTCAGCCCGGAGCCGGGAGAGCTCCGCCTTCCAAAGTCCTGGTCCCAAGATAGGGGACCGGGTGAAGATTTGTGCACGCCCCGCCGCCCCCGTAGAAGCAGCCGGTGAGTGGGGAGGCCATTGTTCATGTTGTTTTTGGTGCCCAGGGGCACCCGGGCAGTGTTGGTGAGTCTTGAGCGGTCCCGCCTGGCAGCGGACCGCTCCAACGAAAGGGCAATGTGGTTTAGAGGGCCCGAGGGGCCGGCGCCCCTACCAGAGCAGGCACGATTGCAGTGCCCTTTGCCAGAGCGGCCCTGGATGGCAGCGGGCCGCTCCCACGCTATGGGGGAATTTTTGATGAGCTAAGGAGCCAGTGTGCTCCGGGGGCATGTTTTCTCTCAGAACCAGAGGGCTTCACCTTGGGACACATCTACTTTGGGGGACATCTTGATTCACAGAGCCCCGTGTGTCTCTAGCCTGCGCATATTTGTTTTCAGAGCTAGATGACTCCATGTTGGCACAGTCTTTGTTCTTAAGGGCTAGTGAGAGCCCAAGTCGCAGTTTTGAGCTCCCAGTTGCCCAGCAAGTAGTGGGCAGCTGCACTGTTTAGGTTCTTTCTTTCAGGGGACCTGTTCTTGGAGAACCTAGGAGTGAGTCGCACTCCATTCGCCCCCTACCTTGGCCTTCCACAGCTGCACAGCACTCGGTGCCATCTGCAGCGTTTATGCCCTGTTCTTGTTCCCAGCTGCCCAGCAGGTAGTGGGCAGCTGCATTGCTTTGGCTTGCGCTGATGGCGCACCCCTGACTGGCGCTGCATTGGCAGCGCGCCCTGACATTCTGGACACAGGGAATTTGAGCCCCTTCTTGAGATGGCCAGTTGGCCAGGGGGCTGGTTTGTGGATAGGGGGCAAGGCCCTAAATGTGATTTATGTGCTAGAGTGATGTGGTGCTAGGCAATGTAATGCATTTAGTATGTTTTACGCACCCTGTGTTTTATACCTCTAAAAGTGTGGTTTATGATTATGAGGTTGTTTTACCTATGTAGGTTTGTATTATTGAGATTGTACTTCACTCTGTGCTTTACGCCCCTAAATGTGAGTTATTCTTAGGAGGCAGGGTCTAATGTGTTTAGACTAGTGAGAGATTGCATAATGTGTTTATGCTGGTGAGGTTGGCGCAGAATGTAATTCGCACCTGAGGTGACTGTACATAATGTAGTTTATGTTACAGGTTGAGATGGAGTACAGTGATTACCAGTAGTTACTGGTTGTAGGTTTATGATCTATGATCTTGTACCAATTTCTGCTAAGTGTTGATCCTGACAGTGGCCCACGTGGCCCTGTCCTGTGTAAATAATCCCTTGTGAATATTGCCCATGCCAGTTGCCACAATGTATATTGTGTGATTACTATCTGATGTGTTTTGAGAATATAAAAGTTATTTTTATATAACCTTGTGTGGAGTTCCTTTTGTAGTGTGCCTGGGATGTTGTTGCTGTGTGCATGCACAAATGCTTTACACATTGCCTCCCGGATAAGCCTGTCTGCCCGGGCCAAGCTACCAAGAGGGTGAGCAGGAGTTATCTTGGCGTGGGACTTCCTTGCCCTGACTAGAGTGGTGGTTTCTGCCTGGCTTTGGCGCAAGCTTAGCCAACCAGAAATCCCAGTTCTAACAGTTATGTTACAAATAGTGTTGGGGAAATACTCCCCAGTGAGCCTGGTAGGGTGATTGTGGGTTGTTGGTCTGTAGTGTAGTTCCCATTTCCCTAATAGGCTCTGTACATTGGAATAATATACACTATAGGTTTGGCATAAGACTGAGGTCAGTATGCCCCTATCAAGTATATTAAACTTAATTACTTTGTGTGCCAGCTAACTCAGAGGCCACTAGAAACTCCGTGTAAACAAAAAGGGAGTCGTTTCTGGCAACCGCATAAACATGACAACTTTGTTTCCCTTTAGAATCAGAACACTCTCAGCATTTTGGAAACAATAGTTAACAGTTTCACTCAGCTAATCGTGCATGCTTGGTTTCTGCAGAGTTGCACAGAAAGAGTAGAAGGGCGTTTCAATAAAAAGGATTTTTTGAACAGACTTATTTCTCGTGTAAAATATATGTAGCTACAATCATAAAACAGTATGCGAGATATAATATGTACAGCGTAAGCAGTAGAAAAAAATAATACTGCAATAGCATTGTCTTTTAGCTATGACACAATATATTCATATACATAAATAACACAGGCTAAAATGTGAGTACTCATACTATGCATTCTCTAACTAGTTCTACCCCAGTGTACCTAACGTAAGTGTAGTACAAGGTAAGAAGTAGAAGTAGGTGCTGCATTTGAAAGTAAGATATGCTATAGTTTGGTATGCCAAGTTTGTATGCAAAGAGCCCTTCTAGGCTCTAGTCAGCTCCATACCTTGAGAATGAAAGAGGTTGGAATCTTTTTACGGATCTCGAACTCTAACACCCTGCGAACGGAGTCAGAACACTGGAAGCCATATTCTCTGTGAGCAGGGATGACAGCGTCTTGTCTGTGCGTCAGGCCGGGACACAGGCTCCTCTATGTCGAGGTCTTCTCCTTACTTGCTGTGGCGAGTTACGTCCGGGCCGTGGATGTGCTAGCAGTAGGTTACCCTGCGGGCAGTCGCTGGGACGGAAAGTCTCCTGGAGTGAAGGTTTCCCCTGCCACGAGCCTACGAGGCAATCTCATTATATTCTCCGAATTGGAGATTTTATAAACCGAAAGAAATTCGAATCCACAACAGTTTCATGAGTTGGTATAATACACAAAGTACTTTTCCTCCCACCTTGGAGTTTGCGCTTTAAGGTGCGCGGAATATGGGCTGGGAGTCTTTTGGTCCTGATGAATGCTGTGTGTAACAAGCACTTGATAGCAGAAACATGTTGACCAGTTGTTTTTTCTAAGGACACGGTGGTTCAAATTTACTTAACCATCTAGTGTCCATTTTCACTTTCTTTTTATCTGTAGGTAATACTGGTCCCTTATTAAAAATCTGGTTGGGGCCCAGATATACCTAGTTTTAAATCACTCACCAAACCTTTGGGCACTAATACACTTGCCTTCTACTAGAACCCAATGATGAAACATGGTCACCAACTTTGTTGGTGCTTGAGGGTTCTTTTTATCACAGTGACTCCTACTAACCCTTTGTCTTATTTACTGCTTGCGTAGTGGTAGTATTAGTTCTGTTTGTTTGGTTACTTTTTGTTGTTTGGTAGAGTCGCTAACCAAGCTAAGTCGAGCCGTGGTTTGCCATGGTAATGGAAGGTATATTCATACCTGGACAGTGCTTAGGAATGTTAGCATTGACGCAAAGTTGGGCAGAGGAAGACATCATGAATGAACCCTTAGGGTATTGCGGTTCATGCATAAGAAATGAGTTCTTGGGGAAATCAATAATCCTGGGCTAAGGAAACTCCCAACAGCCTAAGGGTCTGGTTTCTAAGAACTCGTTGTGTTATGCCTAAATAAGGATTGGGATCTTATGCCCAATGCGAATTGTGCCTATATAAGGACATGTTTCAGGAAAACCTATATACAGACAACTAAAGCGGAATACAACAAGTCCTGATAAAAAACAATTTAGTAAGCTCCCATTCCCAGTTGAAAAATTGCCTCACTGGACCTTTACGGGGTTTCTGGAATTCCATCTTGGCTTATGTTTGATGTTGCTAAATAAATATGCTAGGTCTTAATCCCTTAGTAATATTTCAGTAATGGTGGCTTTATTGGATTTAGTAATTGAGATGTACCAACATAAAGTTATGGTCAAGGGCAACTTTAATGTAAATTTTGTGCCCGCTTCTGTTATTAATAAACTGGTAGAGGCTGTGGATGTGCAATGGCAAATTCCTTTCCGTCAGTATTCTTTTCCCAATCTTGCTCTTCAGTTGGCATTACTGGTGGTTGGGTTGGGAGTCCGGGCTTCTAAAAAGTGTACTCGCTCTGACTGCAATAGATCACCCACATTCAAAAAAGGGACCTACACCAAGGTTATTGATTATGTCTTCTTGGACATTAGTCTCTGCTCATTACAAGGTGATATTGTAGTTGTGGCCCGCTCATATAGTGTAAATAACCCTCTTACTACTTTTAAAAAAGGGAATGTCATTAGAAGGCCTATCAATGCTTGTGACATGGTTGCCCTAACTCCAATCGAATATTGATAATAATCATAGAAGGGATTCTTGACCCTGGGTTGTTGCCAACCCTAAGCTGCATGCTGACATATATAGCTGGTTTGCCCATTCTTTTTTTGTGCATTATTTAATTATTTTTCCATGGAAATGGGTGGTAAAAAACAAAGGTTCCCACATGACACAAAATGGTCTGCTTGTAACTCTGCCAAAGTGATTCTCGGAGTGTCCGTTAAAGCGGCGATACGAGCTGACATCCTTGAGGCTTGGCACAACTATAAGAGAACCTTGAAAAAAGCCAAACAAGATTGGGATGAGGAAATCTGAGACAACTTGTTATGCGCTGCCAAATCAAATGATTGTCAAACATTTCCGTGCCTAATTCTGCATGGAAATGCACCTGCTAGCAATAGTTTCTGCCACAATATTCAACCAGAGAAGTGGACAGAGCACTTTGAAGAGCTGTGTGCCCAAACTATTCAAATCGATCCCTTGATGCGTATAGTTCTCTTCTCCACCCCTATTCAGTGGAGTAGTGAGTTATATTTTAGCTTAGAAGACACCTAAACTGCAGTTCATCAGTTAAGAATGGCTAAGGCCCCCAGACCCGACTAGATTCCGGATGACTTGTAAAAGACGAACATTCTGTGTGGGCCCCCTACATTAATATCCTTTCCAAAGCTATTGTGGGTGGTGTGGAAATTCCAGACTACTGGAAGGGGGTGGACATTTTTCAAATTTTCAAGAAGGGTAGTGCAAGTAGCCTCTCGTATTATAGGTCTATAAGCGTAATCGACAACTTGCAATGAAAAATGCAGGCTGAATACTTGTTAAGTTGCTTAGTTAAATTGAACACAATAACATGTTATCTCCCCTGTAGGCTGGCGTTCATGCAAGAACACGTACTTCTGACCAGGCTTTTAGATGGGCACTTCTTTACTGGGAGTACCCTCTAATAGGGAGACAAAGATTATATATTGCATTCGTAGTAACTTTCAATTTGATAACCCGTGAGAGGCTTTGGGAAGTGCTAGTGAAAATGAGGGTATCTGTAATTCTTATAATCTTTTAGTTAGGCTGCACAAGGGGACCAACGCCCACGTCCTCTGGGGCAATAGAGGAGAGTTAACTAATCGTATTCCTATTGCCCGTGGCGTATGACAAGAATGTGTCCATGCTCCCACGCTATTTATGTTATAGATATATATGGAGTTGTGTAAGAGCTTCAGGCCCGTATAAATGATTCTCCATCTCTGAATGGTAAGAAAGTGCCCATTTTATCATTCACTGATGAATCCGAGCTCATTTCGAAGACCCTTATGGTCTACAGTTGCTTCTGAATAAATTGTGAGAGTTTTTTATTATCGGAGATGCCTTGAGCTAAATGCAATTACAACTAAATTTATGATCTTTGGATCCGGGAAAACTCACAACTGTGTTTCAAAGGTTGACAATGTGCCTCTCCAGCGAGTTTCTAGCTTTGATTACCTGGGAGTCAGACTGACTGACAACTTTTCTTGGAGGTCCCAGGATATCAAAAGAGTCTTGCTATTGATTTACAGATTCAGTTCCATCTATCGTTTTCAGAAACGTTCCTAATCATGACCTATTTTCACTGCTCTTGAGGTCTATCAAGCAAAGGCAGATTGCGACGCTTTTTGGTGTTGAACTGTGGTGGTATGTTGATATCCAGAGACTTGCCATAGCTGACAATTCATTTATTAGAACACTTCCAGTCCATGTAACTACTCCTCTGTTACCCCTCTTTTTAGATTTAGGGTTAAAGTGAATTGCATAACTGGTGTAACTGAAGCCCTTGACCAAGTGGTGATGCATCTGGACCACCCCTGAGCTTTGAGTGTACCAGTAGTGCCTTATCGACCTACTGGGCACAAGATGTGTATCTAAAATCCCCTGGCTTAAGTTTGTATCCAGCTGGTTCAGGATGCTTGGGTTGAGGAAGTTGTGGGCTAACCCTTGTGCTATCCATCGGTCAGAGTTGACAAGATTGAAATCAATTTATTGGGACTATGTTCCTGAGAATCAGATAATAAGTGGGTTCCCTGGCAGTCTGACTATACAGTTTTTAGAGTTTAAACTGTTCCCTCAGTTTAAAGTCTTTCTAAAGTCCATTACTCTACCTTTGGGGAGGAGTTTATATGTGAGGTTTCGCATAGGCTCTTTACCAACTATGGTGTTTAATTCTAAGTGAAATAAAGACTTGTATTCTGCTATTTTCCCAGTCTGTGCCCAAAGGTCTGAAACTGAGGAACATGTTGGTTTTTTTTTTGGACTGAGCCCCAAAATTCATTTCGAAAGTGGATACTGCAGATTTGTCGAAGTATGGGTTCCCCTCATTTTAGAGAAGATTTGAGCATTTTAAAAACAGATACTTATGGCCCTATTGTCTTTGGAGTTAGTTGCTTCTTATTCAATGTCTGGAACAAGAAAGCTAAATATGTGGTATTTTAGTGTTGACTGAATGAGTTTTTTATTCTGTACGATAGTGAGTTTAAATTGAGTAGAGAGTTTTATAACTTGATCTTGCTCCTGGATTCCAGCAAACCTTATTTCCTAATGAATTTCTTTTTTCCTGGGTCTGTGGCAGTCTTAATACATTTTACCAGATCTTTTAGTTTTGGCTCTCGTAAGTGTATATCTGATCACTAGTGCCTTTTGGGTATTCATTTTTGTCCTTTGGACACTGTACTACAAATGATTTTCATTGTGTTTTTTTCTCAATTTTATTCATGATACACCATCTCTGTTTTTAATGCATTATTTTTGTACTTTGATGGTTCTGGTTAACCAAATAAAGAATTTTGAAGTGAAGAAATGTAGTTGAATAATATTTCACAAGCACTACATTTAGCTCAGATTTTAATTCACAACCTTACAGGTGAATAGAAATTGCCGACATTGAAACTCTTGTGTGCTGCACTTTGCAGCACACATAGAAATAGGAATATGTATTTAATCATTGCTTTTCTGCATGAAGTTATCCCTCCTTGCACAAAAACATTCCTGCCCATAACACAGGGGTACCTGCATTGGGGCTAGGTTGTCAGAAGTGTGCCACGCAATGGTGGAGCTAAAGTGCATCAGATCTTAGTAGATATGGTGCATTTCTGCTCTCTCCCTTTCAAGCAAATCAGAGCATCAAGTTGCCTTCCTGTTTTGTGTTGTGTGAAAGAAAAGTAAATCTGGCCCAAGATGTATCAGTACTTGCTTATTTGAATTACATTTCTTGAGGCTGGAAAATGCCTAATGTCCTGCGGGAAAAGGGATCTGATCTCTTTGAGTTTGACATTTTCCTATGACTTAAAAGCGGATCATTGCAGCCCATTAGCTCTGGTGTCCTGAAATAGGCAATACCATATTTCCAGTTCTTTTGCACAATGTGTTAGATAGCTACTCAATAAAATCCTCTGCTTCTGTGTGATCCCCTGTGCCGGACATCTATCATGAATAATTTCTTTGTGTTGCTCATTCTGTGGGAATTCCTAACTGCCAGTGTTGTGGGGATTTCAGTTTTTGACAGGTTAGTGCTAATTTCTGCTCAAATAATTTTTCTTCTCAAAGCAATGTAGCTAGGTTGATTTATATTTCCTTTGCTGACCCGTACAATGATCCAATCAAAGCAGAGATGTTTTTATGCATTATTAAAAAAATGAAAACCAGCAGTCACTGTGGAGCAAACACAAGCGTCAAGATTTTTTTCTTATGTTTGGCGGTGGTGTTCACAAAGGATTTCAGATCATGCATAGACTTTATCTGTTGGTCTGATTCCTCGGTGAACATTTGTAATTTCCTCTTCAGCTACTTAGATTTCGCAGATACACCATTTTCATATTTCATTATCTCAGGTTTAATAATTAGGCCTTGGTCTTCATATTTTATATGAAAAGAACATCCTTCATTCTAGAGTTAAGCAACTTTCGAAAATTGCCAGCCTTACAAATTGAATACGAAAAGCTTTGATCAATTCCAGGTCGCATGTAAAGTAATTACCCTCCTGCTCCTTTGACTTTGGACTTTTGCCTGGCTTTTGAGAATACATGAGGATAGATGTTTTTGGTCAAGTTCAACATTTCATTTGATTAGTCAGGGATCATTTTTGTCTTCATGTGTTACATATTTATTATTGCTAAACACAAACGTTATATAATTTCACCTCAATGGCAGGTAATGTTTCAAGATTCATTTATGACTGCATTAATGTATTTTAATAAACTGTGCTAACCAATGAATTTGCATTAGAACAATACACAACACATGCCCTTATCTGCTGATCTGCACTGTTTTCAGGCAGAAGCAATGTGGTCCCCAACATCACCATCTCACTCCGTCTAGATTCACCGAAAGATTTTGCAATACCTGACAAAGCAGAATTGCGGCAGAGTGTTAAACTGGGAAAGAGAGAAGACGGATGACTTTGTCCAACTGGTAAGATGCTCTCTCCTCCAGTGGTATAGCTCCAGGGGAGGGGGGCTTTGGGGTGTTACACCCCCCTAGAAAATGTGTTCTGTAGTAGATAGTTGGGAGCAAGTGCTTTCAGTCCGCTAATTTAAAGTGTTTGTTTGATTTCACCTGAGATTCTCACATGTCCACACTGACAAACACACCAACTCTCTCATCATTTACGAGAAGTGGCGCATCTTTGCTTTCACAGTGTGCCCTCCTTGTGTCACCAATGATGTGTCATATTTACAATATGACGCATCATGTCGCAAGGAAGGACAGATACGTCAGTATATCTGACGTATCTGTCAGCGCAAAAAGGGGCGCATTGATGGAGTTGTGTCGGAAGCCGGAAGCAACTCCAGCAATGTTCCTTTCACATGGGGCAAGCCACATGTGAAGGGCCGCGTCACCCTTTCACCTGCCATGAGGCAGGTGTAAGGTTTTGATGCATTGGTGTCCTAGAAGTGGCACAGCGAAATCTCATAGATTTCGCTGCGCCACTGCTACGACCCTTTCATGTGGGGGAACACCCACCCTGCATACATCATATCGGACGCATGTATAATGTAGCGCAGGGGCTTACGAAGTGACGCATCTGCCTAGATGTATCACTTCATAAATATAGCTCAACATGGCACATTTTTTACGCTACTGGTGCGTCACAAAAAGTGTTGCACCGGTGTCTCAACAGTGACGAAATTACATGTTTTAAGCAGTTCTAACATTCCTCATTCCTGTTTCTTTCCATTTCCCACTAAGCCCCCCTCCTGTCCTGATTCTCATACAATGTGTTTTAAAAAGATGTCCCAGTGTGTTTGTTGGGAAATTTGGAGCTCACACCCCCCTGATCATACTGCTTCCCTCTGTAAATACTGTTATCCATAATCCCCCTAGATACACGATATTACATTTAATTCTACACAACACATATCACCTGTTCTAGTTGGGTTTTAATTTTGCTTTTCTAGTCTATTTTCCTGTGCACACACCTGGTCTAACAGAAGAAGTACGGTCTCACTCCCTATTATTTCATGCTTAATGTTCTTCAATATACAATCATCTGAACAGCAACTAAAATGACAGTCACATGTTATTTCTCTCATGATTCTTATTCTCATAGTTCTTAGAATAGTAAATGTGTGATAAAACTAAAATCAAATACCGGAATATTTATGGCAATCCTTCCTACAAACATTTGCTTGACTCTACTGAAGTGGCTGGTTTCCTCTTGCTTCATGCAAATGTTTTTTGCACTCACCTCAAAAGATTTCAACGAGCTTTTCAAGAAATCGAATCTATTCTAACTAATCTAACTGTCGAAAACTGGGTTATCTGTTGTGTGCAATGTTACTTACTGTGCTTATGTTCCTATATGTCTTGTTCAGATTTCTTTGTTTACAAATATTACATACATTTGTTTTTCTTTCCTCCACATATGACTCAAGATGGAACTGTCAGATTGCTGAAGATGGCAGCTGAGATGGAACCAATCTGCAGGAGTGCCAGCAGCTGGCTGGTGAAGCTGGAACTCATCCACTAGGCGGGGCACCTACCACATTTGCACAGTTATCTCTCTTGAAGGAAAAGCCTCTGACTTCACTTAGGCATGCTTTAAATACCTTACCCAACATTTCTGCTGTTAAGAAAAACAGACGAAGTCCGCCGAGATCTTGGCCTGAAAAGAGACATTCCATTTAGAAGCCCACAAAGGTACACGAGGCACAATCATAGGAAAAAACCCACAGCTTATGAAACCTGTTAAGGTCTCCACACCCTTAGGAGGGGAAAGGAGTTCCTTTCCAAAATATCATATTTATATGGTCAATGGGGGTGACTTATCTACAATAACTAAAATGAGTTGGGTTCCCTGACAATTTGTTATAATTTTCTGGTGTAGTTGTCGTATGACTGGGCAACATATTGCATAAGCCATTATGGTATGCAAAAGTGTAGAAAATTCAATTGCTCGAATGTTGCAGCTTACTGAATAAAGGATAGAAATAGTCAGTGCTTGACTTTAACTTAGCATCAAATTACACAGTAGGCCATGCTTTCCATGCCAACTAATAATCTATTTGTTCACATATTCACATAGTAAGGCAGTACATTACCATCACTAGTAGCAAAATGCTCATTTGTTTTGTGGACTTTCTACAAACACTTCATATACAATCCCTCATGTCGGCACAAACACCAGAAATTACACATAATATACACAAAAAACAAAATGTAGGTGCACATACAGAAAGGGGTTTTGCTCAGAGCTCTTTAACTCTTCGCTTGTATAGGGTATCCCCTTTTAGTCACAGGCTCAATGGCCAGACTTTCATGTTTTTGATCATCTCACAGTGTATCATGGATTTTTACATCACCATATATTAATCCCTCTCAAACGTTGCATCTAAGGAAATGCAGGGGACCTATTGTTTGAGGCCTGCATTGGCCATAATGGCAGGGAAATGTCCCCATCAAAACATTCAGAGAGCTGACTGACTACTTTTTGTGTGGTGCTCATGACAGCATCCTTAATGGAACAGATGCATTTAGATATGGCTTAAATCATCTTACAGTTGAGATTATATATCACTTTACCCTTACCACTTTGACAGAGATAACTCTAAAATATCATTATTACTATGATGAAATATAATTTGTTTTTTAATTGTATTTGTTGTTAGGTGTTGTTATTTACTCGTAGAAATATTGTGAGGTCATAGACACTGCATGTGGTATGCAACTTAAGGTTTGCATGGAGGTTGTGTGAGTTGTGGATTGTGCTCTGAACTATAACTTATGAATTTCTGTATTTTTTTATTCAATTCTTAACCAGAACTTTGGAGTGTTAAATTAATTACTCAGGTTTTGTCAAACAGATTTGAGGTGTTGTAATCAATGCTTTCCAGAACTTCACATTAGTCCTTATTTTTTTCAATGATTTGGGGGGGATTTGTTTCACCACACATAATATCCAAGAGTTTTCTTCTCCCATCCCTAAATGTGTTGTGTAGAATTGGGGTCTGTAAAAGGCCCTCACCCCTTGCTAGGTAATACAGACATGATTCTGTGGGCAACTAACATTCACTATGAAAGACTGATGGAAATGCGTATTGGGGATGGCCACTGCGCATGGCCTCCATTCCTTACTACTCATTCTCCCGAGGTGGACAACCATCTTTGCACATGGCCATGTGCGGGGAACTGAAACACAGGGCCTGGTCTCTGGCCAAATCATATACATAATTTCAGTGGCAAATGGCTTTCAGCATTGCTCTGTTTATGACCAACAGCCACCAGGGTCCATTTTCCAAGCATAGCATTAGTGCTCTTAAATCACTTACTTTCTTACTTTATTCGGATGAAAATGCCTCCATAAAAGATAATACATAATACATTTGTGCAATAAAACAGAGAGTACACCACATAATATAAAAAAGGGACATTTCATGCAGTTAAAACATCAAAAAAATTAAAACAGTACAAATTGATAAAACTCTGAAGGTCAATACTGACACCATCACACTAAAAGTAACTTTACGAATGCAGGCCAAACAGGTTCAAACAATTCCAGAGAGCCTAGATCTGTAAGAGGCCGGAAAAAAATGTATCACTGCACAGAGTGTAACAGGGTTTGGTAACAGCTGTAAATGCAAGAGTGCCACTTTAGCCTACCTAAACTTCAAAGTTTTTAACAAGGGCAGGAGAAAACATTCTCTTGGCAATGAAAGAAATTTGCACAATAAAACAGAATGTAGCGTGTCCTGAGGAGATCAAAGATTGCAATCACAGGGACCTCTTTGTTTTGGCAGAAGAAAAAATCCAGCCGGAAATGTTTAAACATAATTAAGCTGATTGAATCTAAGATGTGTGATTAAAAATATATCATGGGCACTAGTTAGAGACAAAAGGTATGGTTCAATACCCGAAACCTACTTTAACATTACATAAGCCCTCAGTGAGGGTTTACCAAGCTCAATGTTTTCGGAATGCGCAATAAAAAATGTATGATGTAAATGTTTTATGATATTAACATCCCTGGGGCTTATAGAGTCATGTGCAAAGAAAATGCCTGGCCTTCCTATAGCCTGGAAAGACTCCTTCACATATCCTATTCATGGAATTTGTTACCATGTTCCAAAGCCAAACAATCCGATAGGATCAAGTGGTTAAACCCTTAGTCCTACATGTCCATATTCATAACCAGCACACTAAAGGTTTGATTGCCACTTGGTCTGCCAAATAGCCAGCCCATAGCTCTTCATGCACAGATAAAGCTGGCATGCCTTGGGGGATTCTCAGGATCCGGCGCAAAAACTTATTTTCTGCCACCTGTAACCTGAGATAGGGAACATACCCAGAGATTTCATTGCTGTATAAAACTTTATGAAAACTTTTAGACTTGTACAGGTTTAGGATAACCTCCGCGGCCCATGAATCCAATCTGTTTGTAAAGCTAGTAATAGCTCCAAAGGATGTATTCAGCTTGCTTAGCTTCCCTTCTAAGAGGGCGCTCCACTCTAATTGGTCATCAAAAAACATTCCCTGGCAGGGAAAAGCCAGGAACTTACAAGGGTATCATTACCAGCATTAAAACCTTTCGTTTGGAGCCCCCGGAGCCCCGCCACTAAAACATAGGACTTGGTAAAATTAACAGACAGGTTCAGCCTGTCCATAAAAGCAACAAAACCATCTATTAAACCTGCAGGCCCCGGCTCATACGGGCCATAAGCACCACATCATTTGCATAAAGTAGACCTGGCAAAGGTCTCCTACCCACTCTAGGGGAGTCCGACTGTAGTGCCAAAAGGGCAGCCTCAAGACCATAATGGAGCTAAGATACAGTCTTGGTGCACTCCCTGTATACAATTAAAATGATTGGTAAGGGCTCCTTTATGAGAAAATCTCACTGCTGCTGTCGTGTGGGCATGGAGTGATATGAGTAGGTGGACAATGCAAGGTTCCACTCCAAAAGAAATCAATATGTCCCACAACTTGGTCCGGTTTACTCTGCCGAAGGTGGATGTAAGGTGTATAAAGTTAAATGCAGGGTGCCCGGTTGAGCTACTGTGTACTTAGATATCAGGAGATAAAGATTAAGACATTGGTCCATAGTAGACAAACCTTCCCCGAAACCAAATTGGACATCCGATAAAATCTGATTATCTATCACCCACAAGGACAATCTAGATAAAAGTACCCGACCTAGAACCTTAAATACAGCATCAATGAGGGAGATTGGGTGGTAAGAATGTGGGTTATTCTTATCTCCTTTTTTAAAGATTGGTACTATAATGGCAGGAGACTTGGAGGGCAACATCCCCTTTGAGGCCACCGAATTTAGGACTGGGGTCAATGTAGGGGCCCAGACCTCGAATTTATCGCAGAAGAGATGCGGAGGTATTCCATCAGGGCCCGGTGCCTTATTTATTACCAACAACTCGATTCTCGAATATTCCTCATACAGAGAAAAGCTAATGGGAGTGACAGCCAGGTTGGGAGGTATATCACACGTCGCTTAGACTGGCAACCTACGTTGTATACTTTTTCAAAATGAAACACCCACAGATCTGGCGCAATATGGTGGCACACGGCCGGTCTGACTGGTTCTCTGACGCAAGGGCTATTAATGATCTTCCAGAATAAGGTTGAACCCCTCAATTCACCCGCTTTAAATAAGTCCTCCCATGCCTGCGTTTGTAGTTGGGGCCTGCGCTCTTTTAGCTTCTCTTTAGTAAGGCTTTGGCACAATTACACCCTATCTTTCCCACCTGTTTGAAGGCTACTTTTATATTACAAGATCTGGTATGCCCTGACACTGTATAACCAACCATAACTCCCTTAAGCTTTGGGGGAGCGTTAGCATGCAGGGTAACACTGCTACTCAGGGAATGAACAAAGGCCGTAGTATCAACTAATGAGGAGCACCCTAGCAATTGGTGAGGTGGATACTTAGCCAATGAAGTTAAAAGATTGTCCATTTTGCTTGCCAAGTCCCTGGAAGCTAACTCCAGCGTATCCAATCTATTCAGAAGCAGAGATAAAAGATCAGTGACAGTCACCGTAATTTTATGTAAAGCTGGCGCCAGGCAGTTGAGGAATTCCTCCTCGTTGATCCTGGTTACAGCACTTGCCTGTTTCTGGCGTGGGGTCACAGGAACTTCCATGGCCCTCTTGACCTTCTGTTTGGAAGCAGGAGAACTCGCTGGATCATATTAATGGGGTAGACAAGGTGGGGAAGGCACCGGCCTCGGGGATAAAGGCTCAGGAGAAGTTGACTCAGCTTGTGCCAGATTTGAGGGCAGTGAAGATGGAGCCAGAAGAGGGGTGGCCAGGACCTGGACCTTGGGGATCCATGGTAAAGTAGGTGAAAGGCACAACCCCGCCCTTCCTAAGTCAACTGAAGGCCGCCTCTCAGCCCGATCAATCTATTTGTTAATAGCTCCCATAGCCCTTGCCAGGAATGTGTCAATAGTGTGGTGCAGCTGCCCAATGGGATTCACTGGATGTGCCCTCCTTTCTCCCATTATGCTGGATCAAACAGGACCCGCCGACAATAAAACCAATTATTCAACAAGTCAAAAAGGGGACAATAAGGGAGGTAACAATCATTTGCTCAAGTTCTGGGCGGTTACCCAGGATAACCTGCCAAACAAAAAGGGTACTCACTAGGCGACCTGTGTCCTGAATCAGCCCCTTTGTTTGGCAGCCGTTATTGAAGATTTTACGAACCCAGACTGTGTCCCGAGGAAGCCAACCAAGAGGGTAGGCCCTTGTCCAGCCTCAACCAGGCGCGACCGGGAGCAGACAGGCCTGACCTTAGCCTGGGCTTCACCAGGGCATGGCCGCACGCATCTTTTGCTGCAGGAGACAGAGGCCGGTCTTGATGGGTCGGGAGGGTGATGTTACCTACCACGCCGCGTGCAGAGCCTGCTGGTGGACTGAGTCTCACCCCAGCAGGACTGTAAGCGTTGAGGGTTGGGGCTGCCCGGGGCCTCAGACAGCCTGAAAAGAAGTCCAGCACTGCAGGAGCAAAGGTCTTGTGCTGCGTTGGGGCTCAAGCTAAATGCATTCACTTTAATGTTTATCAGGATTAACAAATCCTGAGGCCCAGGAGGGTCCATGAGATCCAGGAAAGACCCTGAATCTGAGAATCCTGTAATTATTTCCATTTTTGGTATTTTTTATTTTAAGAGCGGATGGTTCATTTGGTCTGATGTAAGAGTGTGTTCATCCAATATTCTACTGCCTTTTTTGTTTTATTTTTCTCAAATTGCTGATCAGTGAACCATGTTGGGAAACGGCGGCTGCAACAGAAATGTTTCTGTAATGGCCAACCAATGAGAGCTTAACACATTTGTGAATCCGGAGGTGGATTCACAAATCCACAATTAAAAAAGGGAGAAACAGCTACCAAGTTGTAAGGGGTGCATTTATATTTTAATTTTTTTTGTAAATCATTTAAAGATCAGTGAATCCCTGGAGAATCTGTGAATTAACGATCCAGACAGCTGTAAAATATATCCTCTTTCTTCCTAACCTGATCCTCTTTGTAGATTTTCACCAAAACAACAAAAGCACAATGCTTGAGTAAAGTTTTCCTTTGTGCCAAATTTGATCAATCAATCAATCAATCAATCAATCAATCAATCAATCAATCTATCTATCTATCTATCTATCTATCTATCTATCTATCTATCTATCTATCTATCTATCTATCTATCTATCTATCTATCTATCTATCGTTAGAACCCTTTATATACATTGTTTTTGTATGCCTCACTTCCACATTCTCCAGCAAACCTTTTTCTGCATCTTTCTTTTTTTCCTTACCCTTTCTCCTTTTGCTGTTGTTCATTTTCTAGACCGACTTCCCATTCCTTATTTCTTTTTTTGCAAGACTTCCAGCATAAGAACTTCACAGTAGTATAATTACGAAATTTTTAAGATTTATTTTTAATAAACTTCATTTCTGGACCTATTTATATGAATTTCTCAAAAAACTGCTTTCAGCAGTTTAGATTCCCATATGTTGGCTTATCAACGTTTTAAAAAAAAAATGAAACCACACACTACAGATAAAATGTGATGTAAAATCATGACAGTGTTTGTAAAGTTTTCATTTACAGATGTTTGTTGATTATTATAACGTGTCTCAATGTGACAGGACTACTAGATGTCTTTTGTCTTTGCTTTGTTATTCAAAGATCGGAGCCCTTAATATAATCACCTGTAGTAAACTGGATTAATGGTTCACTCTATTCCTCATTAGATTATTCACTCCTTTTTCTCATACAAACTTCATCCAAATTACCAGCATACCAGGTGTATGTTTTAATTGTGTATTATTCAAACAGAACAATGATTCGCATATCCAAGGAAAAGCAATTATTTATTTTCAGTTGTCTCGAAGTTTGACGAAACAAGATGCAAATGCACAAAATAATTAAAAGTAATCGCTATTGTATTTCGAAGTTTATTCAAATATACTCAAATTATGCTCAATTAAATATGGCAACTTTAATTTGCCACAAGACATTATCGGAATAGGTCGCATAAACAGGATGATTTTGGTAAAATATACAGTGCCAGAATGAATCGCTTGTTACGAACAGCAAGATGTGAACAGTTTTGGACAATCTGCATTTCATTGGATTTGGTAACTTTATTAGAGGTGACATTACCTGAAGCAATATCCTTCAAACTAATATTAGCATGCATCTGTTGCGAGCTGGTGAGACACTGCGAGGCTTGTACAACTGGAGTCAGTGAAGAAGCAAAGACAAAATGCATTAACACTAATTCATCACCTCGTTTGACAGCATTTCTTTGTGTTCCAGGATACACATCTTAACTTGATGATTCACCAAGCACTGTGTGAACGATTTAAGGTATGCAGATAGGCAGGAATAGTGTACAACTGAGATGCCAATAAGCTCATGTTCTTGGAACGTGTGCAGTACTGCCCTTTAACATCGGCTCACAGAGGGGCATATTATCAAGGGGGTTTATCTCCTCTTTTTTGGCTTTAAAAGCCAAGAAAGCGGAGAAAAAATTATCTCCCTATTACCTAGCTGTCGCTAACACCAGTTAGTGACAGCTTGTAGGAGATAGCGACCATCTCGGGCCCCACTTTGCATGTCAGTGATATTTATCACTAATGACATGCAAAGTGGGTGTGACAAGATGTTAGCGACTGAAAACAGTCGCTAACATCGCTATCTCCTATTACCAACTTTTGTAGATATTCGAAGCGCGAATATCTCCAAAAGCTAACACCTCCCCTGAGCAGTTCTTAGCCATGTTATCCAATAGGAGGTGGATAACATGGCTAAGAGCATTAGCTCGGTAATGCATGAATATCGCTGACTTTTCAGCGATATTCATGCATTGCGGCGATTTTTATCGCATTTGCGATAAACCTTGGTAATACCAAGGTTTATTTGCCGTAAAAATCGCCGCAGCTCTGCGGTAAATTCTTGTCTCTAACCAAGCAATAGCGATAATTATCGTTATTGCTTGGTAATATGCCCCACAATTCCTAGATCATATATGCATCCCATGAATTTTACCAGCAACCATTTGAGATGCTATGCAAATCCATTGTACTTTGCAATTGAACACCACTCTTAACTTAGCTATGGTTGGTGGGCTCATATGGAATCCATACTGTGCTCATCCATCTTAGCCTTATTTATGTTGCAGACCTCTGATAAACCTTCTTGTTTCCAAAAATGAGACTACGATTAATCAGGTTGGTGGGAGGAGAGGTTGCAATGATTATCTATTTTGGCAATCTATAATGTCCAGGGCACGTCATCTGGAAAGCGCCCCATAAACTCATTCATTAGCTGTGGAGTGATGAATTGCCATGCCAATGTGATGAATATTCTAATAAACGCATCGAAAATGTTTTGTGAGCTCAGGTAGTGTTTTCAGGTGTAACTCACACCGAATCCGGAAGTAAGTAAGTCATTCTCATGGAAAACATTTGTGAATCGGGCCCTAATTCTTAAAAAAACGCATTCATGTGAATATTGCCTTGCTATCAATAGGGACATCAAAACACAGACGTGATGTCAAAACATAAGCTTTCTGCAGCTTGAGGACACGTCTAGTCCTAGCACTCTGAGGACATCTGTGACATAACCTTTCATGGTAGATGGAAGCAACTGCTACTAGCATCGAGGATTTGTGATGGGATTTGATTCTGTATGTAGGAGAACCAAAACACATATTTTGTTCATCCCTATTTAAGACAACATCCCATTGTATACAAGGCGCAAATTAAAACCTCACCCATGTACGTTACTTCTCATCGTGATATATATTTCATCAGGCTTTGCACCACAGAACTCGATATGGACGGGCAACATCAACTTTATGAGCTCCAGTCTGCCCCTCATAGACCACCATGTTCAGAACCTTTCAACTATGAACTCTGCTAGGGTCTCAAATGTACACACAGCTAACACATAGCTTACATTATTGTTTCAATAATAGCCTCTAAATTGCACTCTAAGGCAGCTCCTACTAACATGGTACTGGACATACACTTAGCTACCACTAGGTTGACAAGGGTGTCTTTAAAGGTCACAGCCAGCAAATGGTATAATGACTTTCAATTTAAAGATTCACACTTGTAAGTTCACTATTGGAACGGAAAGGTCCTCGGCACCGTAAAGATGTGTACTCCTGCTCTAAATGCCCAAATGTACTGTTGTCTGGATTCCCAATGCTGATTTGTTTTGTAATAGGAAAACATGGATCATGTGTGTGCACTTTGACAAAGGCCTGTCTTTTGGATTGTTGTTTTGTTGGACTGGGGGGTGCACACAAAACACTACCCTCATGGTGATGGAAGGCTACTGCCTTCACCAGGAGTTAAGCAGTACAAGTGCAGTGGCGGCAGCTTACCTTGTAGTGATAAATAGTGATGAATATTTTACTTTACCCTGTGTCACTGGAGTGAAGCCTACAGGTTCATTCACATTTTTAGAAGTTCCACTGGTGCACACTTAGCTCACTTTTGGCCTGACCTGGTAGAGTTTCTGGAGGAGAAGACGTCAGGAGGAGACACCATCACATGTCTTGCTCTGCACTACCCACCTGATGAAAGTACAGAGCTTCAACCACCCCATTACACGCCTGTTGCTGTAGCGCTACCCGGCTGCAGAGCCTCGTTCACCTCCAGTTCCCTCATGCCCAGGCCTCCGGCTTTCGCATCTGTCCTGCCTGGGATTCAGAGCATTGATGCATGCTGCTCGGTGCTTGACCTGTGATGGAGAGAGGTAGGTAAGTACGGGCAGGGGCAGCACAGGTTGCACAAGCAGCTTAGTGGTGCATGTGGGGTCCCAGAACTGAAAACAGAAATGAAGGGCAGGAGCACAGCAGAGCTCTTTGCACCCACAAGGCCCTCACTAGTATTATTACTTGTATTATCTACAGACTTACCCGAGTTATCTGCATTATCTGCACTATTAAATACATCAGCGCACCAGGACATTCATTAGCATCATCCGCTTCAGGATTAACCTTGTTTCCAGGATTGTTTTAAAACTTGGCAAGACTATTCAGTTGCTGGCATATTATTGGCATTCTGTTGGAGCGGTTGGGGTGGGTACAGAGGTGCAAGGGATGCTCGGTGAGGGATTGGAGAGAGCACAAATAGGGGAGTGTGGTTTACTTACTGTTGAATTGCTGTTGAACCGTGAACCACTGAACTGCAGAGGTGGCCCAGCTAGGTCCCGGTGTGTCTTGCCGACCAGGTGGGCTCTCCCCATCTCTTCTTGCCTTGCTTCCTCAATTCCTAAGTGTGGTGCCTGGGACTTGGAGTCTGCACCCTTGCTTCATTGTAAACACATTACTCAGGAGTTTACATAGGAGTTCATGAACTGAGCAGTTTTGCCAATGTAAAGAACATTTTTTGATTCAAGGCCCCTCCAGACCTTGGATTTCATGGTTGTCCTTGAGAGGTAGCGAATATTCTGGGGACCTCTGGATTCTGGAACCAATAAGGCAAACAAAAAATGAAAGACCAATATCCTGGCTCCCAGACCCAAATATCCTTTAAAATCCCCTGCAATAAAAACCAAGGCCTGCTCTGCAAAAAATAAGGGAAGCCTTGATGTTGGCAGAATTGATTCTCCCTCTATCTCTTGTGGAGAATGTGTTTTTCGCTGTTGTCTCATTAACTGAACCTTCTAGTGAGCACTCTCTATCGATTTTTGACATACTGTTGTCTGCTAGTACATCAAATGCTTGGTTTAACCAGGGAAAAGAATCATCTGTAAGAGACTGTTCACTTGAACTGCTACACGATGATAGTGCGGCTGAGTGTTGGAACCACTTTACAGCAAGCAACTCAGTGGATGGTATGCAACCACCCTGCGAGCATACAAGAGTTTTAGTTTTTTCTGTTTAAACATTGGATGCTTCATTGAAAGCGCTCGAGTTTCAATCAAATTCATTCGATATACAAATCTCTCTGCTGTAGTCCCTGACACAATACACTGCTGCTATAGAATCACACTTTGAGAACTTGCACCTAACAGTGAAATAATTGCTTGGTGAGTCTAATAAACCTGTCTCTATTTCTAATCACAACTACAACAATTCCCCACTTTTTCGTCTTCGCTGGTTGAAAAAGATAAATCTATTAGGATGCTTTTTTACCCCTCTACAATGGTTATCCACTCTAGCGTGCCTCATTGTTCAGAAATGTTAGGATCATCACAACAAAACCCTCATCAACCAACTCTATTTTTTCCCCAGGTTCCAACTAAACTGTGTGTGACAGCAGAAATACACAAAAGGCAGGACCATGAGCAATATAATGGGTGTGAATGGCCCAACTCTGGTGAGCCTGCACCTGATCTAAGAACTTCAGCATTTTCTGAAACTGCTAGTGAGAAGAGCCCTTTATCAAATTCATCCATGAAGGTTTCCACTTCCTTGAGGAGTAAACGGAAAAAATTAAGAAAACAAAAAAGGAAAGATCAAAATGCAAAAGCTCTGGAACTAATAAAAACTACTGCCAAATTCGTCCCTATTTTTACACAAACAAAAGGAGCATCAGTTAATAATAAAGTCCAGGAAACTACACCCATCTCAAGAGATCATGAAGAAGCACTTACTGATCTGTGCCACTGACAATCACATGAAGGGAATTACCCTATTGGTTCTACAATGGCATTTCCAGATCACAAAATTTTAAAATACCATCCATATGAAAGTTTGGAACTCGCTGTACCCAATTAACAAACTTGTCACCTCTTTTGCAAATTACATTCAAGGAGTGAACCAGCTCAGGGAATCGCCAGATATTAAGAATGGATAGTAAAGAACGAACTGCTGGGAACCATCACGAGTCACCAGTAAATAGTCAGATGCCAACTGGGAAATGAATTGACCATCATTGCAGCATGAATATACCAAAAGCGTTCTCACTCAATGGGATCAACCCAGGCTCATGAAATTGGCTCACAAATATCAATGCCTCTGGAAGACAAGCCTCCATCTCAAACAGGCCCCTCTAGATTTCACACAAATGAGGTAAAAAGCATAAAGGGAAAAACTAAGACTGCATTTTAACCTCAATACAACTCCTCGAGCAGTAGTGGCATCTTATATAGACGTAACCTTTTGAGACAGTTAGCCACACAGCAAGATCTGAGTCATCTCTCCTCATCGAGCATTGAGGCAGTTGAATGTAAAACAGGGGATACCTATGAGGCTATGTTGGTAACCTGGTCTTCAGCTGCAACTGTAGAACTGGTACTCTGAAAACATAGAGCTTTTGCTGATAGGGGAATAATAAAATCATACTTGCCTGAGGAGAAGTACCCCATTGTGCTATTAGCCGAGAACTATGAACAAAAATCATTGGAGAAAGATAATCATGGGGCTAAGCAGAACTTGAGCAGAACCACCACATTGCTGAAAAGTGCATTAGGTGCTTGTGGAGCTAACTAGACTACTCCAATAGATTATGCAACAATCTCACTAAATAGTTCACAAGGCCAACTTTGTTGGTTTCCAACTCCCAATTTCTCGAACCGCAAGTTGGAACTGGCTACCGTCTAATCTCAATCAAAATAATATTAACTGACACTGTTTTGAAAAATACTCTGATAAAGTCAATGGGATAAATTTTTCTGCACAACAATTTTCTTTTGAACACACCCGTAAAACATAAACTGTTGTGATAATAAGCCCCTCCAAAAGACACTAAGGATCATGTCCATTATTTCATGGAACACTAAAGGAATAAAAAAACGAACGTATTTGAGGAGTTTTGATGATGTGACCTGTGTCCAAGAGACATGGAAAATGGAGAGACAGCCACTGGAAGGGTACATGGATATTTTTGCCCCAGCACAAAAAGCCAGGAAAAATGGGTACTCTAAGTGTCACCTTTGTGACACTGGAAAAGTCTTTCAGCGTATGTCTCTTGGAGTCTAATTCACCACACATACTCAGTTTAACAATATCCAATTGAGACTTTGGAAATAAAACTGGTCCAATCATCGTGTTAAATGCCTACAGCAATTCAGGCTCCAGGTAAAAGCTACAAAATATAAAAAAATGTCCTCATGGAACCGGAAAGCGCATATAGTGGTACAACTACTCCCAGGTGATTTTAATCTCAAGTTGCTAAATTACCTCAGAAGAAGGGGTAACCTAAGAAGAACAGACATGCAATGGGGTATTCCGATACAAACCTCTAAATGGAGTTTTATCATAAAAAAGATCAGAACCTCCTCTGCACTCTAGAGGCTCTTAGAAATAAAGCACTCAATGGCCTCGCCACTGTGAAATTGCAACAACTGCCACAAGGACATCTTGCAAGGCCGAATCTGTCTTGGACCATACTTTTGTAACTCTCTACCTCTTCCATAAAATCGTGGGTTTCAACATATTGAAAATTGTAAGAGAGACAAATCACCTTAGATCATCAGAATCATGAACTTCAATTAGCTAGTGCACGCATATGGTGTTATTGGCACACATGATGAAGCCTGCCATTGGCAAATGGCCAGGTGGAACATCCCCACATCGACCTGTTATGAAGAGTTGGAAGCAGACGAGTACAACAGTAAAATTGGACCTCCACGATACCAAGATGAACTTAGATGTGGACCAAGGAAAAACTGAAAATGGTACTCGAAATCATAAAAAGCTTCAATGCCAAGCTATGGAAACGGAAATGAAGGCCATTAATACTCATCTTGATCCTGCATTTCACTGTGAGAAATTCTGTGAGCTACATAACGTAATCAAAAAGGCAGTCTAGTTAGCACAAAGATTGGATAGACATTGTGCAAGCAAAAGTAATAATGGTAAATCCCTTTGGTCTCTAATTCGCCAACTGGATAGAGATCCAAATGCACTAAAGGAAGCAATGTCACTAAAGAAACATGGGTAAGGAATATTGAATAATTACATAAAACTAAAGACCTACATCATCTCCTGTCGCAAAAGTATCACTGTAACACTTCTGTATCCTTCTCTCAGAGTGAAATCAAAGAAACATAACAATCTTTAGAGGAAACCATGCACTTGGCCCAAATGGGATTCCGGCAGCTATTTATAAACAAGACTGTGATTTGTGATGTGTACGTTTTTTATTTTTTATTCATTTTCTGTCTATCTGAGCAGGTAGTCTCAGAATCATGGCCAGGCTATATTTTCCAACCGATTTAGAAAAAAGGCCTCTATGCCTCCCACAAATAGCTTTTTTATGATTGCCATTCTGGATGTAGTCACATTTTTTTGCTAGCTTGCTACTGGCAGAGCTGGGAGACAGGGCTAAAAGAGAAAAAATAATTGCTTTCAATCAAACTGGTTTCAGAGCTAAATCTAGTACCACAGATAACGTAGTTGTGCTCTCAATGATTGATGAGAACTATACAATCAATAAATAACAACTTTTATATACCTGCTTTGTGGATTTCTTTAAACCCTTCAATTATGTGAACCGTAATCTCTCATGGAGAAAGCTAGACAGCTGGAACATCCATGAAAAAATAGTATGTGCCATCCAACTTCTAGACTCAAACAATACCATAATAGAAGTCAAGAGAGCCATGAAATCATGATGCATTCTGGCTCCAGTGCTTTTCAAGCAGTTTGTATTGGACTTAAGTGCATACCTTTATGCCGCTAAATGACATCCACCAAGGTTGGGACATTGTCAGGTGACCTCATTTCAGTGGGCTGATTATGTGGTTCTGATTCACTTAACGGGCATTGGGCTCCAGAGGCTATTCTAAGCTTATTGTGATAAAAACTAAATGGTGGCAAATCCCACAAAAATGTAGGGGTTTATTTACAAGCCCCTCGCGCCACCCGTACGTCACTTTTCCCATGGTAAAAACTATGCAAAAGTAGTGCAAGGCGCTTGTAAATAAGCCACTTAGATCTTAGTGTTCAGAAGGAAGGTCAGGAAGGCAGGTAGATGGAGCTCTCGCTATAAATATCTCAGTGCCTGGCTGCAGGATTGCCTGTCTTATCATTTGCATCTAAACTTAATAAAGTCACAGACTGTCTCATTAATTGCAACTTTTCAATCTTTACACCACAAATTGCATAGCCCACCTTTGGCATCTCTTCTTCCAGTGATAAAAGCCACATTTATTCCAAGAATTTGTTTTGGCACAGCTTTCCTGGCAAAGTGTGGGGTCTTTCTCAATTCAGCACAAAGCAAGGCATTTTGCATTATTTTTCATCCACTGCAAAAAGCTTCCCGACCAAGTTGCGGATGAAATTTGGTCTGCTAAACCAAGTGTTAGTTCAACATAGCTCCTTACTTTAGTACATGTCACTATTAAGGCTATTCAATCAGACAGCACTGTGTTCCGAGATATGGAAAGGAATTCAAATTGCTATATCAAAAACACCTGGTCCTGAATTACAATGAGGCATGATCTCTTGAAAACATCTCTAAAGAAACAAATAAAGACGATCTCATGAAATACAGATAGGAAAGACTGCAGTAAACAAAAACATGCATGTTCAGTTACTAAAAACTTACAATTAAAACATTATTCAATTCTTCTTACATTTCATATATTAATAATACCACATAATTAAAAGAAACTTTTCATCAACATACCGAAAGTTTGACTCACATCGCATCAATTTGACCCAGCTGGTGACAGAACGTAAGGTTTTGTTGTGCACCCTTTTAAATCAGAACCACATCAGTACATGCATTCACTCCTTTCTCTTTTGTCTAAAAGGTGAATGCCACCGAGTTGTTGCAGCCTTCATAAAAATATATTACAAAAGCAGACATGCTCTTGTCAGAAAAAAGTTTAGATGCAGCATTGTGAAGGAAGCATCAACAACAGTTCTAGACTGACGCTGTTCAATGTTTTCAATGTCACCGTAGCATTTCATAGTGGCTTCGCACAACTACCACTGCACTTTCTACTAGGTAGTATATAAGAAGGGGGATAGGGAGGATCCTGCCAACTACAGGCCGATTAGTTTAATCCACGTAGTGCAGAAAGTGGTTGGCTGGGTCCTCCTTACGAGACTGAGGTCTTGGATAGACGAGGATGAGGTTCTGTCTCATTTCCAGGTAGGATTCCGGCAGGGGGTGGACACGATGGACCAGGTCTTCAGATTGTTCATGATTTATTGGAAATCTGTAACAATCGAGAAAGGCAGCCTTTATTTGGCATTTATTGACTTAAGAACAGCCTTCGACCTGGTCCCTCGTGCCAGGCTCTGGCAGGTCCTGTCTGACTTGGGCATCCCCCCTTGATCTTGGATCTGATTGTACGCCTTCATGAGGGGAACTATGCCAGAGTGAGGTGGGGCAGACAGGGTCACCTGACCGAGAGAGTAGCGGTAGAGAGAGGGGTACGCCAGGGTTGTGTCCTGGCCCCGACTTTGTTTTCCCTTTTTGTCAACTGGGTGGTGGAGCACCTGAGGGAGGACCCTGCTGATGCGCCAATCTTGGCAGGGGAAAAATCGCCCATGCTGCTTTTTGCAGACAATACCCTCCTGATCTCTAAAAGTCCGATGGGTCCTCAAAAACTGTTCGATTGGTTCAGCCAGTTTTGCAAGTCCAGAGGCTTGTGCATAAACACAACTAAAACTAAGCTAATGGCTCTGGCCCCATCCAAGCGTTTTAGAAATACCATCAAGTTGGGTGACTCCCCTTTAGAATTAGTCAAAGCTTTCCACTATTTGGGTGTACGGGTCAACAACTTGATGAAATGCTTCTCAATCACAAACATGTGTCGGAGGCTATTGCAAGGCACCAGTGCCTTTCCCATAGTCGACCTGTCGCCCCAGCCATCAAGGTCTATGAGGGGAAAGCCTTGCTCTCATCCCTGTACGGGGCGGAACTGTGGGGATTCGAGAACATCATGAAGCTAGTGAGATCAGAGAACAAGTTTTACAGGGACCTGGACTTGCTTTCTCCATCAACCCCTCTGGTCCCTCTCCACCATGATTTTGGGAAACACTCATTAGGAGCTATAGCAAGGCTACGCCCTCTTCTATTCTGGGTAAGCCTTAGAAGGACCCCCGAATTGTACAACTATGCCTCCGGCCTGACCGAACTGGTCCGCATAGATACAGGCCATAAGATATCCTGGGTATCCTAATTGTAACAGCTGGTGGGGGCTATTGGTCTAGAAGAAGCCTGGGAAAGCCAGACCCCGCCACCAAAGCAAGTAGTCAAGAAGGCCTACTGGGAGTGGGTGTCTAACGAAGCCATACGAAATTTGAAACATGGCTCTCTGACGGAGATGTTTTTAGACCTCAAGCCTACCCCCAAATAGGAACCCTTCCTAGATTTTATTGAATCACTGAGAGATAGGGCACTGTATCTGAAGCTGAGGTCTGGCACACTCCCTCTGAACGACTTCACAGTGGGGTGAAACAAACGAAGGTGAGGGAAAGTGGGTGCCCTGGCTGTGCTTCTCCCACGGAATCCATTCCCCATTTTCTCTTTGCCTGTCCAGTGTACAGACAGGCTAGAAGAAGATGGTTGAAACCTGTGTGCTCCAATCTGGGGGCCAAGAACTACAAGGAGGCATTGGGTATTCTCACAACGAACACCTCCGTACCCAGTGTAATTTGTGGGACAGCAAAATATTTGGGATGTGCCTGGTTAACTAGATGTAAGCTCCTCCAGGCGAACAAGTTATAGACTACGGAGCTCCAGCAATGTCCCTTTATTTTTGTGGTCTTTATTGTATATAAATTGTTCTTAAATTCTGTGCAACTTTCTAATGGACTTTTTATATCTTTTATACTCTGTTTTTAATTATATTTTGTACTAGCAGCCCGCCCCGGCATTGCCCGGGGCAGAAGGGGGCTGGGGGCAGCATTTTCTGTTTTTGTCTTGTCCCGGCCGGGCTCCCGCCCACCCCGACAATGCCTAGACCGCCTCCCGCCCCCCGCCCACCTGCCTCCCGCCTCCCTCCCGCTTGCCTCCCGCCTCTGCCTTACCTGAGCCATGCTCCAGACTTCACTGCCACTCCCGGGCCCCCGCCCGCACCGACATTGCCCAGACCGCCTCCCGCCTCGCCTTACCTGAGCCACCAGTCCTCCTCCAAAGATCTCCGGACTTCACCGCCACTCCTCGCCGCTCGTCACCGCTCCTCCCCGCCTGTTGTCATCACACACGTCTAGGTCGCGGTCAGCGCTACGTCGCGGCCGGCTCTAGTTTTAGGGGACTACTTTGTTTGTAAATTTTAATTTTTTAAATTACGTTTTTATTTTTATTTTATGTCGCCTATGTCCATCTACACACCCTGAGGATTCCAACAATGTATAGGGTGTGTGGATTGGCGCTGTGGTTCCCCAGTTTACCTTGCCAAAAGGTTTCTGTTCTCTCTTTATACTAGTAGTATAGATTTTATGTATGGCAAAATGATACCCTTCTTTTTATAACATTGATGCCCTTTTAAATTGAGGAACAAACTGTGTACACTTTTATGATATTTGTATCGAATAAAGTCATACAACAACAACAACATATAAGTGGCATTTCAGGATAAGTCCTGTAGCAATTAGCAACAAGAGAATATTAGGAGGCACTATGAGGTAAATGTTTTGGTCTGACGCAGCTTAATATTATCTTTTGCACTCTATAGAAAACTTTGCACTAACTGAAAAAAAGTGGACAGAATTGTCAGAAGAAATCCCGATTGCAGCTGTTGCAGTATGAGGGAGGTTGAGTAAATGATCTTTTAGTCTGGTGTCTTTCAATCCTATTTTTTGCCCATTTTAGCTAATTGTACCCTATCACATATGCTTTTTATATATGGTTTTATGGAAGAGTTAGGGTAAGATGATAGGGAGCAATGTTAAACACGAACATATAAGGAGATACTGCTGTCCATGAATGAGTTAACTTTGTTTTGTTTCTCTTTAATGCTACCCATGTACTTTTAGCATAATTTTCACTGTCACATTTGCCCTTTATATCTGGATTCATGGAAGAGGTAGTGTATGATAAGATGAAAACCAATGTGAAATAAGTGAATACGGGGTGATACTGCTCCCCTGAAAGATTATATTTCAATGAATAGTTTGAATCTATTGTTTTGTAATGTACAACTGTATGGTTTTAATTACCTGAAATAAACTTTTCAATGTCACCCTTGGCCTACAAAAGGTAAGTGCAGTACATGTCTAGTTAGTACATGCACTGTGTGTATGTATGCTTGGGAAAAATACATTACATGAGCAATGTAGATCTGTGCTGTGTTTCCTCAGGGATAGCATGTGCTGGGTGTATGCATGCTTAAGTGAAGTACAATACAGAAAGTGTGAAGTGTATTGCAGTGCACACATAGTGAGTGTGCTTGTAAATACACCCTAGTTAAAGATTGAAAAGCTTCAGTGCTGAACAGTGCGCTCAGTTTGAGGGTGTGTTCTAAATGATTGTGTACATGTAAGGGTACAATATATATAGGTAGTAGTGCAGGACCCAACGTGTGCTGTGAATGTACACTGAGTGAGTGTTCCTTCAATGGTATATTGTATGGAGGAGTCTGGAATCCCCCAGACTGATTTTGGATATTGCTGCATTCTTATGAGCTGGGCGGAGACAGACTGTGGGGAAAAGGAAAAGACTCCTTTTACATTTCAAAAGACTGCTGTTTGCTTCAGTGATATATCACAAGTAAAAACTTCTAGACACATCTTAGGAAGGAAGAGTAGGCTGATAAGTGAATCATAAAGAGTAGGGCTGGTAGTCTAGGAATAACTTTTTGATGCACATATCACTGTGGCTGACACCCAGGAGTGGACTCTGGTCACTCCCATGAACTGTGTTGTGGACAATAAGCTTCACAGTTATGCCTGCTACAGCAGGTCTCTTTCATGAAGGAAGATGAAGAGGAGAATGGCCCCTTCAAAAAAAGCAGAACCCCCAACATGAAAGTTTGAAGACCCATATTCTAAACCACAGTTGGAGTTTGAAAAAGGATTATAAGAAGGGAAATATTTGTCATATGCCAAGCAGCCAGCTGGGTTGATTGAGAAAAGGAAGCTCTGCAAGTCTTCTGCCCAGGACCAGGACTAGGGTCCAAGACCTGCTAGTTTTACTGCTGCGTGAGGAGACATCACCCATGGAAACCAAGACCATCTGTCCTGGATCCTGGATCACCAACACAGGCATTCTTGCCAAGCCCATTGTGCCTTGTGAGGAATTGGAAAACAATGGAGGGAGCACGGTTCAGTGGGGAGCCCTATTGTGGAGAATACCTATGCAAATTGTGTGAGGGCTTAACTGTGCATCAATTGGGCTGTAGCTAAAGAGCAAGATTGTTTTTGATGACACTTCTATGCAAGGATAAGTTGACCATTGACTGATCCAAGTATCAAGCACTGTGCAAAGGGTGCCAAACCCACACAGCCTCATTGGGGTGACCCCATATGCCAGAAGTGGCCTTGGGTAAAGACATTCGGTGACCAGCATGCACAGACTCATGAACACCTGGGAAGCAACCCTGCATGCCTCGAGGGGCTTATGGTATGGGCAATTGCACCTGAAGTGTTTACAATGTGTCTGGAAGGTACTGCTACAACACAGTTCGCCAGGAGGGACTACTGGGACCAAATCATCAAATACTCCTGGCCCTCGCCAGGGACTGGAGTGAGGATGTGACTAGCGAGTCTAGCAGGAAAGAAGGATCTGCCCTAAATGAGCCCAGTGGACCAGGAGGATGCCAAGGAGAACAATGCATTCCTGCAGGACTCCAGTCAGCAGACAGACAGACTGAATTCCCCCTGCCAAGGAGACCTTGGCTTACTGCATCGCTGAGAGGTGGAAGCTGCCCCGTTCACTGGGGAGAGCAGCCGCCTATGCTTGAGAGTTAGCCTGCACCTGCCCAAAGCTGATGCATGTAGCGTAAGCAGCCCAACTTCTCCGAGCAGGATTTGATGTCACAATTACCCATGTTGAGGGCACCCACTGCAAGGCAGAATGCTTCCATACTACAGGAGCAGATAAGGCATGAACTAGGGCCTTTTGGGCCCCAGGGATTCACTACTAATAGTGCTAAGGCAATTTTTACTAAAATACTGATAAGTCAAAGGGTACTCTTCAGTATGACATAATGGTTTGCATTCCCTAGATGTGGCAACCAGTGAATGTAGAATAAGCCGAACACATTATACTAAAGGGGAATTGTGTTGCCCTCATTTGAATGTCACATTTTTTGTATAGAGTTAGAAATAAAAAACAACATGTTCTAATAAAGAGCAAGTATTTGGCTGGACATTGATTTATTGTTCATGCTCTTTGCATTTTGAGTTTTGAGTCATGCTCACTAACCTGTATCTGCACCCCCCCCCGTGGGAGCCTTGACTGTTCGACCACATCTACCACAGAGAGTCAAGTGCAGAAAGTGTATTTGACCCAGTTGAGTGGGATTCATAGTAAGTCAGGCCCCAGGACATCAGGAGTAAATGGCCTCAGCTACCACGGTTGTATCCAGTAACTCCTACATGCCCAGTGGTCCTCTGAGAGGAGTTCTGACACTCTCTTACTTTTTACTTAGCTGAAACTACTCTTTGTGTGACAATTGTAGACATAGAGCTGTTGTCCCATCAACTCCCCATCAGTATCTTCCTAAAATATAATTACCAAACATTGCTTAACTTGGAAAGGTAGGTATGAACACAGTATTTTTAGAAGTGCCATATTCAATAACAGACCCCTCCTGAACATGAAGAACAAATTGGAAAATTTAAAAAGAAAATATAAATTTGAGAAGTTAATATTATTTTGAATTTTACTCCTGCCTCTGAGAATAAAGACAATTCTATTCAGTGTCTGAAGATAAATCTACATTTTAAAACACATCTGCCATCTAAGTAAATCATCTCTCTTCACTGCATCAATGGAATTCCTACCGGAGGGGAATGAACTGGGACAGCTAATACATTGCCAGTTATCTAAATGTGTTGAAGAGGTTTACATGACTCACTATCCTATTCTTTGTATGATTCTGCTCTCTTTCTGGGCTCTGTGGCTTCATCAATTCTCATGTGTGCTTCATGGTCCTCCTCGTATATACTAAAGTACTTTCAGGTGCGTTAATACTGACACTTAAGCATGCTTAATTATACAAGAGAAGTCTCTGTGATTTTGGCTGAGAATGGAATTAACCGGAGCAAACCCCTTGACACACACTCAAACCTGACAGAGTTTCCTAACAGTACATTGTAGTGAAAGAGGTTGTGGGTTACACTAAGTAAGTATCTATTTACTAGGCTGTTAGCTAAATAGTAGATCATGTTAGCTATTTACCCAGTAGCCAGCAAGTAAGACATAACCTCTGCTATGTATCCAGCCACAGGCTAACTAGTATGGATGATGTTCAATTTCACCAGTGACCAGATAATTAGTATGAAGCCTCTACTTAGCTGGTCATGACGAAAAAAGAGAATCCAGGCAACCATAGGGTAGTGGCCATCTTCTAACATGTGTGAAGAAATCGAAGGTAAGTGCGTATACACATGTACAATAGTTTGTACAAAGGTAAGCTAAGCTGTTTATAGACAGAAAGAAAACAATTTTAAATTAAACATTTATGTTATTTTAATAGTCAAATAAGAAAGGTAGGAAGCATAAGAAATGTAGGAACTAAACTTATGTTTCAGGAGACTCAGGTTATGGCACACATATATTTTGTGATGCAGTCTGGGAGAATATGTCTGTCTGCTAACAATAATGAGTATTATTATAAAGCATGTTACATAAATGTTTAATTTACTCATGAGAATACATTGTTTTTTGTAATGTTCATGATCCTCCTTTTGGTGATTTTTGAGAGTTTGGCTCTTATGTTTTTCTTATGGAAGCTCTTGTGCTAGCTTGAGGCTTCTTTTTAAGGGGAGTTGGGCATGCTTAGTATGTAAAACCTGACAACACAACAGGAGTCCACGAGCAGCAGAAACAAGGAATGTAAACAGGTGGTAATTGGGACACTTGCAGGAGGTACATTGAGTGAGACACAATAACAGGGCTTCTGTGGAATAGGGAAGTGAACGCAGGATAACATTAATTAATGCATCTGGGTAATTCACATGGAGAGTTCACTCTGTTGCCCATGAATAAACATACTTTTTCATGCTATTCACCCAGTGCAACAAGTTTGAGGCATAGGTGCTTATTGGTCCAATGTCACGAGTGGCCCCTTCAGATACAGTTTGTAGGAGTATTGCAGTCCCTTGGACAATGTAACATTGGAATAGAAGTTTGGATTTTTAACATGCTAAGCAGTGTTTTAAGTGGGCAAATAAGGTTGCCATTTAAAGCAATGGCAATGCCCAAACCTCCTTTTATATTGAATGTAAGAAACCCCTACGGCAAGCCTAATGAGACCTAAGGAACAGCGCAGCATGTTAAAAAGTGGAATCTGCACTTTTACATGTTCCAGCAGTAAAAACCCCAAACGTTTGTTTTTAATGTAGTAAAGCTAGTAGCCCCAGTGACAAGTACAGAGTTGTAGACTGGTACCTCAGCCCTGCTAACTTCTAAATGGGGCTACTAAGGTTGGTACTTTTTCGTATCCAAAGAATCAGTGCATTAAATCTGCTTTAATGATGAAATCAAATGTAATGTCCCTGGTGAGCAAAGGGCAACTTTAGAAGTTTCCATTTTTGTTGCCTAAAGTTTCCAATGACTGTTTACTGATGTATGTGTGGCTTGTCCTGCAGACTGCTTTCTGCCCTCCCGGGAGACATGCTAATGACTCCCAGGAAAGGTCACAACAATAGGGGCCTGCATGAAAGTGAGGTGTTACTTCCCTCCTGCAGAAAACAGTTTGGCACTGTGAACCGGAGAAGAGGAGAATGTTGCCTAACTGTTTTTAACAGGGGCATGTAGCCTCTTGGTAGCCACACCTCTGAGGGAAAGCTAAGTAGCACTTGGTGTCAAATGAGGGGTCTCGTCATGGTGGGAATGGGCAAAAGGGTGCATCATGAGATGGGCAGATGCCTCACTCCCAGGAAGTGTTCAGGGGGAGGTCTTGCGATTATCTTCAGAGTCTCACTTCTAATCAAAGCCTTTCCCACCATCCTCTTTCGCACTTTTGAATGTCTTTCCCTAGAACTCCAAGTTCATCATGGATCACCCTTCAGGTACCATGATATCAACCACCCTCCCGGTAATTGTTCTTCCTTCATGGAGGAACTCATCAACCACATTAGTGACCAATATTCACAAAGCGACAAACAGATCTTCCTAGGTGACTTCAATCTTCACTGGGGCTCCGTGGAAGATTCGGCTGCCAACAAGCTTGCAACCTTTCTCACAGCTAACAATCTTGTCCAACACTATTTGGAAATTACACCCACCAAAAGCTCTATTCTGGACCTAGTTATTTCTAAATCAGACCAGCTTACCACTGCTACCCCAATCCGTGTAGACTGGTCAGACCATTTCCTCATTCCCTTCTGTGTTCACCTCTCGCACATTATAACTTTCGGCCAACCTAAAAGAGCCTCTACTTGGTTCCGCAACACAAAAACATTGATCTTGGGACTCTATCTGATTCTGCTATGCGTTCACTTCCTAGTCTAAACCCCAATACGGATGTCAACAATCTCACTCCTCATTGCCTCTCAATCCTTGCAGTCGAAATTGACAAGGTTTCTCCACTCCAAAGCAAAAAGGAAAAGACCCACCCTTCAGCTCCTTGGTTCAATAAAGCTCTCTATGACGAAAGGAAAAACCTTAGAATTTTGGAGACACATTGGAGACAAACTCCATTTATTTTATTATTTATTTATTTATTTATTGCATTTGTAAGGCGCACAGATACCCACAAAGGGTTTCCCGGCGCCAGGCCTATGGAACCAGAGCTGTACAAAAGCAGAAACGACTAGAGAGCAGATTATTGAAAAGCCAGGTCTTAATGCTTTTCCTGAAGTTGGCAAAGTTTTCCTCCTTTCGTAAAACAAGAGGAAGGGAGTTCCAGAGGGTCGGTCCCAAAAAGGAAAAGGACCTCCCTCCGACTCTAGCCAGTCTGAATCTGGGCACTGCAAAATTCGCCTCCACCTCCAACCTCTCTCTTTTACGTTCAGCAAGATAAAAATACCACAAGCATATCTTCAAGGAAGAAGAATCACATTTCAGATACCTCCTCAATTCAACTAAAAACAGACCCAAAAAACTTTTCGACCTCATCAAAAACCCAAACTTTTCTCCCCAAACCATCAAACCTGAGGTAAAATCACTGGTGGAAACGGTCACCCACCGCCCCCCAATTGAAGAGCGAAAAGCCTTAGTCACTTGGCAGAACTTTGCCGCCATCTAGGAAGATCTCCTCAAATGCATCCTCGAAACCAAACCTTCCGACCATTCTTCTGACCCCATACCCAGTGCTATCACCATTGATTTCTAAACCAACACCCCTCCCAGCTTTCCTCAAAACAGGACAGGGTACCCCACTTCTAAAAAAACCTCTGCAGATGTGAACAACCTCAATAACTTCCGCCCAATCACCAATCTCCCTTTTCTCTCAAAGATCACAGAAAAATTTGTTGCAAAACAACTTTCCCAACACATTATGGACAATAATCTCGTTGATATGTTCCAGTCTGGCTTTATTCAAAATTGCAGCACTGAAACAGCCCTGCTGTGAGTGATCGATGATGCGCTGCATATACTCGATTCAGGGCAATCATGTCTTCTGATTCTTCTTGACCTCTCTGCAGCCTTTGACACTGTTAATCACAACACCGGCCTTAACATTCTTCAACAGAGAATGGGCGTGGAAGGCACAGTACTCAAATGGTTTGCCTCATTCCTCTTGGACAGATCCCAAATGATCAAGATTGCGAACAGTCTCTCGTCTCCACTGGTGGTTTGTCAAGGCATCCCTCAAGGCTCTATCCTTGCTCCCACTTTGTTTAATCTCTATCTGGAACCTATAGGGAACCTCCTAAGCAAATCTGGACTCCTCTACCATCTCTATGCAGATGATACCCAAATCTACCTCAAGGTGTCTTGCTCTCATGATCTCTCACTACTCAACTCTACTCTCAACTCTATTCACAACTGGATGTTAGTTCACCAACTTATTCTCAATCCCTCCAAAACAGAATTCCTCCTAAATCCTGGATGGATCAGTTGAATTTACTCAATAGTACACCCGTCATTGTTGACTGCGCTAAATCCCTATGTGTCATACTTGACAAACGACTCAACCTAATCTCACACATCAACTCCATTGCCAAGAGCGCACGTTATCAGCTGCTCCTTTTATGGGGGATTTGTCAGTTCCTCCTGGAGAATAACCTAAAAACCTTGGTCCAATCGCTAGTTCTCTCTAAACTAGATTATTGTAATTCTCTTCTGACTGGCCTTCCCAAATCTCACCTCTCCCCACTCAAATCTGTCCTCCATTCAGCAGCTCGCTTCATTTCAGGGTCCAAACGAAGTGACCACATCACTCCTATCCTGCCTTCTCTCCAATGGCTTTCCATCGAGGCTAGAGCTGTTTACAAACGGCGTGCATCACCCACAAAGCTTTGCACTCTTCCTCCCCTCGCTATCTGGTGAATAAACTGAAATTGTCTGGAGGCTCAAGACCTTCTCGTAATGCTGAAAAGTTCCTGCTTGAGCCCCCCTCCTTCAAAAGGGAAAAATTGATGGCTCAATTGTTCTCAGGTAATGCAGTGAGAATCTGGAACTCGCTTACTCCTTTGCTCTGTGCCATCACCTCCATCCAGATCTTTAAAGCGGACCTCAAATCTCTTCTATTCCAAAGATACTTTCAGAACTAATTCCTTCCTTCTCAGACCCCGCCTTAGTCATTGTAAATTTGTCATATATATTTATATTTTTGTTTGTACATTCTGTGCATGCTGGAGTTTGATATTGTGTTCCTTTTGCCTGCATTGTTTTGATTCTATGGCCTGCTATTTTTGTTTGGTTTCCATTTTTGTAACATTTTTCTCATTTAACGTAACTGGTTCTATTATACAGTGCTCTGACACCTTCGGGTAAAGTCAGCGCTATATAAAAATGATTAAATAAATAAATAAAATATATTTTCTAAATACAAATAGGGCACCCCTGTCACCCAGTACTCGAATCTCAAACGATTTCGAAGAGAAGTGCCCTGCTGCGCCAAAGGTCCAGCAAAGAGAGGCTGCACCGTGGAAGACTGCACCTACAGCACTTGATGGCTAGCGAAGAGAGGGGCTCTGCCTGCCGTGTTCTGCTTGAGAGGAAGGTGTATGCAGAGCCCAGATATGCCAAGAGAACTCTATGGGATAGCGGACTGGCCTCCTGTTAACTGCTAAAGAAGCCTGCTTTGACCTGTTATTAGCCCAAAGATTTCTAGAAAGTACTATTGCAGCAGTGCAGCACCAAACACCAAGACCCAATGCACAGAGTTGCAACCGAGTTTGCGGAGCCTGAGGATGCTGTTGAAGAGATGCTGTTGCCCTCTGAAAAGATATCCACCCAGGAAGGATTGGCCTGTGACCGTGACACTGGGGGACCGCATCACATTCACAGCATCCTTAGAGCATCTTCAGCATCCTTCAACCCTTTCATCAGGACCACTACATAGGAATCCAATTCAAGGTGGCTAAAGTGCCTTGAATTTCTGGATGACTGCCTCTTCTGTGGAGGTAACTCTTCCTTGCTGATCCCCTTGACTAGCTTCCTGCCGGAGTTGGTCATTCAAAGTACTTTTAACTGACCTCATTTACACTTTGCTATGTTTTCCTTGAAAAGGTTTCAAAGTGTCCAATTCATTGAATTTGCCAAGGCTTGTACGCGTTTGAATGAAAAAGATTTAATGTATTATTACTTGTAAAATCTATATCTCCAGAACTCCCTGGTGGATCTTCTTCATTCTAGAGTCTAAAATCTTCTAAAAATATAGTCTATTTTCAGAAATTGGGATCAGATTTCTTGAGTATTGTGGCAATTTGTTCTTCAATTGTTTTGGTGCAATTGAAATGATTGAAACAAGTTAGCCCGGATTGAGCTGAGGGTTTGACTGAAAAATCTACAGGTCCTGAAGGTGAAGGTAAGTGTATTACATGGAGAGGTTGCCCAACCACATTGTAATACACCCCATTTCCTCAAAGGTAGGCATAGTCTCAAACATCTAGCATATCCTATCTATGAATAAGTATGTATTTAACAGATGAGTACAGTCGCTACATGTGTATATGTGTACTGAAACATGTAACACAGTCTCCTCTTGCACTGTTTTACTCTCAGATATTCAGTGGAGTTTTCTTGTGAGTTGGTATATTGTACAATACTCAGTTAAGCCGCCCCCTGCATAGCAATAGCCTGCAAATCCCAGCACAACGAGATCAGGTTTCTCGACAAGATGTCCTGTACAGTCTCCCAATGTACCGGTTGGTCAGTAATGCCCAGTGAGTTTTCCCCTTGTGGGTTTACTTTAAAATACCAGGTGTGGTGTCCCCATTGACCAAGGAAGATCATGATTTTTCTAGTCCTAGCTTTTCATTTTTTTATTTCAAAATATTTTTATTGTACATTTAACAACAAAAATAATGGCAGGGACAGAAACAAAGACAGATCTGATTTTACTAGTGCATAAAGTAGGTACATCAAGACCATGGGTACATGATGTCAGGTTGCATACGGTTATTATTTGTCAGTGTTAAATCAATGAGGAACTAGAATATGACAATGGAAATATATCATATTCAAAAGATGAAAGCCATTCAAATAACAGGAGATCCAGTGTTATTTAGAGATATTATCAGAGATATTTCAAATGTGGGTGTCCAGATTTTTGGGTATTTATAATATTGAGTCGTGTCTCTATGAATTTAAAGGTGTTAAAAAACGAGAGATAGGAAGACGATTATGGGCCCGGTTAAGAAATGGCTGGAGGACAGAATAAGAACTTGAAGAAAAAAAAAAAAGTCTTGTATTATTATATTGTTATATTTATTGATAGATCTTCATTTTATCCCCACGACAAATAATGTGTTTCTGGATGCTTTATTCGAGTGATCATGTAATTGTATCAGATGTTATCATACCTTGCTTGTGGTTAATTATGTACTTTTTCATTGCACCATGAACTCCAATAAAAAAAAAAAAAATAAAAAAAAAGAGATATTATCGGAGAAATAAAGTCAATCTCTGTGTAGGCACACATCATTTCAGAAAAACCACAAACAAAACACTGTTCAAATGATGTACCATAAAAAGCAGCAAACAAGGAAGAAGCAGGAGGGATGAGGGGGAAGTGTAAGAGTAAAAGAGTGTCATTGAACCCGATGGAGTAGAGAGAATATGGGTACTATTTTGGTCTCACAGGCTGGGAAATTGAATGTGGCTCTTGGAGAAAGGAGTCCAGTGTTTCCCAAAGTTTCTTCTAGATGATGAGATGTAATTAAAGAACATGGGTTCTAAATCACCACACCTTTCCTTGCAAGACCAACAAATGTTCAATTGGGGTGGACTTACTTTATGCGACCTAGTGGATGACCAGTAGAGGAGGTGGAAAGCAAAACATTTGGGGGGATATTCTCAAGAATGGCAACCTAGGTTTACACAATTTTACACAACGCCGTCTATCGCAGGAAACTAATTCTCAACACGCCGGCAACAGGCAATAGTTTCCCGATAACGCATCAAATTTCTGCGTTAAAATTACTGGGTTCGCCAATAAAAAAGGAAAACCGAACGTGAAAATAGTGGGCCCAACAGCCATAAAAATATCAGCAATAAGCAGCGACAGGCTTGCTATTCCCACGTCAAGCAGAAAAAATCACCATAAAAGCTGATAAAAAAACAAAAGGAATAAAACCCAACCAACTGAGAAGCACCATGGAGGAAGCTGGAGCAACTGCAGAGGCCATTCAGAACCCCACAAACCCCCCGGAGGCCCAGCCCGTGACCTCGGGGAAGGAGAAGGTCAAAGAGAAGAAGAAGAGGATTGCGCGATTCAGTCCATAGGAAAACAAGATCCTGATTACGGAGGTGATAGAACACAACCAACAACTGTTCATCACCTCCACTGAGTCATTGGCAACTAAAAATGCAGTATGGCAGTCCATCTTGGCCAAGGTGAATGCAGTTGGAGTTAAGAGAAGAGAAGCGGATGACTGCAAGAAACGCTGGAAGGTGGGAGTCCAGTGTCACAGCAGGAGCCTGGTGCAGATGAATGTGGTTCAGAAGTGAACCACACCAAGAGCCCCAAGCTATTTATTCACACTCCTATGCTGGACTGGTGTACGCCGGCCCAGCCCACCACTCTTACGCTTACAGGGTGGTGGCATAGCTACATGTCCACGGTCTTCCCCACTGCCTGAGATAACATGGTTGTGTCCACTGTCCACAAGACTACAAACACCAGCAGTATATGTCTACATTGACATGTCTGTGATCTACATACTCAAGACTATCCATAACATCACCACCGCACTTGGCATTCTGTACATTCTTCTTCATGGGTCACTTGCCTCCTTCGCACATTCTTGGTTCCCACCTCCCCACATTCTGCAATTGTGTGGCAGAGGGGCTGTGGCTTTGTGATCGGTTTGTGTACATAATAAATACACAATAAACTTAGAAAAAGGGATCTCAGGGAGAATTCTTAAAGACCAGTATGGTTTTATATCCCCACTCTAAACTATTACAAACACTAGAAGTAAGTGTACATGTCTGGCCCCTGTTACAACTGTTACTTGAGCTGTTGTGTCTGGTAGGTGGGCATGTTGGTTGGCATGTTGTATGTGATTTTGTTATGTGTGCATTACCATAGTTGTGAGTTGTATGATTGTGGAGTTGAGGAGTGTGGTGTGTTCCATTGGTACTTTTCCAAAGCCAGTCGAGCGCACCACTCCACCGAGACCGCGCTCCTTGGGGTGACGGAGAGGTTACGGCATGGTATCGACCGCGGGGAGACATCTGGACTCATCCTTTTGGATTTGAGTGTGGCGTTCGATACCGTGTCCCATTCCATTCTCTTTAACTCTCTCCGGTCCCTGGGAGTAGATGGTCCTGCGTTAGCCTGGATTGCCTCCTTTTTAAATGAGCGCACTTTCCAGGTTTTTTCAACGAAAGCTGTATCTGGCATTTGCTCATCGGCGTATGGCATTCCCCAGGGGTCTATACTCAGCCCCCTATTATTTAACATCTATGTAGACCCCTGACTACCATCATGGAGGATGCCTGGCTGACCATATTTTCATACGCCGATGACACATGTTTTCTCCCTTTCCAGCAGTGAGTGTAGCAACATATTGGTCTTGAAGGTTGGACTGTCGCGTGTCGCTGAGTGGATGCAGAAGCATCTCCTCAAGTTAAACAGTGACAAGACCGAGATTGTTATCTTGGGGAATAACAAAGAACTCTGGGGCCCTCAGCACTGGCCTAGCGACATGGGACCCCTTCCCCAGCCGGTCTCCGTGGTTCACAACCTCGGATTTCTTATAGACGACAAGCTCTCTATGAGGCAGCAGGCCACTAAGGTGGCCTCCTTGTGTTTTGCCACCTTGCGATGGCTCCAGAAAATCCTATGGATGCTGCCCCGTGCCACCCAGAGAACCGTTGTCCAGGCGTTAGTAATCTCCTGCCTGGACTACGGAAATGTCCTATATCTCGGTGCCGACACTTCAACCATCAACAAACTTCAGGTGGTGCAAAATTCGTCGGCCCAACTTCTCTGTAATGTTCCGAGGAGATCTTCGGCCTCACAGGCTCTTCGCGACTTACATTGGCTTAGGGTCCCGAGCCATATCAAATTTAAAGCCCTGTGTCATCTCTTTAAAATTAAGCAGGGCTCGCCCCCAAAATATCTACAGAGCCTTGTCCAAACATACAAACCCAGTCGCACTTTGAGATCTTCTGCAAATGGTGACTTTGTTGTTCCAAGATTTAAACTTGTAAAGATGGGGGGCCGGTCCTTCTCCCATCTAGGCCCCAAATCTTGGAACGCACTACCTCTTGCCCTGAAATCAGAGACTGATTTGTTTTGCTTTCGGAAAAAACTTAAGACCCTGCTCTTTCAGTAAATCTGTCCTTTTGCTCTAGCTGGCTCTTTGCACTGTGCTGTGTCTTCTTTTCTTCTTGTGTCTATCCCTGGCGCCGGGAAACCCACTGCGGGTAGCTGTTGCGCAATATAAGTTCAAATAAATAATAATAAAAATAATAATGAATAAGAGCAGTGCATTTCCGTAGGTGCCATCCTGAAAGCGCTGGTTGATGATGAACTGTCGGAAGATGAAGGAATCATCCACACTGCCTGGGAAGTTGGCGACGACATTGGTGAACAGTCCCCAGTGGTCCACTATTGCCTGGAAATAAATGGAATGCGTGTGCTTTCTGTTGTGGTAATTGTGTGCCGTGTCGGCAGGGGGCACAAGTATGACATGTGTGCAGTCAATTGCCCCAACATGTGCCGGAAGCCAGCTATGGAGTAGAAGCCTTGCTTGGTCCACAGCTGTTCCTGCGCAGTGTGGGGGACATGAAGGGACTGGTATATCAAGCTGATGATGGCGTCCAAGACAGGTGTGAGGAACTTTGATAGGGCTGGCTCTGAGACGCCTCAACTCTGGTAGTTGTTGGTTTAAAGGTATCAGAGGCCAACAAGTGCAGCACAACCAGCATCTTTGTCTGCGGAGGGATGTTAGTTGTCTGCTGTGTGGGTACAGTCAGCCTGTGGGCAATGTGTGTCAGGCTGGGGACAATGGATTTCCTTTTAAACCTGTAGTTGGCAATGACATCCTCAGGCGTTAAGTCTCTGAGGCTGGTGTGTTTTTGGAAGGTCCACTGTCTTGTTCTCTACTGCTTCAGTGGTAGTACTGGGGTTGTCCTGGGGGTGGGGTGGTCACCGGGCTGCTGGCAGTGGGTGTTGTGGTGCCTCTTGGGTCTCCAAGCTGCATGGTTAGTAGCTCTATGGCATCTGTTGGTCTTAAGATGTGGCTCTGGGCTGGGCTCCTTTTATACCCCAGGTTTTCGTCCTACTTAAGACCAGAAAAAAGCAGGTCTTAAGTCCCTGCTGCTAACGTGCCATATCGCCTGTTTATGGACCACATCGCAAATCTGGCTGGTCATTGCGAATATCGCGAAGTGGTGTTATCATTTTTGCACCGGAATGCCTACTCTGCATATGATTAGCATTATTTTTCGCTGTCAGCCTTGGCGATGTTTTTAACGGCAGCTAATGCGGTTAAACTGATGATGTCGGCTGTTAGCGCAGGCTTGTGAATACGGCCATAATTCTATCACCACTTTGTGGCGTTATAGTGCCGCTAAATTGGCGATGATTCCTTAAGAATATGCCCTGTGGTCTGGTATATAAGAAGAAGCAATTTTATTAGAGTGCCAGACTGCATATCATTTACAATTGTTTGATGATTTGGACAGGCTATTTACAAAATTGTTTTTGGAAAAACGTATATATTTTAGAGGCCATATGCCCTTTAGCCTGCCAGACTGCAAGAATGGAGGGTAGAGAAGGCAGCAAAAATAAGCCTAATTAGGAGAATTTGTCTTTAATTTCTAGAAAATCATAAAATTCTATGCCTGGACGGTCGAATTTATTCTGAAGATTTGCAAACGATAAGGGGCCATCATTAGAAGCCAGATCACAGGCTAGGCAGATATCTTCTTCTGCCAAAGAAGAATCCACTGGACGAACATCATTTGTGATTGTTTTCTTGCAATGCTAAAGTGACAAAAGCTTAGAGTTATGGATAGGGCTTGGCAATTTATTTTCAATGGCACAAAGGGCATGGAAGGTATCCAACATCATTCATCTAGAGTGAATAATTGGTATAAGATTAATCGATAGTAGGACTTGAATGGAGAAAGTTAAGTAAGATGTCTTTCCATAATCAGCCAGGAAGGACAACTAGAAGATCCTTGCAGTTACCAACTAACCTTCCAGCACCCTGTGAGACAAGATACGAAGCCTGATAGTTATACCATTTTGGAAAATCCTACAACAGTGCAATCTTTCAATTGATACTCCAGCTTTTTTATCAGACAAGAGGAAATTCAAGACAGTTGTCCTTATGGTGGAGAAGAACGTTTGGGAAAGGCATATTGGAACGATACTAGAAAAAAAGCTGACTAGTGGCGTAACCATTTTTGATAGATTCTAATCTACAGGAGAAGTTTTGGGATTTTAAGGGCAGTTTCGTGTTCATTATAGGCAATTGATTCAGATATGTTATTATTAAATGAAATCCCCAGATATTTGCATATAGTTAAGCTGCCAATGTAAGCCTATTCTAGAAGCAATTGATGAAGTGCAGAGTGGGTTTAGCGGGAGCACTTCGGTTTTGTCTTTATTTAGGTAATCACCTGAGGAGGACGAGAAAGTATGAATGACATCTATAATGGAAGTCGGTGCTCTTCTGTGCCAAATCATTGCTATAACGTGCGCTAGTCCAACTGCTTTGATTGAAGCAAGGCAGGACTATAACTCCCAGAATGGATTCATAAGTTAAATGAAAACCGAGGAATGGAAAAGTGGTGTTCTGCTGACAATGAACAGCCTAGTACGTGTTTTCCTTTTTTCAATATAACAAAGTGCCAGGTCATAAAGAACAATACTAGGAAACTGTCTGATTGTCTGAGGTGATAATGGGCAAATGAAGAGACATTGTAATATTGAAGTCAAAAATTGCCATGCAAACACATATTCAAATGCTTTTTAACATTAGGGGCATACTAAAATTATAACCTCAAACGAGGACTTTAAATGCACAAAAACACACTAACACTTGCCATGCTCCATCAATAACTAGACAGAGAGTGAATAGACATTGTAAAAATTACTGAATTAAATTTTTTTAAATAAGTGTGAGGAATGTTAGCGAAGGTATCTGAGCTCCCTCCCAAATTTGTCAATTGGCACTTCTGGTCCTTCACACAGTGCCAGTCAACCACAGGCCTTCGTATAAAGATGATCTACAGGAATATTATTCATTATGCAGCATCTTGATCGAAGCAGCAACTAAAACAGATTGGACAATGTCTCTAAAAAGGCATACATCCATGCCTTATACGACATCTTATTGAAGTTATAGATATAAAAGCATATCAGATTTACCTAGGTTTTCAATTTTCCCCCAACACCCTGTGGAAGTACCATTAAATATAAATACCTGCAACACTGCAAAGCTACATGTTCATGCGTATTTCTTGCACTGGAAGCAGTACGACCTGAAAATCCAAATGTCCAAGTAGAGTGTATCTTTGTTCATGGCAAGACCCACATGTCCCTGCAGCGTGCATCAAACATTCAATCAATTGACCTCCCAGGAGTATTAAAATTGTATGAAAACACTAAGGGCCTTATTATGAGTTTGGCTGTCCATGAACAGCCATACCTTCAGTTGCGCTCTGAATGGCGCAAGCTAGTGGTCCGACTATCACGCTTTGAGTTGGGCTGATTGGCTTTGAAAAGACGACGGCTAAACCGCCGACAGCACCGGCACCCTGCAGACCGCTTGGGTCAGGGTTGGTGAAAAGCAGCTGCCATACAGGCGACACAGAGGAGTTTAACCACTGTCCATATTACAAGTTGATTTTTTAATGAGGTGGTGATTAGACTGCCAGCTGCAAGTGTACAGAACTGAAAGATTTGGGGTGCGTACTCTCCCCTTTCCTGTTCTTCCAGGCAGAGTTCAACTTGAATCCTTTTCTCCAGGTCCCCCTTTCACAGTAGCATCTTCACCCTGAGGAATATGATCTTGTTTGTGGGGAAAGCAAACACAATGAGGTGACAGACGAAGTGCTGAAACTTTTCAGACACTCACTCACAGTCACAGATCTGGGTTGAATCCATTATCATTCTTTACCTCACTTCGCCAATCCAGTTTATAAACAGCAATATGCAAATCAGTCTTGAACCTGTGCCTCATGGGAATAGTCCAGCCCTAACTGCCAATCCAGGTCTTCTCTGAACTGGAAGCAAACATCCTGGGACCAGTTTCGGGGTAACCCCCTCATAAGCCAGGCTAGCTTGAATCCAGTGGCAAAGTGAGCAAGGGCCCCACGTCTGGGCATACCCTGCCAACATAGGGTGAACAAAGCAAGCACAAGGAGATGATGGACGGAGTGCTGAAACTTTTCAGATCTGGGTTAAATCCATCATTGTTATTTAGCTCAATTCACCACCCAAGTATAGACCCAGCTATGTGCAAATCAGTCTTGATCCTGTGCCTCATGGGAACAGTCCAGCCAGAACTGATGCGTGTTTCCGGTCCTGGGAAGACTTTGTTGGCAGTTTGGGCTCCATGTACCTATTGCCTGGACTGCCCACATATGAGCCGGACTCTGGAAATGGGGAGGTGGTATTTTTCCACAGGTATCATGCATATGTGTGCAAGCGGCACATAAGCAGTTAAAATGCTCACAGAGGCATTAAATATATGGAAAAGTAATCACCACCGACACCATGTCTCCACAACCACACAGCGGGCACCACGATGAACTCGTAATACAGCCATCGGAAGACCTCTGGCACTGCGGTCTGCTAGTGACCACAGCCATGGTGTTTGGGCAGTCGGACGGCAAACTCGCAATAAGGTCCTAAATCCTATATATCAAAACCTCCTCAAACAATGAATTTTGTATTGAAAATGTTAGAGGCTAAACAGCCAAAACATCTCTGAAGAATCCATTATGGATGGAAAATAATCTTCACGTTCATTTTAAGATTTTTTTCATTTTATTAATTAACCTTGCTGCTTCTGACATTACATGTAAACATCTAAACAGCGTGTAATCCAGAGAGATATTAGCACAACCACCATGCTTTTAACATCGCCAGCTCATATTGTTCAGGAGAATGGATTAGCTAGAAAATGAAAGTACCCCCACCCACTTGAAATGTACCTCTAATCACAGGAGCATGTAAAGAGAGGAAACCTGACTCTCCATAGCAGACTACTTTTCACCTCTTAAGCCTCCTTCTAACCATCTAGTCATCCTTCCATTCACCCTTCATCTATTCAGCTATCCCTCTTCACTTACCATTGCTTTTCCTTCTATCCACTCATCCATTAATATATCCATGAATCCTTCCTTGCATCATTTCACTCATTTATCTTTTCACTTTTCAACTGTTCGTTCTTCCATCCTTATATCCATTCTCCCATTCACCTGTTAAACCTTTCACGCGCCCTTCAATCCTTTCACCCTTTCATCTATCAATCCTTTCACCCTTTTATACACCCATTATTTTTTTACATTCCTTTATCCTGCTTTCCTTTAAACCTTTACCTTCTTTACTCTTACTTTCTTTCTTTCACCTTTCTATTTAGCCATATTTTTTCTCTCATCTTTATTCGGTCTTTACTCCTTCTCTTTGTTTTCCCATTTTTTCATTTTCTGTTTCCCTCACTGTGCTTGGCAGCCCAGGCCTACCATACTTTTTTCCTGTATTCACCACAGAGTAATTTGTATACATTTTTTCTGAAGGCCTGCTGGCAGAGGAGGCCCATAAACAACAAATATAGTTTAAGTGGGACACAGTTCAGCAGAACATCGGCTATATGGCACTGCCTGCTAAGCATCCGGAGTGTGGGGGGGGGGGGGGGGGTATCCCTACGCCACTGTTCGACGATCATTCTGTCCTCTAGCTGCCAGCCTCCAACATGGGTAGACCTGAAACCAGAAGGAACACTGTACTGATTTTTTCAGATCATTTCCATATTGTGCCAGCAATTAGGCTAACCAGCTCAGGAGGGATTTGAGGATTCTCCTCTCACCTCTCAAGATTTATTTTGAAAAAAGGGGGAAAGAAGTGCAAGTTATGGCATGTTTTTCAATAGTATCGGCTTTTTTCTTTCATTTTATACCACATTCCATACATTTCCATGTGAAGACATCATCAAGGTAATAATAACATATTCATGACGTTTCTGCAAATTACATTCTCTCCGTTTCTCCATTTAAAGGTACCCAAGTCAATACAAGATTATTGTGCCGCTCTCCTTTGCCATAAAATATTCATAAAGCGAATTCAATAAAAACATTCCCTTCATAAAATAAATACAGAACACCTTACATGAACACTTCATAATTTACGTCAAGATTTTAAACCGCATAAATATTAAAAATAATCACTTCACTAGGGATACAACACACCACTGCAAAAGGTTCCTTATTTTTAGTGCACTCTAGATAAAATGTATTGCAGCCATACGTATGACATTGGAAGCAAGTCTATGTAAACTAAAGGGGGAAGAGCAACACTGTCTCATGTTTCCTAAGCCTGTATTGGTTTCAAATATTGTGTGCTAGATGTTACACAAAATGTACACAACAATACAAAGTGAAATGTGATTTGCTTTTGCTGAGAAGCACGTGGGCAACATAAAGAATCCAAACAGCAAAAACCGTAGTATAGGAACGATTCTAAAAAATGCACCATGTTTAATCTAAAGCGAGTCAAATAAAATCTGAATTGAGAATTGCGCCCAAAATATTCATGTAAATCTAAACAAAAAATTACGTGAGACTCATTCCAAATAACGGAAGGAACCCACATCCATGAGTTATGCCTTATTTTAAGATAATTTCAATTCATCTTGATTATGGGGAAACATTACCTCAAAAACATTAGTTAGTATAGACAGTACTGGACAAAGTGCAAATTTCCATCATACTTATATTTTATTCATATATATGCAAACTGGTGTGAAATATGTGAATATAGTGCAGGCGACGCAGTGCTCAGTAGGTTAGCATATTTACAATAAATAATACAAAAATACAACGTACAATCCCCAATGGTTGTGTAATGCCATTGGCTCAGAGAAACACCCTTTCAAGGAGCTTTACTGCTAAGACTGTTCTAAATTGCACAATCTACCACTGCTACTTAATAGGAGAGATGCATGAAGAGGCTTTTAGCTTAATATTCACAATATCTCTAGAACAAGAGAAGTGGGTTGAAACACAAAGAGAGTAAACCTTAATAAAGTTGTCTTCCCAACTTTCAATGGTTAATAGCGTCTTCACTTTCATTTATGGGTCCCTCACACAAATACTGACCATTGACAACCTACCAACAAACCCTTCAATCTATTATCCTGCCGATCACCACTAGGGCATCTCATGTTTTTTCCTTGATTTCCTTTTAGTGTTTTTCCTAGTTCCCTATACTTCTTTATACTGTTTCGTACAAGCTTGCATGCTTGTATAAAGGGTATACTTTTTAAAGCAGACATAGTGTTGTTGCGCATGAGAACAAGTTGAGCCAAATCTTTTATGTGTCTTCGCCCTTCAGGGGTCCGCTGGGAGAGTTAGCAAGGTCTTAAGGGTTCCCGAAAGGCATTCAGACAAGCTTAGACTCTCCAATGGTTAAGTATCCTCATCTAGGCACTGCCTTCATGCAACTGCATTTGAATAAATGAGATGGGAGAGTAAATAGGATGAGTTGGCCCTAGACCATCTCATCAAAATGCATTTATTTCTAGTTAGCTTGAGGTCAATTATTCTATTTGATGAGATTTTGATATTTTGCCCAAACGCCCAAGCTCACTGACAGTGATGTGTGGTCATTAGCACAATTTGGCATTGCCAAATAGGATCATGCTCAAAATGACAATTTCGGGAAAAATAGTATATACTCTAGTAACTCCAGCACCTGTGAAGTTTGGTATCAAACAATCAAATATGGGTTAGACCTTAGAGGAGAAGCCCAGATTATATTTCATCAGTAAGTAGTCAAGTGCATCACTATATAGATCAAGGCTACAAATACACTGACCCTCCCCAAATGTTTGAACAAACCCAAAGATTCATTTTGGGGGTTATGTGCCCAGGCAGAGTTATCATTTTGGTCATGGAATTGGCGGAATTTGGTAACTCCACGTTACACTATTAATGTGGAGTTCCAGCCAAATTCGGCCAATTGGAGTGTGGTGGAATTATTCTGCCTTACAAGCAGCACAATGTTCACTGTAACAATGCGAGGCTCCATCAACGCACACTTGTGAGCAAGAGTTGCCAACCCTTAGCTTATTTCCAGTCATAATGGAGCCTTCTGGCACCATTTTGTAATGCCAGTGGCCGTGAGCGTCCGGGCTTCTTCTCAAGTAGATTTTCTACTCAAGAAGCAGCTAAATCAACTCAAAAATACCTTTTCAAGTTAACACAACTACTCAAACAGATAGTAACTGTAGTGTTTTTGAAACAAAGTGCAATTTTGTATTTTACTTACAGCTAGATTCATCATAGTCCCGTTTTGCGAGTCCCTAAAAGCGATTATTAAGGAATCGCTATTAAGGACTTGCAAAACGGGATTCATGTAGGAATCGCTAAATAAATTGCGATTCCTACACATTCCTTATTTGCGATTAGCAAATTGCTAATCGCAAATAAGGAATAACTCCCCATTCATTCCTATGGGCCTAAAGGCGAATCGCAAATAAGGATGCAATTTCAAGGGTGCCAGGGGTGTCCAAAGGACACCCTGTAGCACCACTGAAATGTAATCTACATTGGTGTTGCACACACATATGTCCAAAGGACATGTGTGTGTGTAACATGCAACTTAGAAAAATGAATTTAAATGCATTTTTCTAAGTTTTCGCTATTTACCACGAGGTTTTGACCACACTGTAAATAGCGGCCCAAAATTGCGATTTCGCAATTTTAAAATCGTTCATGAATTGCATTTAAGGAATCTCAAATAGAGATTCCTTAAATGCAATTCCTCGCAAATGTGCGAATTCTTTATTAGCGAATTTTGCATTTGGGATGATGAATCCCAAATGCAAAAATTGCACTCGCAAAGGGTCAGATTCTGAGAATCTGGCCCTTTGCGAACGCAATTAAGCTTGAAGAATCCGGCCGTTAATCTTTTAGCAAGAAGGAAGTGCCACAGAGACTCCAACCTCCTCTTACTGCCCAGAAGGCTCATCCCACAGCCTTGTCAATCTCCTGGTCACTTTTTATTTGGATTTTGAGGTGAAAAGATATCTCTACTTGTCTGTAATACCTGCTGCATATACCATTGGAATTTAAGGATTGTGTTTTAAATTGTGACAACACCAACAAGTCAGTTAAAAAAGTTTCGGATAAGCGAGTTGTTTGAAATGCATCAGTATTTATTTGTACTTTTTTTTCAAAAAAATGGTTATGGTTCTGGTCGGTGGCCTGAAGGTGCAGCAGAGGCCTATTTTTTTGCATTTCACTTTTTTGCTTTTATAAGGGAAAATGGTTGCATTGTTAAGTACTTTTTCTGCATGTTTGTGAAATTTGCACTATTCATTTATTTTAACATGTGGCCTAGACTGTTTATGGTCTATTCATTCAGTACTAGGCCTTAGATATATGAAACAATTGTGTATGTGATGTATGTTGTTTTAAAACCTCTGTGATTTAGGGATTTCATTGGATTCAATGTGAATGGTGTTTTTTTGGCATTTCAATTTTTTTTTCAAAAAGTGTATTTTGCTTGAGAAATATATTTTGATGCCTTCGGAGGATGTGTGCTACTAGAATGTTTTTGTGGCTGACTTAGTTTTCTTTTTGGCATTGCTGAATTAATGGTAGGGGTTTCTTCTTTGTTTAGCAGGCTTTCTTTGTTTGCTGGCAAAGTGGCCATTTATTTGTCCAGACAGTGTGTGTGTGTGTGTGTGTGTGTGTGTGTGTGTGTGTGTGTGTCTGTGTTTGCCATAAGCCAACATTTTATCTATGTTCTCCATGCCATGTATCTGGTGGCTATTTAATGCAATCAGTGTCCATAGGGCAGCATGTGTTCTTTGCTGTTCATGCTCCCTTGCTTGTTGTCGTTTGAACTTGTAGCCGGCAGCTATTTTGTGCAGTAAAACACTACAAAAAGACATTAGAGAAAAACATTGAGAAAGAAATTGTATTGGATAACTTTTTTAAAAAACATAATGTGGTTGAAGTGCTAGAATGTATCATTTGGTGGGAAAACAATGAATAGAGAAAATGTAAAAGGGGAATGTAAAGTTTGAGTGGAAAGGTAAGAATACATAAAAGTAAAAGTACTTACATTGAAATAGTTGAGATCCGACAGTATAATAAATACATACATAGAAAGGGGCGAAATCTGAAAGTACAAGTAATAGAGACATATATACAAAATACCAACCAAAAGATAGCGGTAGAAACAAGGGGATATATCTTAGGGGGAGAGGAATCATTCACAATCCCAACGATGAGACATCTCACCTTGTAATGAGATGTAAAATGGTTATTGTTTCAACCATTATTAGTAATAGGTGTACTCCGGGTGACATGGTCACGAAAAGAAAATTCAAACAAGGCATTGATTCTATAAGGATCAAAGGATAAAGTTAGACAGCTGTATTGTACATGTGCTTTACCCAAAATAAAGGGCCTAGGTTGTCTAATCTCATATCACCACATCACATATAATATCTTCTCACATTAATATAATGCAAATATTCATGCACCATCAAAGTAATGATGAAATCGGGGGGGTCCCTGAGTTCCACCAAAGGAGGGGAAGAAGGAATAGTTCAACCCTCACTGTGTAATCTGAAGTGAAACAAATGGAGAAATCCAACATAAATGATAATGATGAGTACTCCAAGGGTTAATAGGCACTCGAGAGATCAAACTGCCAATGATACTGTCAAATCAAAATGTTCATGATTGAAAAAATATAACCCATAATGTATTAGGAAATCGTGCTGCAACATAATGGGAAAGACTATTAATCACAACCAAAGTCCTGTACCTGAAATTGACAGTAATAATCTCAGTGATTTCATTGAATCAATACACACTGATAGCATATGTAAAGTATTTGAGGGTCGGAATAACCAGAGTAATAAGGTATAACTGAGGCCCATATTAAAAGCCAGATCACCAAACTGATAAAAGGAAACAACTTGGTGTGCCCGAAGACCCAAAAGGTGTCAAGTTTTGTTTGGACCAGGAACAGGCAGACAGGAACCCAACATCTTTAACAATAGCCATGCTCGTACGTTAAGCATAAAAACTGATATTAAAATTGTGTTATACCCCATAGCATAGATAACACACAGTGTGTTAAATGACCAACTTACTTTTAGACGGACCGCAGATCAGGGAAGCGGCATGATGACCGGCAAAGATCTAGTTTAGTGTCTCTCACCATTATTTAAGAGCAAGCCGTCACCGACGCCAATCCCATGATAACGTCACATTCTCGCAAAGCGTACAATGTGGTGTGCATAAGCACTAAATCATACAGTCAAATTCGCACAAAAGTTCAGCCATATTGTAATATAAGATAAGTAAGAATGTAAAAAACACAATAATTAAACCAAAGAAGTAAAATGTTGGTCCAAAGTATGTTGCGGCGAAAAACAGGGATTTCAGAAATGCCATCTCCTCTTGTGAGATTACGGAGTAGGCGCAGAACTAAAAAACAAACAACGGCAAAGAAAAAATACTCATGCCTTGGATGGTAGAGAAAATATTCATGTCATGATTGAAGAAAAATAGTAAGGGCGATGAAATGAAGAAGTAAAGAGTAAAGATCACGAAAAACGAAAACAACAATTATAAGTACTAACTATGTAGGTTAAAGTGCACCGGTGTCGGCCATCTCAAAATGACAAAGTGGCGGGTGTACGTTCATAATACACATGACAAGGTTACCAACAGGGCCCTAAAAGGACACTCACTATTCCCAAAATTACCTGAAAGAGCAATAACAAATATGTATCGGCAGACAGGAAAATTGGAGGACAATTGGAGTACCAATAGATCGATAAATAAAAAATAAATAAAACATAAAACTATGTCTAAACAGATATTCAGAATCAGAGTATATATGAAAGGAACACAGAAGGAGGAAAAAAGACAAAAATCCACTCTGTTTTGCAATGTCAGTAAAGAGTGGTTGTAATTACAGAAAAAGCATACATAGGAGTCAGTGAACAAAAGCACAATACATTATTTATGTTAATGCAGTGAATATATATATACAGTAACAAAGAAAATAATCCATTAAAACATTCATATGTGGACCAAGTCACTACATGTATGTACCTTATAATCATACATTATGATAATGCAGAGACCAGGTACCTGTAAATGATAATATGATGTATCTAATATCAGATGTAGTTCACACAAAAGAAAGTAGTGGAGCTCCCCATCAGTATTGTGACCCTTATCTGTTGCCCTCAGACAACAGGTCCACGTGGCTTCTATTTATCTAACCAGAAAATCTCTGTCACCACCTCTGTCTCCTATAGGTATATGGTCAATGCCATGGAACCAAAATGAGGTGTCATCTGGATGTATTTCTTTATAGTGATCTGTTAGGGGATATCTGTTGTCCTTATTCAGTATGGCCCTGCAATGCTCTTGTATTCGAATCTTTAAAGGCCGAACTGTACTGCCCACATATATTTCATTGCATCAGCATCCCAACACATACATGACGTGTGTGGTTTTGCAATTGATAACATGTGAAATACTGTGAGTCTCAGGGTGTTATAGGTGAAGTTTGCAATCTTATTTTTGCCATAAAGACAGACATTACAGGACCCACAAATAAAAAACCCTGTTGGCTTTGGAGGTACCCATGTTTCTTGTTTGCTGGTTACATAGCTTGCACATAAAGTGTTACGTAAGGACCTACCCCTTCTGTAAGTGATGGATGGCATGTTTGTGAGACTGTTTTTTAAATCTGGTACTTTTTTTAAGAAGCCCAAGTTTTTTCTCGGGATACTGAATATCCTATTGCTATTTGTCGTGTATTGCGTCGCAAACCTGACTGTCCCCTCATTTCTAGACCCCTTGTTTAGGGTTCTCTCGTAGTGTGTCCTCCCGATTTAGCTGTTGTGCTCTAGCAATAGCTTTGTCGAGTACCTCCTTTTCATATCCTCTTTTAAGTTATCCTTTCTTTAGATTCCATGATATTGCTATTGTAAGTTTCTAATTCGTGTCATCTCCCCGTAGGGGATTTTGTTGATGACAGAACATGAGTATGCAAAGGCAGCATGCAACACCCCATCGCATGCAGTTTCTTTCCTATACAGGGTACTTTTTATGTTTCCATTTTTGACATAAAAATGTATGTCCAGGAAGTTGATTTTCTCCTTGTCAGCTGTCATGGTAAGCTTCACATTGTAATCATTGGCACTCAGAAACTCAAAATACTGATGTAATTGGTCCATAGATCCAGACCACAGAGAGATAATCTCGTCAATGTACCTCCCCCACAACATGATGTATTCCATCCAGGGGGAGGCATGTCTGCTCCAGGCACGCTCCCTTTCAAACCACCCCATAAAAAGGCATGCATAAGTGGGAGCAAACCTAGAGCCCAGGCAGTACCCTGAGATTGTTGGAACCAACAGTTGTCATGTAAAAAGAAGTTGTTATTAAGGATGATATCAATCATTTCTACAATCATTTAAATGAACTCCTATTGTTTGGACCTCTCTTTATCAAGAAAAGACTGTACAGCTAGCATCCCAAATTTTTCGCATATACAAGTGAGCCTTTAAATTGAACTGCGTGGACAACCACACCGCCCGCCCGCCCGCTCGCCAGACCACAAAATTACTGCCAGGTGGGCGGTGGTAAGTTTTGGCATTGCAGAAGCGTGCCGGTGGCTCGCAGCCCGGTCCTGTTTAGCCACAACTCATAATCAGGCCCTAAGAATGGAGCAATCTGTTAGTCGAAATGGCCCTAAAAGTAGAAACCAAACCAAAAGAATGTACAACATGCTACAATTTAAAGCCAAACTCTTCACAGTTAAAAAAGGACTACGGTAGATTACTTAGAAATGATAGCCAATCGTATTTGGCGTTGCAGCGCGCTATGAAATTCGTTTTATTTATTTATTTGTGTACTTTCCTCCGTTCGCACATAATCTGGAGTTTACTACCACGCACCCTGCCACTCCCCCGCCCTGTGTCACCGCCCGGCAGCACTCCCTCCAGGAGCCACTACTGATTGTAATGCATCTCTGTATTCTTCCTCAGCTTCTGGTTCTGTCTAGTGATGGAAGAGGTTACATTGTTTTTTTGGCATTGAACAGTCTTCCCTCCCCTTGGGCGTGAGTATCCTGTGGAATCCTCTATTGAATTTTGGCGAAGCTGCCTGAAGGAAGGCCACACCCATAGACAGAGAAGCAGGATTTGATGTATTTCAAGAGAATGGAAGCCTAATTTCTGGGTAGAATACGGCAATACATTACAGTTACGATGAGAATTCTGAAAATTATTATGTTTTGAATTATTAAAATAAAAACTATCCTACTTTGTGTTCTAATAGAATGTTGCCCGAGAACACAGAGTAGGCTACATTTTATTTATGTATTGCAATATGCCTTTACCATTCATGTTTTTACAATAGAATTTTTGTTGTAAAGGCATGCGTGGTGAATGCATATTTGTTACAACTCAACTGGCTTTAAGGTGGTGCAACAGGTGCAGCCACACTAGATGTTGACCTAGAAGGGGGATGACCTCAGGGTGGGTGCTGTGTTTAGCAAAACCTTACAATTTTGAAGTACCTGCCTCAGAGTTTCTTGTGCGTCTAGTTTTCACGCAGCAATACACATGCCATGATAACTCTTGTTAATTAATGTTCTTGCTAGAGAGGGAGATCAGAGTTTTTTTCTAGTGGCAGTTTTGACTCACTATAAAGTAGCACAGAGGGTTAATATGCCTGCTGCAAAGAACAGATCTGTGTTTTCTGTGTATATTTGTGTGGATTAGTAAAGCTAGCTTTTACCAGTGCTATAAAACAAATACAATGTGTATGCTATACAGAGTTAACGGCATTTTTGCCAGGTGGTAGTGTGGAGATCCGAGCTTGAGGTCATGGAGGGTGGGTGCCAAAAAAAGATTGTCGCACTGACCTCCACAAGTACTAAAGCCGGCCCTGTTACAACTGGGCACTGACATTTACCCCCTCACACCGATGTTCCAAATAGAGTTATTTCGGGGTTCATAAAAAAGTGTATCTGCTAAGACACACATGTATATGGTGTACAGAGCAAAACAATGAAGCATCGAGATTAGTACTTTAAATTCGCCCATTTGAAAATATTTCTATTATGAATATCTCGTGATTTTGTATGCAGTATAGATTTATGAACCATAAGCCTTTACGGAACGTTGCACATAGTCTCTTCAACCTTGCTGGATTACAAAATCTATCGCCCCATTCCTACATGATGCACACACTGGCATCTTTCATAAAGTTAAAGTTTACCGCCCTGGTACTGTTAATTCTAGGCACTTTCTTCCCATCATTCTACATTTAACATTTTCTTGACTAATATATTTTTTTATTATTTAAGTAGGAGTATTCAGCCATTTCCCTGAGTTCTCATGGGATTTAATTAGCTAGAATTATTCTGTCTCTGGTTATTAAGCAACTTCTGTCTGCTCCTTGCTCAAACACATGACATTAAAGGAGCTGAGGTCCTGAGAGACTCACTTGCTGACAACTAATGTTACTGCTCAAGCTGGCTGTATATCATAAGTTTCGAATATTTATTAACTACTGCAGTGGATACAATTACTGTTTATTTATTTACCAGGGGACCTGCTTCGGCGCGGTTTTAATGCATTTGATGCAAATGCATCAGTAAATGAGATCCTATGCTCCACTTGGACATTGGACGTTGGGCCCTATTAATGTTGGAAACAATAAAAAGTTGAATTAATGCTGTCACTGAGAAACAGCAACAGCACTCATTAGGTAAAATGGTGCGTCATTAAGGGGCAATCAAGAGAACCGTGACAGGCTGATAAAGAAGTAACTCTCACTAAAGAAAGCGAAAGATACAGAAACAATATTCCATTTTAACTGTGTTTTGCTGTACTATTTGAGTAGTCTGATAATCTGGTGACGTCTTAGATAGTGTATGTACATCTATAAAATATAAAAAAAACAGTGTATCGACTGTCAAAATAAAAATATCTATGTTTTGGACGTATGTTGCTTAATTCCGAGAGATATGTTAGATCATACAGATATGAGTTGTAAGACTGCTTCACTTAGCAACAGGGCAACCTTATACGAACGTTCCATTTTTTAGGTGGTGATTCATCCTGTGAATCATATATTTAAATATTAATTCATCTCATCACATGACCTGGGGCAGGAGTGCGAGGAGTGAAAATGCATTCTTTCATTAAATCAATTGTATGTATTCATTGATTTGATAGGCAACAACCTAATCTTTTTGAGAAAGAGTACAAACCATATGGCCAGAAATTTCTTGAGAGTGAAGACAAAATGATACTTGTTCATTGTCAAAAGATTTCAAATAAGGAAATGTAACAGTTATACTACACGATATTCAGTCAAATATAATGATGATGAAACATCCACCCTGATCTGGAAAATGTTGCTTCCACTTTAGGGAATGTTTTTGGCTTCAGTAATCTTCATTTTAGAAGTGCAGTTTGTGAATGGGCATGGACTTACTGTTTTGTAGGTGGGTGTGTCCCTCCATAAAACTCTCTTACCGCCTCTTTTCTCGCCCCTAATTCCTTTGTTTGTAAGTACACTCCATTCTCCAGTCGTTCCTCTCTGTTGCTTGCACAATTACTACTGCAATTTATATTTCTATTTGTAGAGACTCCACACTCCGGTGGAGGTGCCTGCACAGAAAAAAAGATTCTGAGGTGAAACATCTGCAATTAGTTTTGCGAATAGCATGTTTAGTACATTTTGTAATACAACAAAATGTCCTACAAAATGCAGTATGTGAATATGCCCTAGTATATATAAATTTAGACTCGTAAATCTTGGTGCAAGAGACATGGAAGTCTGCACCTTGGAGTAACTTTACAGGCACAAATGAGTAAAGCGACTACTAGGTGTAGTAGTACATCTACACATTAATAAATCTACATGTGTACATTCACCTTTCTCAATAGACCCTTTTGGCTACCGAGGAATGAAACATCAGCTGCAACTATATTAAATTATTGACTGCAATTGTTTTTCAAATCTGTTTGTTTCACCAACAGTGTATACTGCTAAATCATCTGGAATCACTTGCTAATTGATAGAGAAAAATCATGCTAGATTAACATTTGTTGCTGATGTACACTTTACCTGTCATTCTGTGAATGCACAGAAGATGCACACATGTTACAAATGATGCTGAAGGTTCTTATTTTACATTAGCCATTTTTTATTAAGATTCAATGAAAGATGTGGTGTAGCTGCAAAGATACATCATTTGGAGCCAGGAGATAACGGATTGAATCGTGACTTCTCCAATTCATTAGTTTGCATGATCCTCGAAAAATCGATGTGGGCGCTGTCAAAAAAGTGCAATCAACATATCAAGTAAAACTGGCAGCAGGCAAAGAGTAGACCATTTTCATCGAAATGACTGACAGGGCAAGGCCTTGTGCAAAGGAGTACAAAAACAGCACCTATGCCAAACATTGATAAATGCCCGCTCCACGCTCCTCTACTCTCCCCTGCCTAGATTATGGATTGTGGAAACACAGGCGCATATTACCATGCAATAGCGATAATTATCTCTATTGCTTGGTTAGAGACAAAAATTTACCGCCGAGCTGCAGCGATTTTTATCGCAGATAAACCCTGGTATTACCAAGGTTTATCGCAAATGCAATAAAAATCGGCCGCAATGCATGAATATCGCTGAAAAGTCAGCGATATTCATGCATTACCAAGCTAATGCTCTTAGCCATATTATCCACCTCCCATTGGATACCATGGCTAAGAACTGCTCAGGGCAGGTGTTAGCTTTTGGAGATATTCGCGCTTAGCGCGAATATCTCCAAAAGTTGGTAATAGGAGATAGCGATGTTAGTGACTGTTTCCAGTCGCTAACATCTTGGCACACCCACTTTGCATGTCATTAGTGATAAATATCACTGACATGCAAAGTGGGGCCCAAGATGGTCGCTATCTCCTACTAGCTGTCGCTAACTGGTGTTAGCGACAGCTAGGTAATAGGGAGATAATTTTATCTCCGCTTTCTTGTCTTTTAAAGCCAAAAAAGCGGAGATGAACCCCCTTGATAATATGCCCCACAGTTCTCCCAAAGAAGCAGAGTTGTGATCCGGAGATCTCTGAGCATACTGAACACTGATAGGAACGACATCTAAGGGAGCTTCCCAGTTAGTTGGCCATTCAAATTATTTTCCTAGCTGTATTTCCACTCTCAGATGCATGTTGGCTCTGGACACATTTTGCAGCAATTCCAAACTTCTGTCTATGGCCACATTTAGAATTGGGTGTGAAACGTAAATCATGATGCTATTAGTGATTAATACTCAACTAGAGAATCATTTTTGAGTGGACAACTCTTCAAAAGAGGATGTACCAATTCCTTCACAAACTTGTAGATTTGCCTTTACCACTAAGGACCTGAGTTCAGTTATCAGAGGATTATCAGAGATCCTTGTCTCAAGGCCATGTTCCATTTGCTTCCTCACTGCCTGTGGGGGAGAGAAGCAGCTGTATTTCTTAGATATATCGGAAGAGATTGTTTCCCCTGAAACACTTGTTAAACTTGTCCTTCGATTGGTCATCCTACAGGGGAACCCCAGGTTCCTGCAGAACACAGAGGTGCGCTGCAGGAGGTCAGGAAGGCCTAAGGCCTGTGGAGTTTAGGCATGCAGTGTAACCTACATTGAAGGTCGTCGGAAGCTGCTGAAGGATCAAAATTCGCCAAAGAGATTATTATAAGCCCAGACAGAAGAGCAGGTCCTTGACTCCGTGAAGCTGACAAATGCTGCAAGGAGGCAACAGTGTGCTGGAGCTATAAAAAAGCTTTGAAAACCAAAGCAGGCTAACAGAAGGTAAAAGAGAAGGACAGGTACCTGAGCTCTCCATTAATTGAGAGTAAGCTAAATTAGCTTCGAGTTAATCTGATAAAATTTAGAAGACAGGAGGCCTGGAACTAAATCTCCTCATGGTTGTAGCATGTAGCCGGGAGCTAAATACAACAATGCTATTGAAATGTGGCTCATTGGGGCCATACATATTTGCAGTTGATTTAGCCAATTGTGTTCATAATTTCTCAGGTCTGCCAGATCCAAGAAAATCAATGCTGCTTCCTGTGGGGTAGCAGATATCCCTGTGGAAGGGAAGGGTGCAGAGTACATGGCCGACAAGAAGTTGCCATGCACACCACTGCGCGAGGGTACCCCAGGAGAAGGCAGAGAACATAATTCACATGCCAATCGGTGGATGCTTTAAAATCATTTGGCGCTCATAGTAACAATAAAATAAACATGGCTATTTTATTAAGCGTCAGCAAATGAACCAGCAGAAATGGACACAGGCCAAAAAGGCACATCATAAGCCAGTATAAAGAGAAATAAATTAGCACACTGGCAAAAGTGGTTTTGTGGGAGGGACCATTGCACCACCAAATATGTGCACCATGACTCTGGGGTTTGCCATGAGAGAGCTTCCTTCCACATGACCGCACAATCTTCTTTGATACACCAGAAGAAGTCTTCCAATGGACCCCCAGCCATTCGCGAAACTACTGGTAATACCCTCTTGGACCCCGCTGAGATCGTACAAAGTTGTGTAGCCTTTTATGAAACACTGCACTCACCTCAAGAAGCCATCACCCATATCTCATCGAGAAATTCCTCGATAATATTACCCCCAAAACTGTACCAGATGATCTACGGGTGAGCTTAGACTTACCCATAACATTAGAGGAAGTAACAAAAGCCGTTGAGGAACTGCACACTGGCCGAGCAGCCGGCCCTAACGGCTACCCCAGTGAATTTTTCAAGGCTTATATAACAATACTCGGGCCCCATCTCCTCAATACTATCCTAGATGCAAACTAAGCCAGGCCACTTACTAGCAGACTGGAGGCATGCTGAGATCGTGGTCTCCCCCAAACCCGGTTGGCCCCCGGAATTGCACGCCTCCTATCGCCCTATATGTCTTTTAAATATGGAGGTGAAGAAACTCGCCAAAAACCTAGCAAACAGACTATTACCACCTATATCAAATTTGGTTCACCTCAACCAAGCCGGCTTCATGCCTGGCTGCTCTACTCCCCACAACATCAGAAGGGCTCACGATGGGATAGCAGCAGTAGACCAACTTGACATGCCAGCCACACTACTATTAGCAGACATGGGCAAGGCCTTTAACTCAGTTGGCTGGATATACTTATTTGCATTACTTAAGCAACATAAATTTGGTCCGCGCTTCATTGCCTTTATTCACCTCCTATTTACAGACCCGACTGCAACAGTTTGAGTCGCAGACTGCATATCAGCCCCCTTTCCAATACATTGGGGCACGAGGCAGGGATGCCCTCTCTCCCTCTAATGGTTTGCAGTCATGATTGAACCTTTAGTAATCTGGGTCCAGAAGGATGCGATGTTGCGTGGGTTTGAATGGACGCCCAATATTTCGGATTGTATTGCATTGTATGCAGATGGCGTCCTATTTTTCCTCATGGATCCCCATAGATTGGGTCCCAGAAAATTAACTGATAATGCGAGTGTTTGGAGAAACATCTGGCCTAAACATGAATGTAAACAAATCAGCCATATCGCCCCTGCACGGAACACTAGGACAGGGATCCTAGGCCACACACCTAACACCCGCCACAACCGGGATAAAATACCTCTAGGTTTATCTTACAGGTGACCCTACAATATCTTGGGATTGTAACATATCTGCTGCAACCGATAGAGTGCGATCAGATATACGTGCATGGTCTGGGTTACCCCTATCCCTATATGGACGGTCAGCAATCTTTAAAATGATTTTTCTCCCGTAGCTCATATACCAACAACACAATCACCCCTTTCCTGCCCCCTCATCCTGGTTTAGTCAAATCAATGCGATACTCTAACAATTCCTGCGGGTGGTGGGGCCTCTTGAGTCATGCTCCGTACCTGCTTCCAGTCAACATACTACGGCGGAATAGCGTCCGCTAATATGCAATTCTATTATGCGGCATCACATTTACAGGTAATCAATGACTGGTGGTATGAACCAAGAATTTACCCATCTTATGCAGTGGAGAGATGGCTCTTCCATGACCCTACACTCACATCATATTTATACAGTTGACTAAACGCCCATGCCCTACCACCTGCAACTAAGGTGGTACGCACATGGCGACAGACTCTTGGACTGATGAGTTGGTGGAGCCACCTTGCACTGGAAACCCTATTATGGCACAATCGTTTATTATCTCACCTAGCTAATTTGCATGGATTTCAGGGATGGGACCAGATAGGAATCTACACTATTGTAATGCATCACCTTCACCGTCTATCATTCCAAGGACTCCGCCACTAATACAATATGCCAAACGCACAATTCTACAAATACCTGCAGTTCCGACACGCTATTACACCACATATAACTCAGATCAAATCCCTTAGCAGGCTTCAACCCACTTGAGGGCAAACTCCTGACTGGAGACCTGGGCGACCATACAATCTTTAACATATATCAAAATCTCATTACAAAAAATACCACTGCATTAGAATAACTGAGGGTTTCCTGGCAGACATAATCCCCACGCGGAGCCGCCATTTCCGTGAGATCAAGATTAATTTAATTCAAGATCCTTCATAGAGCCTAATACACTCGACATAGATTGTGGCACGCTGGCCTGATAGAATCATCTATATGAGATGTCAGGAAGAAGAGGGAACACTAATACACACAATATGGTCATGCTCATGGTTGGAGGGATTTTGGTTCGGTGAAATGGCCTGTCTGTCCGATGTGCTGGGTGGGTACTGCCCAGATCTCTAAGACTTACCCTGCGCCACATAACGAGATTTGGGGCAACAGATACAAGTGTTACTTACTTTGTATGCATCTCACTTTAGCCAAAAGTGACATTGCATGATTATGAAAATCATATAAGCCCCTGGCTCTTCGGGCATAGAAAAAAGTATGGACTTTTACATGGGGTTGGAGCTTCCAGTGTGTCAAGCTAGGGGATGCACACAGAAGCTATCAAAAATTTAAAATGATGGGCTGGATACCATGGATTAACACTTGCAGATCACCCCTCAATTTTAGATATCATAGACTCTATGCCTTTAAAAGGGAATCCCTCGACGTGACCTGTGCTTGTCATCTTTACTGAACTTCAAAGCTACCCAAGGATTGATTTATACAAATACATTGAACCTGGCCTGGGTTTAAATGTTCGTTTGGCCTGTTCATATGTGACATGATGAATATATATTGGCCCTTTGACCATTACGTGTTTAAAAAGCAATTAAATGTGTGTTGCGGGGCAGGTGGGGCAGAAGGAACTGACGCGGAGGCGGTGATTGGATGCTTAAGGGATGGTTTTATTTTTATGAACACTCGGCGCTTTCTGCTAGTCAGTTGTTCCCTGGCAAACACTGCAGGGTCCGTCCGGGTTTGGCGTGGAGGCTCCAGGCTCTTGCGATATCTTCAGGCTCGATATCCCAGGCTGCTCCGGAGGAGTTGTGGTCCCAATGGAAATTAAAGGAAAGAAAAGAAACCAAGTATCAGGACAACCGTCCTTTTTGCTCTTTATATCAAGGGCCGGGAGTGAGGGAAACCAAGTGCTTTAGTGCTCTGAGGTCGCTAGTGAAGAGGGCGACAAAGGAGAGGGGTGCTTGTGATCGGCAGGCAGGAAGTATACGATTTACACTATGTACACAGGAAATTTCTCTAGGCAGGAGGGTTGCGTCTCCCCACCCAACCCGCTACTTTCCCCCGTACCTGGTTGAGCCATGCTCCTCCTGCGGGAACGTGGTAGGGCGAAACGTAGGAACGGTGGCCTCCTGGCTTGTTGTCGAGGCTCTCGTCTTCAGCACCGTTGGCGCTCGCTTTGTCTTCTTCCTTGGCTCTCGCTTCTCTCCTCTCCGCTCTCTCGTTGTCCACTCCTTCCGCCTCCAGGGAAATGCCATCCGCCGTCTTCCTGGGTCTGCTGGTTCTTGATAGCACCTGCCCGATGACGTCGCATCTGGGAGGAGTCGGGTTAAAGGGGTCGTGTGAGTCTTCTTTGTCCAGCCACCACTGGGGTCGTTCGTCCTGTCTCCACTCTTCTGAAGGTGGGGATTGCTGTATAGAGGGTACAAAGGTGGGTGAGAGGGGGACGGCGGACCACCAGTCCTGTAATTCTTCGGGCCCCTCAGTTGTCGGACCCGCCCCCTCACAATGTGCTATGAAAAAAAAAAGTGAATATGTTGCTCAGTGGCAGCTAGTTTACCAATGAAGTCCCTTGTATTGGGAATGTTTTCACAGAGATGACAAATTCAAAATGAAAGGACCATCGTGAAACTGTTCCTCACCTCGAACTTGTGGGAAAGAGTTGGGAAAGTTTTAATAAACATGTTGACAGCCTTCTTCATTTCATGCAGCTGCAAGAAAACCTCTTTGAAATGACTGAGCCTGAGCGACTACACAACTTTGTGACCAAACAATATGTGGATAATGTTATAAAGACATGTCTACTAGATGTCCTGGAACAGTATCCGAAAATATTAGCAGAACTGAAGCAGAAGAGATTTGTAGATAAAAAGAATGTTTGATATAATCACCAAAGCTAACCTTCCACACTTTCATTACCATCGTTAGAGTTTCGTCCGACCAGCCACTGCAAAACAGGTTACAAAAAAGAACTTTCAAGAGCATTTAGATAGATGGATGTAGAAAAAGAATGGGGTGAACTTTTCAAGGTCAGACTATCGCAGGATCTTCTTCGAACAAACACATTATTTGATGGTGATGTTGCAACCAAAGCAGTGAACCACAAAGCTTGAAAAAACTTTCACCTAAGAAATTCAATTAAAAAAATTGTCCTCATTGAAAACTGTTGTTGTTATAGACTGTTAGTTCCAATTGCGAATGGTCAAGACTTTATCCATGCAAATCTTCAAAGAGGTCGTTCAGACTGTTCTACAGATATCAAGTCAGAGTGCACCTTGCAAGAACTGCACATTGTCTTTGACAGTTAACTTGAATTAGCTGTCAAAGAATATGAGAGAATGAGATGTATGTCTACAATTGACAGAATTGACCTTGTCTGCATGAAACATTCTACACTTATACCTGAGCAACTTGATCAATTCTGGTCATCAACATCGAACAAGATGAACTTGGAGATGCTAACTAGCCAACACATTGCTGATGCTTCAGTGAACACTGAATTTCCAATTATTGCAAGTGGAATGATTGCCAATGAGAAGTTGGCGCCTTTAGAGATATTTGAAGGGGTTCATGAGGCCCTAGGGGCACGTTTTTGCAGCTTCAATGGCGCGATATGCCACAACATATTTATAAGGCCACACAAAGCCACTTTAGGTGGTCCTTTATGGCCTTGTATAAATATGCCCATTTCATGCAGTGAAAGGGGCATTCCATGGTTGTTGCTTGGGGTGCTCTCACGCAACACCCATGGAATCTGAATCTTTCCCAGATTTACAAGGAATCATAAACCTGGCAATGCTTCAGATTTCGATGAGCGTAGGAGTGGCACAAAGAGGGGAAATACTTTTATTTTTCCTCATTTGTTCCTCTTTCAATGCATGCTGCATTCTACAGCATACATGGAAAGAGGAAACTGCCATCAATTATTGTTTTTGTGTAGTAAGGTGTCCCTTACTGCACAAAAACAATCATCTCCGCAATGTAGGCACCCTTGCAACATGAAGGAAGGGAGTCTGCTTTGCTATTTGTTCACCAGTGCAAAGGAGTAGGACAGTAGGCGCAGTATCTTCTAGATGCAGCGCATTCCTGCTCTTTCCTTTTGATGGACAGCAGCTCAGCAGGAAGGCCTGCTGCACTGCAGTGAGTCAAAAGTTTGCAAATGAGGCCCAAAATGTTGGGTCACATTGTTCAAGAACTTCATGTTGTGCCACATGTTGAGTGGGCTTTTTGAAATGGTTCCAACCAAGTCATTGTAATGTCAAATGACACATTTTAATTTTTAGATTTGTTGCAATGGATACGTTATGGAACAGGTGAGAAAGGACACTTATTACCGCTTCATATTCTGTACAAGAAACTTCATTCAACTAACCTCATAAGGTACTGCAAGGGAGGACTAGCCGTCTAGTCACACATACTTCAGGGGGAGCGAGTCCACTCGTACCTGTTGTGCTTCCCCACGTCACTGTGTCCCAGAAAGATTAGGAATGCAGGCAGGCACAACGGGTGTGAGCTGACTTGTTCCCTTGATGAATGTGTGACTACAGAGATAGTCCTCCCCTGCAGTACCTTATGGGGTTTGTTGAATGAAAAAACCATAAAAAAGACCATACCAGGAAAAAGTACTAAGTGTATGGTCGGTATTTTGCGTGCATGCTTAAATATTTACTTTGCACTAAACATTGATTGCGTAACCATTAAATGCAGGGTTATAAGCAGGTCCTGAAGAAAGCTGATTGGCCCTATACAAGCAGACAAACGGCTGAAACATGCTTTCCTTATAGATGTGCTGGAACACAATACCCAAGTGACATCCGATTATTTTTAATTTTGCACTAAACCCTGTAGAATAAAATCTATCATTAGAGGTTCTGGAGTTAATTTTAACTCACTTTCCTCCCTGCACTCAAATTTATAAGAGCTCCGTTTACAAAAGTGCTGAGCTCACTAATGCACCTTAGGTGCATGAGTGAGGGTCCGATGACGAAGCAAGTGGGTTGATGACTAGCTACATGAGTGTTGATATGGGTTATTAGTTGTTTTCTAGAGTATCAGTATGAGTTGTGAAGTAGTGTAGCTCACTGGTTAGAGGCGGCAGACCCGAGAGCAGAGGACGGCCCGGGACCAGGGTTCGATCCCCGGCACGGCAGGTTTCTGGACCAGGGTCAGCGGACTTGATTATTCTCTCGCCTCGGTGCCCACTCTGATCAGCGACCACACTCGACAACTCTGGGCATTAGCTTGCCTCATCTTCACTAACGGCCCCACCAGACCGCCGGGGATGCCTGGTCTCACCCTGGAGATACCCATTAAGGGACCATCTCTCAGGGAAGCTAGGAAGGGTTTCGCAGCGGTCGAAGCGCCTTGGGACCCTCCGGGTAAGTAGCGCGCTATATAAATGCCTATACATTACATACATTACAGTGTCTGTATGGTTTGGTGCGGGGTATTACTTACCGCATAGATGCATGAATGGGTGACTCACTGTATGTGTTTTGAAGACAGCATGTGTGCAGAACTGTATGGGTGGATCAGTGTGTGTATGGGTGTGTTAGTGAGTGAATCACCGTCTCAAAAGTATGAGTAACTACATATGTTTTAAACTAGTATATGTGAGTATTGATGTATATAAGTGATGTATATAAGTGATTATATGTGAGAGCGAGAGATTGTAAGAGTTCCTGTATAAATAAGTAGGTGTTTCTATAAGTGATTGTATGTGTACGATTCTGTAGAAGTAAGTGTAATGGTGGGTGTATAGCTGTATATGCAAGTAATGGATGTTTGATAGTTTATTTGCATGTGTGAGTTTGTGTTTGAGTAACTCTATAGATGAGTGTCGGTGTGTAATAAGATGTATAGGTGTACGAGTACATATGATGAGTGAGTAAATTTATGAGTGCCTATATAGAACTGTTAGTGAATGACTGGATGTGTATGTAGATTGTAGAATTACTGAATAGGTTTTTCTAACTGGAATTAGTATTTCCATTTTTTTTGAAAATGTTAGTTTCTATTTTTGAATGTGTGTATCAAGGGTTATATTATGCTATTACGCTGAGAGGAGGTCTGTCACTCTTTCACAAGGATGATGTCATCAGTAATGTCATTTGAGATGGCATCAGTGATGTCATGAGTGAAGTCACTGACCATGTCATGAGTGATGAAATATGTGACGTCATCAGCAGTGCATTGCGGGCATGCGAGTTATACTTAACTATAACGGGGGAATTTCAATGGTTTTGTATGAGTGAAATGTCCAGCTAACAATAACATGTGTGAAACCTGTAGTTTTTCAGTGAATTTCTAAGGTTTTTTAAATGCTCATTTTTTATTTTTAAGGTGTGTGAAACCTGTCGTTTTTTTCAGTCAATTTCTTAGGTTTATTAAATGCTAATTTTTAACTATAACGCGGGTGAAACCTATGGTTTTTTTCAGTGAATTTCAAATGTTTTGTAAATGATAATTTTTAAATGTATTAAATGTACTAATTGTTATATTTTTTATACTTATTTACTACATTATTTTAAATTCTTTATTTTTAGATATTTTATTTTTTAAATTACAATACATATTTTTTATATAAATTGAAAAATACATGTTTTTAAAAATATTGAAATTGTAATATTTGTATTTTTTTAAAATTTTTTTAATTTATATATATTTTATATAGCAGGCAATGATATCCTATGGAAGAAAATTCAAGTTACTGGTAAGTACAGTTAAATGTACTTTTCAGGAACAGTAGTGAGCTGAAAGATGCAGCTCTGAGGTCTCTCCTGAAAACAGCTGAGTAAATCGGAATTTGTAGTTCGGCTGATTTTTGAGGAATTTTTTTAAGTTCCAAAACTCCACACTTAGAAAAATTTCAAGTGAAACATGTCAATGTTAGCCTACGGAAGGAAATTCAAGTTACTGTAAGTATGGTTACATTTACTTTTCAGGGTCCGTCCTGGGCTCAAAGATGCAGCACTGATGTCTCTCGTGATAACAGGTGAGTAAATCGGAATTTGTAGTTCACCTGATTTTACAGGAATTTTTTTAACTTCCAAAACTCCACACTTCGAAAAATTTCCATGTGAAACTAGTCAATGTTAGCCTATGGAAGGAAATTCAAGTTACTGTAACTACGATTAGAATCTTTTTTCAGGATCAGTACTGGGCTGAAAGATGCAGCACTGAGGTCTCTCCTGATAACAGATGAATAAATCGCAATTCGTAGTTCAACTGATTTTAGTGAAATGTTTTAAAGTTCCAAAACTCCACACTTCGAAGAATTTCCAAGTAAAACATGTCAATGTTAGCCTATGGAAGGAAATTCAAGTTACTGTAACTACGATTAGAATTACTTTTCAGGATCAGTAGTGGGCTGAAAGATGCAGCACTGAGGTCTCTCTTGATAACAGGTGAGTAAATTGGAGTTTGAGGTTCAGCTGATTTTACAGGACTTTTTTTAACTTCCAAAACTTCACACAAATTCGTACTTCGGATGATTTTAGAGGAATATTTCGCTCAATAGTGAAGGAAAGGGGCGGGGCCTGAGGACACATGTGTGCAAACACACCCTGTGGCGCGTTTTAGGTTGTGGAATATATTCCTCTTCAATCCTGAGGTCACCTGTGAGTCAACTAGCCCATCAGGTACCTCCAGTTTGCACCAGGGAGCTGCGTTATAGAGGGGTGTTCAGAGGGCACACCCCCTTTTTACAACACTCTGCAACGCAGCTTCGTGGCACTTTCTATAGGTACCCTTTGAACTAGTTGGCCCCTAGGGGACCTCTGGATTGAAGAGGAATATATTCCCCAACCTAAAACTCGCCACTGGGCGTGTTTGCACACATGCCAACTCAAGCCCCGCCCCCTACCTTTACCACTGTACAAACATGCCCCGTAACGCTTTCTAAGTTGGGGGATTAAGTCCCCTTGCATACTGGGGGTCCCTGGGGGCAAACTAGCACACCAGGAAACTCCAGTATGCGCCAGGGGGCTGCCTTGCAGACAGGTGTAAAAAGGGGCAGGGCCTCATTACACCTCCCTGCAACGCAGCCCCCTGGCACATACTGGAGGTTCCTGTGGTGCCTTAATGTTTTCTTTGGGGGGTCGGCAGGGTACTTGTACCCTACGCTTATACCGGGAATCCCCTCCCCAATTGTTTGGGGGGCCTTGGGGGTGCTTGTGGGAACCCCTGAGCAGGCCTAAGGGGTCAGGAACCTCCAGTATGCGCCAGGGGGCTGGCTTGAAGAGAGGTGTAAAAAGGGGCATGACCTCTTTACGCGTCTCTTCAAGGCAGCCCCCTGGCTTGTTTGCAGAGGGGGAACTAATTACCCTTGAATACTGGGGGTCCCTGTTGGCCAACTAGCCCACCAGGAACCTCCAGTATGCGCCAGGGGACTGCCTTGCAGAGAGTTGTAAAAAGGGGCGTAGCCTCTTTACACCTCTCTGCAAGGCAGCCCCCTGGCGCATACTGGAGGTTGCTGGTGGGCTACTTGGCCCCCAGGGACCCCCAGTATTCAAGGGGAATTATTTCTTCCTCTGCAAAGGCACCAGGGGGCGCGTTTGCAATGTGGTGCCCTAATTGTTTTGGGGGATCGGCATGGTATGCGTACCATACTTTGTGGGACCCCCTGAGTAGGCCTAGGGGGTCAGGGTGTTTCTACCCTGCCCCTTTGCATGCTTTGCGCACTTGTTTCACTGCTTTCTTGTGCCTCGGTTCTACATCCAATAAGCATGCAGCTCGTGCTCGGGAAGGTACGCGTACTGTATGCGTACTGTACAGAGTCCAGTACAGAGTACGGGAAGCTTCTATAGATATACTTATGATTTTCTCAGGAACTACTGAACGGATTTAAACTGTTCATGTTTGTCCTGCAGTAACCTACCCTGTGGTTCCCGGCTGAAGCGAGAAGCGGGTGGATCCAAAATCGCTCCAATCCAAGGCTCCCATAGGCAACTGTCACCTCTACCGGTCCTTCCCCGCCGTCGCAGTCTTTCAACCAGAGCGCGGCCGCTGTGGGGGGGGGGGACCGAGGGGAGCTGGGAACTACATCACCCAAGCTCCCTTGCGGCCCTGCTGAGGAAGAAGACGTGCCAGGAGGCGCTTTAAATAGAACGTCACCCCCGGCGGAGCGGGGGATTTAAACTGTTCACGTTTGTCCTGCAGTAACCTACCCTGTGGTCCCCGGCTGAAGTGAGAAGCGGGAGGATCCAAAATCGCCACGATCCAAAGCTCCCAGAGGGAAGTGTCACCGCTACCGGTCCCTCCCCGCCGTCGCAGCCTTTCAACCAGAGCGCGGACGCTGTGGGGGGGGGACCGTGGGGATCTGGGAACTACATCACCCAAGCTCCCTTGCAGCCCTGCTGAGGGAGAAGACGCGACAGATGGGGCTTTAAATAGAACGTCACCCACGGCGGAGCGGGGGATTTAAACTGTTCACGTTTGTCCTGCAGTAACCTACCCCGTGGTTCCCAGCTGAAGCGAGAAGCTGGAGGATCCAAAATCGCCACGATCCAAGGCTCCCAGAGGCAAGTGTCACCGCTACCGGTCCTTCCCCGCCGTTGCAGCCTTTCAACCAGAGCGTGGCCGCTGTGGGGGGGCGACGAGGGGAGCTGGGAACTACATCACCCAAGCTCCCTTGCGGCTCTGCTGAGGGAGAAGACTCGCCAGGAGGCGCTTTAAATAGAACGTCACCCCCGTGTCGTGGGAGCGCCGGGCGAAGCCCGGGCAAAGGGCGGGCCCTGTACGGCCCTCAGAGGCCAGAGGAGGCTGGGCTGGGCCACCCCCCTAACTTTTTGTACACAATAAGATAATCTCTTTAACGGGTAAGAGAACATTGCTAATCTACATCCATTTATCGTTAGAGCATGAGGAAGACCATTAAAACTACTAGGATGCCTACCCTATGCTTTAACACATTACAGAAGGCAGATACACCCCAGCCCTTACCTACGCTGACAGCGATTGATAAGATGCTAAAACAGACTATAGGGGCAGTAACCACGGCAATAGTGAACACTGAAAGGAGGCTCTCATTACCACCGACCATAACCATTCAAGAGTCAGGAGAGGATCTCTCAGTAATAGTAACGGATGTCCAGGATACAAGCTTATGTCTTACCTCCTCCTATGTGGAACTTCCCTGTGCACAAGCACCTGTGGAGACCCCCAGAGGATCTGATAACACCCCCGCACACGTTATTGAAAAGGAAAGACCAAGCAATACTAATCAGAAAAAGTCTAAAGAAACTTGAGGAAACAATAAAAGAAAAGGGAGAAGTCATACGGCCCATCATAACTTAGTGGCTCCAATAGCTAATACTACACCTGGGATACCTTGTTGAGTGGCAAACATGGTAGCCGATATAAATGCAGACTTAGAAGAATCCATCACTTCCCATATTAAACCCCTGATATCAAAGATTGATAGACTAATATCTACAATAAATAATAGGGGGGTAGGAACATCCAGGCCTGTGTTACAAGAGGGATTACCAGCCCAGGCTGGGCAGGTAAGGGGAATCCCTAATAACACTCACAAGGACAAGGCAGTACCAGTCGTCAATTCTTCCACTAATAAACGTAAGAAAGGCACTCAAACTACTACCCCAAAAAACCTGACCCCTACTACCACCACCACGCTCCAAGTACACGCAAACCAGGGAAAGTGAAATCCCCCAGTTTCAAGTAGCGCAACGGGCCCTAACAAGATGGTGAGCAATACTACAAACAAAACTCCTCTTTCTAAAGATATACCTGAAAAAACAAAAACGGTTCACTTCCACACAATCAATCTTCCTCCGGAAGCTTTGCCCTTTGTCGTAGTACTGACAGGAGTCCCCCCCCTTAAGGAGGGGAAAAGAGAAACACACTTTGAACTAAAAAACAAATGTGTACAGTGGTTAAGGGCGAATAGGCCTTTACCTCCAAATATCTCTGGTGAGATACTCGCTGTCAGAAGAGGGGAGTAGATAGGGAAAGGCATAAAAACCCTAGCAGGGGACATCATAACGAATAACTTCAGAGACACCGCTGTAGTGAAGTATATATGTAACGCCCCGCTGAGTGGAACAAATACACAAATTTACCCGCTGCATCTATCATACTTTTACCCAATCAAGCCCCAAAGATATATGCAGACAAAAAGGGCCCCCGTGACTCGAGACTATCACTTTGACCTCCATCACAGAGTGCAACAATGGCAATTACCATGGCAGGATACATCCATCTATGACCCTAGTATCTCACAGTAGGCCCATTGGAACAGGTTTTGCTTATTGGACGAGGTGGACTGACTTGAACATGCAGAAATTAGCATAACACAGATGGACATGAGACCATTTGGAGAATGGCCTTTAGGGATAGGTAACATCACTCCCACCACCCCAAAAGAAAATGATGGTGGGAGGGTCAGTAGAGGGAATATTCTTGAACAACAGGGGGAGATAAACCACAAAGAACCTAAGGCATCAGCTAACTTAGCTATGACGAATGTAGATTGTCCAGCAAAAGAATTGAAAGGACCAAGAACACTGGTGAATCAGGATAGCATCAGAATCATTTTTTGGAACGTTGCAGGTCTGGCGGTCAAATATGATTGCCAGGAATGGCGACAATACATAAACAAGTTTCAAATTATTTGTTTGCAAGAGACTTGGGCGGCTGACCCAAACCAGTACAGCATGGAGGGGTTTAAATGCTTCTCTGTTCCCACTGTAAGATCGTCATCAGGGAGAGCGATTGGAGGATTACTAATATATGTAGACCTCCTCATACAAGGTGTTTGGTTAAACTATAACTGGGACTCACAAAATATGCAGGCGATAGGCTACCGCGCTAAAGGGACTAATATTTTAGTGTTAAACTGGTACAATGAAGTGGGATTAAACGGCAGAGAAAATGTAATAAAAGAATTAGACACCAGATTAGATGCATTAACATCATTAAATAAGCTAACAAGTATCCCTAGTATAATACTCACAGGAGATTTTAATTGTCACCTCTGTGAGAACCTGAGGCCACTGAACAAAGACTGGTCCCGGTGCACTGTGTTAAATGGACCACACTTTACCCATACCCCAGAGGGCTGGGAAATGGATAAGGTAACCAAAAGACACAATCTGGTCCACACCATGGACCTGATAGAGTTAGACAGCAATGGAGACCCGAAACCAACATTTAAGGGCAGAGGCTGCCACTCATATATAGACTTTGTTATGGTCTTGCCCATACTCAAAAACAGGATTAGTAGTATGGCAATAGAAATTAGTATATTCAGTGACCACAACCCCCTGGTCATTGAATTAAAAGGTCTAAATTGCAAGAAACCAGCACGTAGAACAGACACAATAGAAAAGGCGGTGGACCAGGGGAGGAGGCTCAAGTTGGCTAAGACAGATGTGGACAAATTTTATAGAAATGTAATAACTGCGGGGCAAAACGCAATAAATATATGCCTTGATTTTAGAATTGAGGGAGGGATGGTGGTTAGTGCATTTGAGGAAATAGCACACCACATAGATAGTCTATTAAAAACCTCCAAAGGAGGCCATACAGCACCTGTCTCGCGCTGGTTTGACCAAGATTGTATTAAGGCGCATAATGACCTCAAACATAGCCTGAAGCAGCGCCCTAGAGACAATGCCAAAACAGCCCAATGTAGATCAAAATACAAAAAGACTTTGAAATCTCGCAAACTAAGTCTACAAACACAAGCCTGGGAGGACCTAAGAGAGGCAGCTAAAAGAGGAGACATGTCGGGCTTCTGGAAAGTCATAAATACACCTTGCTTCCATGAACCAGACAAACCCCAATTAGAAAACGTCTTCTTACCAGAACAATGGTACAATCACTTTCAAAGTCTCTATAACTACACAGGGAAATCCACTCACGATGAAGAACAGAGGCCAAAATTGACCACACGATTAGACTTTTCTATGGCAGAAGTGGAATCAGCTATTTTAGGGTTGACTAAGAACAAAGCCCCAGGCCCCGATGGTATACCCCCTGACCTATATCTGAGCAACATAGAGTTGTGGGCGCCCATTCTTACGAGGGTCTTGAACAAGGCAGTTGTGGCAGGGCTGCCACGCTCCTGGTCATCGGCAGCTATTGTTCCAATCTACAAAAAAGGGAATTGGGATGACCCACAATGCTACCGCCCAATATCTCTAATTGACGTGGCGGCCAAGGTACTGGGTCATGTTATTTTAAACCGTCTACAAGAATGGGCCGAGGAAAATCAAATTCTCTCAGGCATACAATATGGGTTCAGGGAGGGTAGATCTATGACCGATCAGTGCCTGAACGTATATATTTAGACCGCCAAGTATACCATCGCTAGCAAGGGGGCCATTTATATGGGGTTTATGGACCTTTCTGCGGCCTTCGATTGTGTAAATAGAGAAAAACTATGGGCTTTGATGATAAATATAGGAGTGGAACAGAAATTAGTGGACATCCTCAAAGCCCTTCACTAGAACACTTCAGCAACGGTCCGATATAATCAAGAGGGCAGCAAGACGGATCAATTTTTATACACGAGTGGAGTGCAGCAGGGCTGTATTTTAGCGCCTTTTTTATTTTCCTTATATATTAATAATCTGGACAAAGAACTATCTAAACTGAGTGTGGATTCCCCCCAAATAGGACATCGTGCAGTGCCCGTGCTGCTTTACGCGGACGACGCGGTGCTGCTAGCAAGAACACCATTGGGGCTCCAGAAGCTGATTGACGGATTTGTTAACTTTATGGCTACACTCGACCTTTCAGCTAACCTGGAAAAATCCGATGTTATGATAGCGGGAGAGAGAGCAAACAGGAAATTCACATACAAGATAGGCTCTCACAAACTAGGCCAGGTCAAGTCTTTCTCCTTTCTCCTATTTAGGTGTGTTATTTGATGAACACCTAAATTTCCAACCCCTCATGGAAAAGCATGCAGCGAAACTGGTGGCTCATCGGGGGCTATAATGGGTTATGGGAGAAGACTTGGTAGATGGTCACCAGAACAAGTGCTAAACTTGTATAGGACAATCTGCTGCGCGAAAGTAACCTACGGCTCAGAAGTATGGGGTTTCTCAAATAAACATATGCATCAGATTCAGTTGGAGGAAAACAAGTTTTTCAAAAGAATCTTGAAAGTGCCACAGAGTACTCCAGCCTATATAACACACGAAGAGTTGGGAGAGCCCTACATTGAGGACCGAATTAAGATCAGACCACTATTATCTTGGATTAAAATCTGGACTAACCCAGAGGCAGGCCTTACTAGGCAAATAATTAAAGACTGCCTGAAACGAGACAGAGGGGGTCAAATTCCCTGGATAAATTATGTAAAGGACTCCATGGATGCAATTGGCTGTAAAAACTTTTTTACAGCACCGGATACCTTATGCACTCAGAACAAGTTAATGGTCAAAAAACTCTTCAAGGATAAGACTGTCACTAACAGGGCTGTTGCTGAAAAGAGTAAATCTACAGTCTTGACCTATTGCTCACTGAAACAGACCCAGGGAATGGAACCATACCTCACCGTGCAGTATAATGCACAGGATAGATTCTACATGACTCGTTTCAGACTTAATATGTTACACCATCTACTCTCTGTCCCCTCTGGTTTCACCCCATCATTGGAGTTGAAGGGTACCTGCGGCTGCGACAATAGGTCTCCGCAGGATACCCTTCACTTTGTTTTGTTATGCCGTTTTTATTCTGTCCCTAGACATAAATTTAGACGAGCGAAAGCAGCATTAACGTTTTTACAGGAAGCCCAGGATGCTCACACACTGTTCTGCACAGTAAGCTTTATCAAGGTGGCATTAAGGTTAAGGAACACTAGAGAAGCAAGAGACTGTATTGCCCTGTAATCAGAGTCTTACTTTTTAGAACCGTTTTTAAATGATTGCCATACTTTGCGGCCTTATTAAATCATTTTTTAAACATGCATCTGTTTTAAATATTTTTAAAAATGTATTTGCTTATGTACTTTTATGGTGTCTTTTTAAGTGTCCAATAAAGATTTAATTGAAATTGAATTGAACGGATTTACACCATTAAACAAAAAGCGTGATCTGCGAACAAAAGTCTACCTTTTTGCCAAAATTGGTGTAATTCCGTTCAGCCATTCGGGCTGTGGCCCTGGCTAAAGGTCCTATGGAAATTTGCATGGGGAAAACACGTTTTGGTACCCCCCTTTCTTCTCAGCCCCCGCTTCACGAATCACCCCCAAACTTTCAGGGAAGGAGCAGAGCAGGCCATTTTCTTGTAGAAATTCGCGAAGATTTGTTCACCGGCGCCAAAGTTATTCCAAATAGAATGTTGCGGATTTCCTATGGAAACTAGGTTTTAACTATAACTACCTACTGGCGACTGCCAGTAGGTTTTATATATATATATATATATATATATATATATATATATATATATATATATATTCCCAGCAATTCGATCCGTTCATGCACGAGAGCGCTCCGCAGTGTGTGCTCGACCCAAGGGCTGGATCAAAGCCCCAATTTGCAATTTTGGAGTACAAGAAGGGCGGCACAACAGGGTACTTTTTAGAAGTTCTTTATTTTACCAACACTCCACCGACGCGTTTCAGCCTCACGGCTTTTCTCACCGTGAGAAAAGCCGCGAGGCTGAAACGCGTCGGTGGAGTGTTGGTAAAATAAAGAACTTCTAAAAAGTACCCGGTTGTGCTGCCCTTCTTGTACTCCAAAATATATATATATATATATATATATATATTTTTATCCAACACGTGACTCCTCTGATCTCTCGGTGTCTCGGCAATCACGCAGCACACCAGCAAACAGGAAGGAGACGGACCACAGCACATCAGCAGAGTTGTTTTTATTGAACAACAGAAAGCAGCTACGCGTTTCTGGCAAGTTGTGCCCTTGTTCACGCTGCAACCAGTACATCAAACTCAATGCTGTTTTATATGCTAATTTCACATAGTGACCAACCCCTCACAGTGACATAGTGAGTCATGTGACTGTATAGAAATGAACAACATACTTCCGCAGTAAAATGACAGTGTGTCTGATGGAACATTATCATAAGACAGAAAAAACACATCACTGGTTAAATCCAGGTATTAGTATACATGATTCGATAAATTCTCACTGGTTAAATCCATTATAGCAATCATGTATTTCTTAGAGCCAGTTTATACTAGAAAATATTCATTTACTCTAAAAGTAGATAAACATCTGTTTGGTGATCACCCATAACAAGGGAATTCTAATATATACAATACAGGCCTATGAGTATATCCGTCAATCAGCAAGAAGTCGTTTTGAAAAGTGCTAAGTGAGTAAAGTGCAACATTTGTAAAAAGTGCATGAGAAAGACAAGCTGAGCTAAGCCAGCTAAAGTGCAATACCAGTCATTACATCAAGTACGATAAGCAAATATATGTTGTCAGATGGATAAATAGTCAGTTTATCCTATCATATCATGTGGATATGTTTCGTACTTTAATAATAATAAATAGTATAAATAATTAAAATAGAAGGAACCTAGAGCCATATACCAAAATCTGGGTTTGAGATAATCATGTATCAGTATTTGATGACCTTTCAATTTCCTCGGTCTACCTATACATAAGTCTAAACCACATGTTTACAACCCACAATAATTTATATATGCTTATTTACAGAGTTCGCCTCGTCCCATTGATTAATTATATATGTACAAGAGATAGAAAAATAGAAAAAACAGTAGCAAATTTGATGATATCAAAATTGTATTAACATCTATAAAATAGTTGGAAAAGTAGAAAAGTAGAAAATTACAAAAGTACAAAAGTACAAAAGTACAAAAGTACAAAAGTACAAAAGTACAAAAATTGTAGGACTCCTCATATAAATACATACGCATAAATGTGTAAAACCAGAATCAGTATATACACATAAATACACATGTATTACAAATACAAACAATTCATTCCGGACTTAAATCATTCACAATTAATCAGTTCAGTAGAAAAAGTATGTACAGCCATATATACAATCAAGGTGACAGAGATGAACAGACCCAACCTCGACCTCAAAATAGGGAACCTAACTAAGAGGGAGAAAGATAATGGAGATGGGTCTGTATTTATCAACAGGAAGCAATGAGCAACGGCAGGAAAGAGATATAATTATAAGAAATGGTGTAATTCATCTATATTATTCAAACCATTGGGCCAGCGAGTATCGAGCTCCAAAATCATCTTTGTTTCCAACTGTCTTAAACGTGATTCCCTGTCCCCTCCCCTAGTTAACGGTGGCACAGACCCTATTACGAAATACTTCAAGCACGAGAGATCTTTATTGTGCACTCTTTTGAAGTGGCGTGCCACTGGGTAGGCAGGGTCACTATGTAAAATGGCGCGCAGATGCTGCAGGATCCTGACATGTACCTGCAGCTTGGTGCTCCCCACATATTGTAAGCCGCAGGAACATGTCAGGACATACACAGCGAAATCTGTTTTACAATTGAAGTTACCCAATATCTTTCTGGGTTCAGAAGAAAATGGAGTCAAATATTGGGATGTATTTACTCCAAATCTACATGCGCGGCAGCTTGAACATTTGAAAAAACCCCTCGAAGGTTTTAACCAGGGGGTTTTAGCTTTTAATTCAGGTGCTGGTTTATCTAACGCAGATCCCATACTTTTGGCCCGTCTAAAGGTAATGGTTGGATTGGCTGGTAACCTGGTGTTTAATATGTGGTCACTCAGCACTATGGGCCAATTCTTTTTGAAGATTGCTTTCAATTTCCTGTCCTCACTGCTGAAGGCTGTTATCATTCTAGGAACATCTTGTAGAGCGTCAAATACAATATTAGTTTCTGGCTCAGGTTGTCGGGAAGGGAACAGACTCTCTCTTGGTCTCAATTTAGATTTTTCGACCGCTTCCTATATTTTTATATATATATATATATTTATATATATATACATATATATATATATATATATATATATTACCTACTAGCAGTCGCCAGTAGGTAGTTATAGTGTTATAGTTAGGACCTATTTTCCATTGGAAATCTGCAACATTCTATTTGGATTAACTTTGGCCCCGGTTGACGAATCTTCGCAAAATTTTCAAAACTGATGGGGCGCTCTAGTCCACTCCTATCCTGAAAGTCTTGGGGTGATTCATGAAGAGGGGGATGAGAAAAAAGGGGGTCTCAAAACGTGTTTTCCACATGCAATTTTCCATAGGTACTGTTCATCATGGCTACAACCCTAACGGCTGAACGGAATTACACCAAATTTGGTAAAGTGTTAGTCCTTGGGTCAGACTCGTGCCTTTTACTTATATGGTGTAAATCCGTTCATTAGTTCCTGAGAAAATTACAATTAAAAGTACATATATATCTATGGCCTCGGTGGATCCGCGCATCTTGCCCGGTTTATAAGCACACCGTCCAGATCAAGTGCTGAATGCTGATTGGCTGTCAAGTGGTTGTCAACATTCAAAACCAGGAAGTGTTCTGAGCCATTTTGTGCCTCGGTAGAAGCATCTAGGATCTAGAAATTAGTGGAACAAGTGTTCAAAACGTATATAGGGGTAAGTAAGAAATATTTTGACCCTCTAGACCTGCTTAGGGGGTCCTACAAGGACCCCTAGGGCCCCAATTTTTTAAATACTTTTTTTTAAATGGAGAAATGTGCGCTGGGTGCATGGATTCGCCTTAAAAAAATTATAAACGAAGCGCGGGCTCCTGTGCTTTTAAAAATGTAGCTACGTGGGAAGGAGAAATCCCGGGGTCAAAACAATTGCATTTGAAGTGGGGGGCGAGAAAAAAGGAGGTCCCAAAACGTGTTTTCTCCATGCAATTTTCCATAGGGACCGTTCATCGCAGCTACAGCCCGAATGGCTGAAAGGAATTACACCAAATTGGCAAAGTAGAAGTTCTTTGTTCAGCATTGTGCCTTTTGCTTAATCGGTGTGTATCTGTTCAGTAGTTTCTTTGAAAATTACAATTAAAAGTTCATGTATATCTATGGCCTAGGTGGATCCGCGCATCTTGCACGCATTATAAGCGCACCGTCGCGATCAAGCGCTGAATGCTGATTGGCTGTCAAGTGGTTGTCAACATTCGAAACCAGGAAGTGTTGGCAGTCATTTTGTGCCTTGGTAGAAGTGAGGATCTAGACATTAGTGGAACTAGTGTTCAAAATGTATAAAGGGGGCAGGTAAGAAATATTTTGACCCTCTAGACCAGCTTAGGGGGTCATACAAGGACCCCTAGGGCCAAAATTATTATTAATATTTTTTTTAAACAGAGAAATGTGCTCTGGGTGCATGGATATGCTGTCATAAATATAAAAACAAAGCGCGGCTCTTGTGTTTGTTTAAAAATTAGCTACCTGGGAGGGCCAAATCTCGGGGTCTAAAATATTACATTTGATAGGGGTCCAGAGGGGTCCTAGCCAGCTCCCTGCGTCCTTCTGAAGCCGCATTACTTTTGCACACGGGAAACTGCTAATATGCAGCTCCCCATGGGGAAAAGCATTCTGCTTTGCATTTTAAAAGAGACAGTAGGTTTTCATTTTCTCACTTTCAAAATACAAACCAAGGGGCATATTATCAAGAAACGGCGTTAGAATTATCACTGCGGCGATAATGGGCTTGATAATATGCCATTGAGAATTCCATTAGAAGCCCTTGTTTGGGTGTTAACATGGGCTTCTATAAGAATTTTCTACGCCATATTATCAAGCCCATTATCGCCGCAGTGATAATTTTAACGCTGTTCCTTGATAATATGCCCCCAAGTTTGCTATGGCAGGGTGAGTGCCTCAGCTCTCACCTTTGCATAGCAAACAGCAATGTTGAAAAAATCTTCCGGTAAGATAACAAAGGATTTTGAAGTCCATTATTGCCGTTTTAGTTGTAGTTTGCTGCCGTTAAAGTGGCGATAATTTTAACGCCGTCCTTGTAAATATGCCCCTAAGTTTTGTTATGTCGACATTTCCATCTCCCATTTAAATAGGCATGATGTATTTAGTGAAGTGCATTGTGAATCGTGAAGCAACAGTGTCTAATTGTGATCGATAAAGAATTAGTAGAGTTGTGTACTTCTTTTGCTCGTAATGTACATAGGGGCAGATTTACAAGTCCCTTGCGCCAGTATTGCACCACTTTTAACATGGGACAAGTGACGTGAAAGGGGCACAAGGGGCTTGTAAATCTGCTACACAGTGTTCTGTCATGTTAGTTTGGTGTCCTGTCTGTCATGTAGAGAATTCTGTACATGCAGTACCTTTCAACTCTACCCCCAAACTGCTTACTGCCTGTTACAATAGTAACAGTTCATGGAACACTTAAGTGAGCACACAGGTGACAAGTTCACCAGACAATGTTGCTAATCCAAACAGTTACTTTGCTGAAGTTTTCAACATTTTCCATAGGAACCGTTAATCACAGCTACAGACTCTGGTAAGGAGCTGGTAAAGAGTTAGCCTCAGTATTATACTTTTAGTTATAAACATCATTTGTACTTTAATTGTTTAATCTTCTCTAAGCATATGATTATCACGCTAAATAATATTGAAATGTTGTCAGAAAAAGAAGATGTATACACTTTTTTAATTAACTTTTATTACAACAAAAATAAATAACTAGAAACGTAAGTTTAAGATAACAATATAATAAATAACTAGAAATGTAACTTTAACACAACAATATATTAAACAAAATGTGAGATGGACTCCAATGGAAGGAGGGTAGGTAATCTGCAAAACAAAAATGAAAATAAGTGTTTAAAATGAGATCGATGTGACTGAATGAGGTCAAAGATCACAAATTAATGTAACACTTGGCAATATTTGGTTATTTTCTCGTCTGCAGTGTGCCTGATACATCCCACCCCTCTTATAGGCCCGCGTTGAAGAGGTGTCTGTAGGGAAGTGCCTACTGCGTCAGATTTACTGTATGGACCGGCAGGTCTTTAAAATTGTTCAGAGATGAGACAGAATTAGGCGAGAGATCACGTCATTATGCAGGACAGTATTGTTTATTTTCAACGCATTTAATTGGAGGTATTGTGTATCTAGGCCGCTCTGCTCACCTTGTGTAAACACTGTGTCGAACAGAGTTCACAACTTCAAGTCTTCTTTGTTTCTACACTGTAGACTGTATTAAATTCAGCCTTGATTTATTTATCTGCAGAGTGGACAGCAGCGTCCATAACTTTAAAAGAGAAAGAGAAACAATGTCAGAGAGAGGGAGAGAGAGAAAGAGACAAAAAACGACATTGAAAGTATGAGAGAGCGAAAGTAATAGATGGAGGAGGAGAGGTAGTGTTAATACTGGAGAAAATCTTCGTAGCTCACCTTTTTGCCTCCGTTGTGTGTCCAAGCACGTGCCGGTTCAAAGTGAACCCTCAAGTTTAGTGATCTGAAAAATAGTATAGAGTTAGTAATAGCAGAGTACATAAAACTGCAGAAGTATATTTCTGCGCTACGCCTTTGGACACTCAGGATACTGTATTACATCAACTTTCACGGCAAAGAGGTGTCTGTGTGCTCTTTTTCTTCCAGAGTACTATACCCAATGCACTCTCACTGCACAGCGGTGAGTTCTCATTAGTGTGTAGCCAGACTGTTGCACCCCATTGACTCCCAGAGTCCGGAGAAGAGTGCCTTTTTTTGCACACTCAGACTGTTCCAACGTATCCATTCTCACTGCCCGGAGGTAATTGTACATTCTTACCCAGTCAAGCTGCTGCACAGTACCCACTCTCTCCGCACACAGGTGACTTATGGTTGCTTCGGAAATAAGCTTCTTTGCTCACCTTGTTCCATTGCCGTGATTCAAAGAGGGTACACCACGTGTCGAAGCAACCTCGTCAGGCGTTGTTATAATGGCCACGCATCATCGCCATGTCTTCAAACTTTGAGCTTTGGAGTGTTGGTTGGGAACGATAATTTGTGAATACAACCTTTTAGATAAAAAGAAAGATATGATTGTGCATCATTTCTTTATCAAAGGAGAGAGGAAGTGAGAGAGTGAATAACAAGAATATTTGCAGCTTACCTTTCTGTCACCAGTGTGTCTTCCTCCATGTGCCGGGACATAGTGCACCCTGAAGCTCTATATCTAAAAGATAGTAAAATAACGATGTTATGATTGGTAATTGTCACTATCTTGATGTGGAGTACAATAACATCGCGCTTTCACACACCTTCACTCCCGAATTAAAAATACAACTATTTGTGCAGTTCAAACTTGTTTAATAGGCTTACATTATTGAAGAATTAGTAGAGTAGCAAAGTTTTCCATCTGGTTGTGAAAGCAAGTAGTGCGCAGTGATAAAGGGGCGACGGACATTTGATCGACTATAGAAACTTTCCTGCTATTGGAAAAAACAATACAAATGCAATAAGATACGGTATATGGGACTGCGTACGCCTAAATCGCTGCGTCGCCTTTTTGTATACAATCTGCTGCACCCCATCTACTCCCTCCGCTGCCCCCCCAGGCCTCACTGCTCACCTTTTCACGGAGAGGGCATGTTCTAAATCATGCAGTCACGCTCTGCCACCATGAAGTCTCAGATTTCATGCTGAGTCTTCATATCACTATGGTAAAGGACATACTCATGCACCCATCTTCATTGCAGGTTCCTCACCTATTCAGTCCTTGCGGTACCACTAACTCAGTGACCAAAGAGGCAATGCACGTGGTAGTGGGCCCCCCTATCCGGTACTACAGACCTACATGAAGGGTCCAAACCACTAGGATGGGCCATCACAGCGCTTGCAATGGGAGCAACTCTAAAATGGCATAGAGCACACGTGCCCCGTCTTTTTTATTGGTAGGGTCACGTGTGTAGTGACGCATGTGCTGAATGGGTGTGGCGTGAGAATATACCAGCCATGAGGGGGTTTGTGTGTGCCGTTCTGACAACTAGACCTGGAAGTAAGAAATCGATACAATGGAAATCTGGGCCATGTAGCGGTGTTGTGTTTTCCTGGTAGTGCAAGCGGAGTGGGCTGGCCTGACGTATGGCAGTGCTGCCTGAGGCTGTGAACGATGACTCCGGAGCTATGGGCGTGGTTCTGCCGTGAGCTATATTGGAAATCAACTGATTCAGGGTGTCTGTGTTGTGGTGCTGTTGTCATCCGGGTCTTAAACGCAAATATGTCATTATGTCTGTAAAGTCCCACTCAATGAACAACGGATAGTTTGCTCTTCATCAGTTAGGCTGAGCATTTAAACATAATAAACCAAGAGATATGCCAGAACTGAGATATTGATTTGACCTGGAGATTTTGTTCATAAGTTAGAAAAACAAATTCCAACCTACGCTGTTGCTAGTCAATAGCAATTTATTCAATTAATTTCAAAGAGAATTTTTAAACAATTTAATACATTTTATACAACACTACACCATTATTTATACAGCACTCATTCACCTAGTCATCCATATCACAAACATACAAAATCAGGCATCCATATGTACACAGAATTTCAGAATGATCACAAAGGAAAGACAACGAAACAAAGATTGGAAAGGGAGAGACAAAGAAACAAAGGCTGCTCATACAATATTCATCTGTGATATACCATATATCTATACATATATACAAAACTGGAGATTAATCATAAACAATTTAGATGATGTCACACATTGTATATACACAGGTTCAGAGTATCAGAATTCACAATTGTTTGAATTTTCAATTTAGAGAGAGCAGCACTCTGCACGGGGCCTACGCGTTTCGAGTCCTATGCAATGAAGGGACTCTCATCAGGGCCGGGGAAGTTATCTAAAAAGAAAAATGGAATGTCTTCAGTGTCAAGACCAATATCGGAAAATTGTAAGCATTGAAACCCGTTCCGTCACTCAGCTTACCCTACTGGTCTGCAAGGCCACTTCACAGGTGTAGAACACGGGGATGCGGTCAGTCGCGCTCACTGGGGGGGTGACGAAGTCACACTGGGGGGTGAAGGGCAACGGTTAGCCTACATGCTGAGCAAAGAGCTTTATAATATGCACTGGGATGGGCAAGTTCTTACCTTACTTAATCCAAATGGACCGTGGAGGTATTCTCAAAAGTGGTGAACCCTAGGTGGGGACCAACGGAGTATGAAGTACCTAGAGGAAATATGAAAAGGGCGGGACATGAGAAATTGAGCGCCGCCTTGGAGGATTGGAGTCCCTGTCTAGGTAAATGTAAAAATCCTACCTCTATGGGTAAGGCTTGGTGCTAATTCAGCAGGCGTCCCACTTGAATTTTGGACGAACGCTGGAAAATATTCTATGAACTCCTAGGAAAGAGTCAAGGAAGTGTAAATCACCAAGGTGCTTGAGAACGGGGTATCACAAGCATAAAGCTACTCCGCTTGGCGGGGGAAAAGTTGGCAAACCTGAGGGGATTGTTTTCCTCGTATCGGTCGGCGTCTCCGGAGCGCTAATCCTTCGCGCATGCGCAGTGGATAGCGGGTCCGAAGGAGGAGCCATTAATGTAGCTGGGTCCTGGAGGGACGCTACTCTCTGGCGCATGGGCGCAGTGGGAATTGAATGGGGTAGTGTTGGCATGTTTCAAAGGAACGCTACTCTCTGGCGCTGGAGCGCTGTGGAGGAGAAATGAAAGAATTGGAACGGAGGCAGTGTTGGAGCTACGACACACGCAACCTGGTTTCTACAGACAGGGTGCCGGTGGGACACCAGGTACTTGTGTTAGAATAGGGTCGCATCGTGCAGGCGGACAGGTGGCTCTATGGAGGACAGCGATTTTCCAGAGACCTCAGAGTTTGTATATTTCTGATAGTTCATTAAGGCCAGTCACGGCCGTGTTGGTGACCCAATCTGTTCTGGCACAAGATCCCATACACCACAGTAATTGTAAATCGAAATACGTGGTGTATGGGATCTTGTGCCCCTGTGGACTCCTGTATATCGGGAAAACCAACCAAGAGGCAAGACAAAGGATTTCCCAACACAAATCCAGATTAAAAAATCGGGTTGAAACAGCTCCATTGGTGAATCATTGGAACAGACTGGGTCACCAAATCAAGGACTTGCAATGGACAATAATCTCCAAGGTGGAGCGCGACCCCAGAGGAGGTGACTGGGATGCCAGACTCTCCAAAAGGGAAGCACTCCTAATTGTTAAGTTCAACACGGCCGTGACTGGCCTTAATGAACTATCAGAAATATACAAACTCTGAGGTCTCTGGAAAATCGCTGTCCTCCATAGAGCCACCTGTCCGCCTGCACGATGCGACCCTATTCTAACACAAGTACCTGGTGTCCCACCGGCACCCTGTCTGTAGAAACCAGGTTGCGTGTGTCGTAGCTCCAACACTGCCTCCGTTCCAATTCTTTCATTTCTCCTCCACAGCGCTCCAGCGCCAGAGAGTAGCGTTCCTTTGAAACATGCCAACACTACCCCATTCAATTCCCACTGCGCCCATGCGCCAGAGAGTAGCGTCCCTCCAGGACCCAGCTACATTAATGGCTCCTCCTTCGGACCCGCTATCCACTGCGCATGCGCGAAGGATTAGCGCTCCGGAGACGCCGACCGATACGAGGAAAACAATCCCCTCAGGTTTCCCCCGCCAAGCGGAGTAGCTTTATGCTTGTGATACCCCGTTCTCAAGCACCTTGGTGATTTACACTTTCTTGACTCTTTCCTAGGAGTTCATAGAATATTTTCCAGCGTTCGTCCAAAATTCAAGTGGGACGCCTGCTGAATTAGCACCAAGCCTTACCCATAGAGGTAGGATTTTTACATTTACCTAGACAGGGACTCCAATCCTCCAAGGCGGCGCTCAATTTCTCATGTCCCGCCCTTTTCATATTTCCTCTAGGTACTTCATACTCCGTTGGTCCCCACCTAGGGTTCACCACTTTTGAGAATACCTCCACGGTCCATTTGGATTAAGTAAGGTAAGAACTTGCCCATCCCAGTGCATATTATAAAGCTCTTTGCTCAGCATGTAGGCTAACCGTTGCCCTTCACCCCCCAGTGTGACTTCGTCACCCCCCCAGTGAGCGCGACTGACCGCATCCCCGTGTTCTACACCTGTGAAGTGGCCTTGCAGACCAGTAGGGTAAGCTGAGTGACGGAACGGGTTTCAATGCTTACAATTTTCCGATATTGGTCTTGACACTGAAGACATTCCATTTTTCTTTTTAGATAACTTCCCCGGCCCTGATGAGAGTCCCTTCATTGCATAGGACTCGAAACGCGTAGGCCCCGTGCAGAGTGCTGCTCTCTCTAAATTGAAAATTCAAACAATTGTGAATTCTGATACTCTGAACCTGTGTATATACAATGTGTGACATCATCTAAATTGTTTATGATTAATCTCCAGTTTTGTATATATGTATAGATATATGGTATATCACAGATGAATATTGTATGAGCAGCCTTTGTTTCTTTGTCTCTCCCTTTCCAATCTTTGTTTCGTTGTCTTTCCTTTGTGATCATTCTGAAATTCTGTGTACATATGGATGCCTGATTTTGTATGTTTGTGATATGGATGACTAGGTGAATGAGTGCTGTATAAATAATGGTGTAGTGTTGTATAAAATGTATTAAATTGTTTAAAAATTCTCTTTGAAATTAATTGAATAAATTGCTATTGACTAGCAACAGCGTAGGTTGGAATTTGTTTTTCTAACTTATGAACAAAATCTCCAGGTCAAATCAATATCTCAGTTCTGGCATATCTCTTGGTTTATTATGTAAAGTCCCACAACATGTCCAACATGGAAGGTACGGGGTATCACTGACCCTATATTCATCCATAGTTGCATACATAAAAGATGGTGGACATGACACATTTCTGCAAATATGAATGTTTGTTGTACATTCAGTGGAGTGTTGTAGCTGTAAAAATGCAGGGCTGTGAAAGCTTTAGGTTGCAGTTTTTGGCACATGAAGGGCAGTTAATATATATATGTATGTGATCATTCAGGTATACTGTGCAACTTGGTGCTGGAAATCAGTGTTCTAGGCGCGTCCACATCCTGTTATTGTGGAGAAATGTTGTAATCTTCGTGTGCCTGAAAATGTACAGTAAATACGGTGCTCATGTAAATTGCTGATATAGTTTTGCGTCGACTTCGCGCTATATAAATATGCTAATAAAACGAGAAGTAGCACACACTTATAAATTTACTATAAACTTTCTTTGCAGTATTGTAATGATCCAGTTTGCATGTTCGTATTTGTAGAATGAGTGAGAGAAAGTTGTATAATCAAAGTTTTTGTTACTGGCCGAGGTAAGATGGTTGCATACCCTGTTTACAGTACAATTTAATGTGGTAGGGCGCAGGAACAGCATTTTACAAGCATAATAAATACTAAGACAGATAGTTGAAGTGGGTACGGGCATTTGTGCTTAACTCCATTTTATCACGTTGCTGTTGGTAACTGTTAGAACAGTAATCATGATATAATACACAGATATTCAATCGTAAATGCTTTATGACTTCTGCTGTACAAAGTTAGGAGCACTATATGTGAAATAATACACAGAAGATTCTATCGTAAAGGGTTCATGAATTGTGGTGCACTGAGGGTGGTTTGTGTGGAGCTTGCGATGATGCGTGGTTCAGGCAGACCGCACTGGTAAGAATGTCTTTTGTCCACTGATGTTTGCCTTAATAAGGCCACGTGGCGATTATTTATGGTGTACTGAGTTAGTGGTACTTCTGATTTTATGAGTACCCCCGTAGGCGGTATCTTGTCACTCTTTTAAGGAAATTAAATTTTAAACAAATCAGACCCGCCCGTGTATATTTACAGCTATTGCATTCTGATTGTGTTCTCCAGGTGTTAGAATATTTAAAACTATCTGTGAGAATAAGAAAATGCCTAGATGAATAACTGTGATTTTCAGCTCGAAGCACTTTTTCTGTACTGATCTTGTCTACTCACTCTGTTAAGAAACTTATATGTCTTATGTATTTCTTTTATATTGATTTGTAATTTTTGTGATGCTTTTAAATGCAATGTATAATGTATTGTATTTTTATGGATTGCAATATATCCGAAAAAAAGTCAATTTGAATTGAATTGAATTGGTACTTCTGATGTTTAGTGTGTGCTCACCCTGCGATGATGCGTGGTCTGACGGGCTGCACTCAATGCATTGAATGTTGTATACTTAACTTCATAAACTTTGAGAAAAAAAAGCTATCATTGATGGCTCTGCAAACTAGGTCTACTGATTGCTCTCCATAACAAATTAAATGATTGCACTTCATGCAGTGCATTCTAACTTTCACAAAATGGGGAGCAAAGTGTGGTGGCGATGTTAAAGGTGATGCCCTAGAGGTACTTGGGGGCAGATTTACAAGTCCTTTGCGCAACTATTGTGTCACAAGGGGCTTGTAAATCTGCCCCTCGGTATTGCTGGTGGTGCAGGTACATTTTGGCACAGTGTTCTACATTCTTTGTAAGCATAGTTCACAGGATGCAGGGATTGAAGATGCTTGCACATACTAGCACTGCCACAGGAGTATTTTTTGTCTCTGCCTTTAATTAATTGAGGCTGAATTCAATGCTGTTTGTAGTATGGATGCAAAGCTGAATTAAAATTGTGAACCCTACTGTCCGCAGTGTACCTGGAACACAATAGTTAACACAGTTATAGAAGAATGCTTTTTTTCACTTATTTTAACAAAATCTGAATCCATACAGTATATTTGTCTCCGCATTAAGTAAATCAAGGCTGAATTCCCAACTGTCTGTGGTGTAGATGCAAAGCTGAATTCAAGTTGTAAACCATGCTATCCGCAGTGTAGATCTTAGACAGGACTGCATCATGTGTAATCATGATTGAAATAACAGATGAAACATGTATGGAATACATTGTCGAAATATGTACGTTTCAGGGACTGTCAACAAGTGTGCTTTTTCACTTGCAGCGTAAATATTAATATTCAACTAAATCTACAAGTGATATAAGATAAGTTTTTGAAGGAAGGCTACTAAAGGGATATTGTGTAAGTTTGATAGGTGTTATACTTATTTTGGTTTTCACTGAGTTAGTGGCACCTGAAACAAAAAGGTTCTGTGGAGCCTGTGATGATGCATGGTCCGGGCAGGCTATACTGAAAGTAATGTTTTTTGTCTTGTCAATTCTGCCTTAGTAAGGCCACTTGGCGATGATTTTTGGTGCATTGAGTCAGTAATATCTTTGGCGCTTAGCGTGTATGTATCCTGCGATGATGCGTGGTCGGGGAGGATCAATAATTGGAGTAATGTCTTTTGTCGATTGAATTCTGCATGAATCCTATTTAAACATGATAGTATGCCTGACTGTGACATAAAACTGTTCATTCTTCTGTGTGATGATTTATGGTGCACTGAGTTAGTAGTATCTTTGGAGCTGAGCTTGTACATAGCCTGCGATTATGCGTGGTCCAGGGGGGCCGCACTGGGAGCAATGTTTGTTTCCTAGTAAATTCTGCCTTAATAAGGCCATGGGGAGATGACTTGTGGTGCAGTTAGTTAGTGGTACCTGAAGAACTCAGCGTGTGCGCACCCTGCGATGATTCGTGGTTTGAGCGGGTCGCACTGGTACAATGTATCTTGCCTACTGGAATGCATCATGTGCAATCGCCATTCCACCTGAATTGTGAGCCCTCACAAAGTAGATCGAAAGCTGTAGTCAACACAGACATTGAGGAATGTTTTTTGTCGCATCATTTAACAAAATCTGAGGACATAGATTACAATTGTCTCTGCCTTAAATACATCAAGGTTAAATTCAATGCTGTCCGTAATGTAGATCCAAAGCTGAATTCAAATTGTGAACCCTGCTGTCCGCACTGTAGATGGAAAGGAGTAGTCAGCACAGATATTGACAAATGATTTATGTCACTTATTTTAACAAAATCTAAATACATACAGTACAATTGTCTCTGCCTTAAATAAATCAGGGTTGAATTTCCTACTGTCCGTAGTGTAGATGGAAAGCTGAATTCAACTTGTGAACCCTGCTGTCCTCAGTGTAGATCGAAGGCAGTAGTTGATACAGATATCGAGGAATGCTTTTTTGTCACATACTTTAACAAAATCGGAGGACACTGTACAATTGTCTCTGCCTTAAATAAACCAAGACTGAATTTAATGTTGTCTGTAGTGCTGATGCGAAACTGGTATGAAGTAGTAAGCTCTGTTGATCGCAGTGTACATATGAAGGCAGTAGTCAGTACAGACATTGAGAAATGTTTTTTGTCGCATCCTTTAACAAAATTGTCTCCGCCTTACATAAATCAAGGCCAGCTTCAATGCTGTCCTTAGTGTAGATCCAAAGCTGAATTGAAGTTTTGAACCCTGCTGTCCGCAGTGTAGATGTAAGGAAGTAGTCGACACAAACATCGAGGAATACTTTTTGTCACATACTTTAAGAAAATCTGAGGACTGAGTACAATTGTCTCTGCCTTGAATAAATCGAGACTGAATTCAATGTTGTCTGTAGTGCTGATGTGCAACTGGTATAAAGTTGTAAACTCTACTGACCGCTCTGTAGCTTGAATTTTTGTCACTTATTTTAACAAAGTCTGAGAACATGGAGTACAATTGTCTCTGCCTTACATAAATCAAGGCTAACTTCAATGCTGTCTGTAGTGTAGATCCAAAGCTGAATTCAAGTTGTGAACTCTGGTGTCTGCACTGTAGATCGAAGGCAGTAGTCAGCACAGATATTGCCAAAATGTTTTGTCACTTACTTTAACAAAGTCTGAGGACATAGAGTACAATTGTCTTTGCCTTACATATCTCAAGGCTAACTTCAATGCTGTGTGTAGTGTAGATCCAAAGCTGAATTCAAGTTGTGAACCCTGCTGTCCGCAGTGTAGATCGAAGGCAGTAGTCAATACAGACATAAGTCTGCCGTGCTGTGAAGCTGAGTTCGCAATGGTCCTGTATCGAGGAGGGACGCTGTCATGGTGGCAGCCAAGTGGCTGGGTGGGAACCTTTGCTGTGCCAGAGTCTTTTGTCTTCCCACAAGTAAACCACATGCAAGGCGTAGCCTATGTATTTATACTTTTACGCTGAAGTTTCGTACATTAGACCAGCCCACTCCGCTCCGCTTTTTCTTCAAGGGGGGGGACAACACAGCTACATGGCCAAGATATTCCCCAGTGTCTGAGATAATATGGTTGCTTCCACTGTGCAGTACACTACATGTATCAATACTATATATCCACATGGAAAAGTTTTTTGTTTCTATAGCGAGTTGTGTATAGCATATCACCGGTACACTTGGGATTCTGTAAATTATTGTATTTGTGCGAATTTACTCCCTTATACATAGTTGGTGTCCACATCTCTGAACATGCAGCTATTGTGCGGTTGAGAGGATATGGTATCTTGGAAAGGTCTGTTGTCCTGTTTTGCTCTGCCTCTGAGGTAGTAGGGGGGAGGGGTCCGGGAGGGTGGTTTTGGTGGTGGTAGCGCTGTGTGTTTTGATTTTGTTGGGTGTCAGAGGTGCATGATTAGTACCTCTATCACATATTCGTCTTTAAATTTGGGTGTGAGTTGGGTGTAACTCACACAGTAGACAGTCTACCTCCTTAGAGCAGTTAAATGTTGATGTTAATTTGTTACTGATAAGTCGAGCTATCGCCTGCTTTTTTAGTGGTTTGTGGCGATTTTGTTGGCGGCAGGAATCAATTGAAGAGAGGTGATATTTGCAGTTTTTACTAGGTTGAGATTGGGATGATAATTTATAAAGAAAGGAAAAAACAGATATGCTTAATGAACATTATAATTAGAAATTAGCATTGAAAAAAACCTTTCAACTTCATTGAATAAAACCATAGTTTTCAGGCAGGTTATATTTAGGAATTATCATTTAAAAAACCTTAGAAATTCACTGAAAAAACCATAGGTTTCAAGCAGGTTATATTTAGGAATTATCATTTAAAAAACGTTAGAAATTCATTGAAAAAACCTTAGGTTTCAGGGGTGTTATAGTTAGCTGGACATTTCTCTCATACAAAACCATTGAAATTCCTCTATTATAGATAGCTGTACTAACTGTAACTCTCGCGCCCGCAATCCACTGTTGATGATGTCACATATTACATCATTCATGACATCGTCAGTGACATCACTGATGATATCACTGATGACATCTCAAATTACATCACTGATGACATCACTGATGACATCATCCACGTAACAATCAGATACACCTCATCATACACTAGTATAACCTTTCATCACTCACTGTAAAATACAGAGTACCATATTTGAATCCATTGACACAGCAATACGAGTTTCTAAAAACCCACTCACTGATTCCTAGATCTATACACACATCTAATCAATTACCTATAGATTCACTCATACTTGTTGCCACCTGCACAAATCCTATTCAGTTATGCAGTCATCCTACTCACTTTTGCGAACAATGTATCCTATTTACATTTACTCAGCTACACACTTATACAAATAGCACTTCATTTATTCATATAGTAACTCACAGCGTCTTATGAAATCCCTTTTACAAGTATACAGTTATCTATACAGTCATGCAATCAATGAGTTTTATGAACACTTATTTTTATACAACAACTGTCACATACACTCTTTTATTTTTTCTACTTTGTTGGAAATGTACCATTGAGAAATATTTTTGCTCATCACCACACCCATAAAGATATTCATTCACCCAAAAAACTATTATAACTTGACAAAAGCTGGTAACAGTTAATCGGAGCGCACAGCACAATCGAGGTAAATGTATGTTCGCAAACTAGTCAAGGTGGTGCTCAGGAAGAAAAGGGGGGGCTGGTTACCACAGCCCTCAAAGGTTAACCACGAAGTGGTACTGCAAGCAATCATATATTCCTCCGAGCACTCAATCAATAGTACACAGTCTTATATGTATTTTTCACTGATCGATTTAATGTCCAATCTTCCAAGTGTATTCACATCCTAGATCCACCAATTGATATGACGCAGCCAACACGTGTTTCGTCAAGTCAGTAAGACCAATGACTTCTTCAGGGCTGCAACCCAAATATATACAATCAATTACAAATCAAGTGACCAGTAATTTCACTAAACACAATAGCTTTCTCATCACATCTGTTGAGAAAAAAGTTAGGGGATACACCCTCAAACCTATGTAGGTAGATTTACATGTAAATATCTCATTGTGAATTTTTAGAAGAAACATATTACACCAAATTCGTGTTCATGTTAGAAATACATTGTAAAACATTCATAAAGTAAATTTATATTGAAACATTGTTCTATACTGTTCAAATGTTGTGGCCATGGATCACCAACAACCCCACAAATACCCGAGTCACGCAAAGTGAGAATAAAGTATCCCTAAACCTGGTAGATCAACTCACCAATATCTTAAAGATTGATGTCCTATATGTTCCACTGGTTCAGTATATGTAATTCTGTAAATAAACAACAACTCTAAGTTGTAGAGTACTATAACCCCATAGTCCACACCTAACTTATATTCCATTAACTTCACCTCAAAAAGTTCAGATATCCAAAACAGAATTTGGCTTGTATCGGATCAATTTGTACATGTAGTTCTCCTACAAATAAAGTTATAAATAATGCCTGTTACTGTCAGATGGCTGTTACACAATTGATAACAATCGGTCACCTAACCAAATCTTCAAACAACTACCACAAGTCCTCTCCACTCCTATTAATGGTATCACACCTTCACAATGCCTCACCTCGTAAGTCCTCACAGCGGTCGAAATTTCATCAACCCATCTATCCAGTACGTCTTCCTATGTGGTAACTAACTATATAGGAGCAATTTCAATGGTTTTGTATGAGTGAAATGTCCAGCTAACTATAACACCCCTAAAACTTATAGTTTTTTGAGTGAATTTCAAAGGTTTTTTAAATGCTAATTCCTAACTATATAAGGCCTGAAACCTATGGGTTTTCAGTGAATTTCAAAGGTTTTTATATATATATATATATGTCTATATATATATATATATATATATATATATATATATATCTATATTCACTGAAAAAACCATAGGTTTAACACTCGTGTCATCAGTGATGTCACTGACCATGTCATGAATGATGAAATATGTGACAGCAGTGGATTGCGGGCGCGCGAGTTATAGTGAGTCCAACTAACTATAACGTCGGAATTTCAATGGTTTTGTATGCGTAAAATGTCCAGCTAACTATAACTGGAGTGAAACCTATGGTTTTTTCAGTGAATTTCAAAGGTTTTTTAAATGCTAATTCCTAACTATAACGAGTGTTAAACCTATGGTTTTTTCAGTGAATTTCAAATGTTTTTTAAAAGCTAATTCCTTACTATACCGAGTTTGTAACCTACGATTTTTGAAGTGAATTAGTAATTTTTTTCAATAGTTGTTTTTATAACTATTAATTTTAATATTTTTTATAAAATTAATATTTTTTATTTTTTTCTACAATACATTTTCAATGTATTTTTCCTGCTAGTTTTTTTTTTTTTACCATTTTACCTCGGAGCGCTCTGGGTGCGCGCACCGGTAAACGCACCCGTACACGTAGCGAGAGCGCTATTCCCGCGTGCAAAAAAATATATAATTATGCATTTAAAGTATATAATAATGCAAGACATTCAGTGGCATACTCATAAAAGTACTAATTTTCATTTTTAAAAACCGAATTTCACCTTTAAACGCATTTCCGAAAATCTAACAAAAAGTCATTCAGGCGCCCCCGGAAGCGCCTACGAATGTGCTGCGTAAGCGCCCGCGGAAGCCCTCCGGAGCACGTAGCGTAAGCGGGTCAAGTCATGTGACCTTAAAACAACACTTTTCATTGGTTGTTAACAGTTTTTTTTACAACTCATGAAAACCCCACCCATTTCCTTCACGACCTCTTTCACTTTGGAGAGAACAAGACCTATTCCTTTCTTCTCTTCAATTCTTCGCAAAGAATTGCTGCAAGACCACCAAGCAGCAGTGATGACTGATGAGTTTCTCCAGGAGGAACCTCCTCAGCCAAAAGTGAAGCAGCACTTCATCTGGAAGTTTTTTAGCATTCCAGAAGGGGAGTAGAAGGTAAATGCTCCTAAGGTGGAATGTAAGATCTGCAACACTATTCTGTCTCGTGGTGACCCTAGGAAAAAATAAAGCTTTGGGAACTCCACCGTGATCAGGCATGTGCAAAAAAGGCACCCCCAGAACTATGCCCGGGAGAGTGTCAGGGACCTGGCACGGAATCCACCTAGAGATGGCGCCTCAACTTCCACCGGAGGAGCAACATCATCGGGGAGAGGAAGAGCAGTCGAGCTGATACCAAACATTCAGCCTGTTTTTCATAACATTACCATTAGGTGTAAGCAGTGTGACGAACTGCTTTGTGATGGGGAGCAGAGTATCCTACTAATTGTTCGAAAAAGAGAAGAACACCGGTACCCTCCCAGCCCTAATGTTTCCCCTTTTTTTTTGCTCCTGTTGAGCAGTTTGGCATTCCTAATTTTTTTTTTGTTCTGAAAAAAAAACAAAAAAAATTAAAAACGTTCGGAAAAAGTAAAAAAAAAAACTAAAAAAGAAGAAAAAAAACAGTTCTTTTTAGAACTACCTCCAATTCTCCAAAAAGAGCTATATTCTTTATATATTGTAAAGGAGTGAGTGAAGTGGTGCGCTCAGAGTGCGCGTACCGGTGAGCGTACATGGGAACACACCCAACGCTTACCCCGCGAAAATTGCAAAAAAAAAAAGGTTTTTTGCCCTTCAGGGTCCTTCTAGGCCCCCCTCAGAAAACCTAGGGGGTCAGGGGGTGTGTACCCTGCCCCCTTTTAATCATTTCCCCCTTTTTATTTTCAGGTCTTGTGTCTCGATTCTACCGAGACACAAGATGGCGGACTCTCCAAGCTGTTTAGAATGTCGACAGCCAATCAGCTTTCCGCTCACGCACTCCCTTAGCGCGCCGGGTGCGCTCCCCGGTACGAGCCTATAGGTATATATGTGTTTTTGAAGTTAATTTAAAAAAAAAACACTGGAGAAAATTTCACCAAATATAGCAAAGGCACATCTGCGTACCAGTCCCTACAATTTTGCAAAGTTTGGCGTAATCCCGTTCAGCGGTTCAGGCTGTAGCCTTGTCAATTCGTCCTATGGAAATTAACATTTTTCTCAGCCCCCACTTCATGTATTCCCCCGAAACTTTCAGGGAAGGAGCGGAGCGGAGCTGGCCTACATTTTGAAAAAAAACACGCAAATTCCCCAACCGGCGCCAAAGTTATTCCCAATAGAATGTTGGGGATTTCCTATGGTAGCTAGGTCCTAATTATAATTACCTACTGGCGACCGCCAGTAGGTAATATATCCAAAAACAATCGTTCTCAAGTCGTTTTAGCAAACAAAAGATGTCTAGACCACTTTGCACTTGATCAGCGTGTATTTATTTCGGTATAACTCACTCGGCGCATTTCGAAGGGAGACCTCCTTGCTCACGAGTACAAGTGTATGTTTTCAAACAGTTTAAATACATATCACATGACATTTCACCATTAGAGCAATCATAGAAGACAGACTCACTGGTTGTGTTCACAGTGGGAGCTAGAAGGCAGGTTCATGTTATACGTCTTAGGAAATTTCAAATGTTTCAACATCATAAGCGCGCAGAATTATGACCATTGGCTGTATCAGTTTTATAAATGTCATGACATTTGTGCAAGAAAACAAAATGTAATGCGTGTTGCAAATACAATTTCAAATGCATTTAAGCAGCATGCAATGTCCCCGTATTTAAACGAAGGGTCACTATTTACCTCTCATATATGCACAGGCATGACTCGTTGCGCCCCAGTGGGCCGATGATATCTATCAAACACATATCCGTGAGGGAACATCTCAACCGCCTTGGATTCATGTAGTGGACATGATTTTTTTGGCCGCCAAGCCTTAACTGTGGCTGTACCCAGAACTCATAACAGACAAAGTTCTTGAACCCCAGTGGGCTAGCATTGAAAAGTGAAACAAGTCCAATGTGTATTCCAATCATACCCACAGGAAGAGGTCATCATTCATGCCTAAGTGAAAAAAATCCTATTACGTCTCTCCAACAATTTATGCGTCTTGTCTCATGCTGTGCCTTAAACTTTCCTACAAAGACTCATAAAGGACCTGTAATAAAGTGAATAAAAGGATGGTGAGAACGTATCTGACTAACACCATACACTACATAAAACTTTAAAACCAAAGGAGGAAGCATTAAATCATGAAACCAATGCTGACAGACTAATTTCTACAGAACAGGATCTAGGCATAAATAAAGACACCAGCTGGTAACTTCTACCCCAAGTGTATGGCCAGTGCCTCCTCACAGTTATGGCCTTTAGGTTGCATTGTGCAATATTGAATGATTAGTCTTGATTCCAATTTCCTCAGATCTTGCACTCTGTCCCCTCCCCTCTCTCTCATTGGGACATTCTCAAGAACACAGAATGAGATGAGACTGGTATTGCTCTTATGGTGAGTGGCAAAGTGTCTTGCTACAGGGTACTGTCTGTCGAGGTATTTAATAGCCCTCAAATGCTCTAATACGAGAACTGTCTGTGATGAGTTCTGGTTACCGTCACAGTTAAGGCTAGGTGGCAGAAACAATCATGTGCACTACATGAATCGAAGGCGGCTGAGATGTTCCTAGGCCCACTGGGGCGCAACGAGTCATGCATGTGCATATATGATAGGTGAATAGTGTCCGTGCGTTTAAATACGGGGACATTGCATGCTGCTTAAATGCATTTGAAATTGTCTTTGCAACGTGCATTACATTTTATTATTATTTTCTTTTTTCTTGCGTAAATGCCATGACATTTATAAAACTGATACAGCCAATGGTCGTAATTCTTGGTGCTTATTATGTTGAAACTTTTGAAATTTCCTAAGACGTGTAACATGAATCTGCCTTCTAGCTCCTACTGTGAACACATGCAGGTAGTCTGTCTTCTTTGGTTCCACTAATGGTGAAATGTCACGTGATATGTTTTTAAACTGTTTAAAAAATACACTTGTACTCGTGAGCAAGGAGGTCTCCCTCCGAAACGCCTCGTGTGATTTATACCAAAATAAATACACGCAGATCAAGTGCAAAGTGGCCTGGACATCATTTGTTTGCTAAAGCGATGTGAGAACGATTGTTGTTGGATTGCTGGGAGTCCCGACCCCTTCCTGGCCCGTTGCTGCTAGTGGCGCAGGGTTAGTTTCCCGAAAAACAAGGTGGAATATATATATTTATTAAGGACAGCGAGGCAAGATGCATTTCGGCGTTGTAGCCTTCCTCAGTTGCCGCTGCTATCACGTGTTGACTCCACCCTCGTCTTAAAAGTGTCCTGTACCACCCTCATTGGAAGGTGAGTAGTTCCGCCCCAAAGTCACATGTTGATACATCCATAGTGGCTCAGATGGGACTTCAACTCCCAGAAGCAATCACTCCTGGGGAGCATAACTCTGGGAAGGAACACAATGTGCAGGGTCAAGGCGCAGTAATGAAATGGAGTTTTCACGCTGTGAATGAAGTCCAACAAACTCCCTCGGGTCCCCTTTACAATCCAAACTCCATGTGGATTGCAGCCGGGTCGTGAGCCGAAAATGCAGTGATGTTGACTCCTCGTCACGTCACGAGCTGCCACTGGCAGTAGTCCATGACTGACCTTGCACTTGGGGCGGGCAGAAGTAGTTCCGATATCTCGGAGAAACAGAAGAAAGCCTTGACAGCTGGTGCCAGCATAACTCCTGCCGCTTGTTGAATCGGGGCCTCCAGCGCACCTCTGGCTAGTGCGCAAATTGTATCAAAACCGCACGCCCCTCCAGTAGGAAAGGCGAAGAGGCCACTCAGGGGAACTTCAGGAGCCGTTTATTTTATTAAGGACAGCGAGGCAAGATGCATTTCGGCGTTGTAGCCTTCCTCAGTTGCCGCTGCTATCACGTGTTGACTCCACCCACGTCTTAAAAGTGTCCTGTACCACCCTCATTGGAAGGTGAGTAGTTCCGCCCCAAAGTCACATGTTGATAGATCCATAGTGGCTCAGATGAGACTTCAACTCCCAGAAGCAATCGCTCCTGGGGAGTATAACTCGGGGAAGGAACACAATGTGCAGGGTCAAGGCGCAGTAATGAAATGGAGTTTTCACGCTGTGAATAAAGTCCAACAAACTCCCTCTGGTCCCCTTTACAATCCAAACTCCATGTGCACTGCAGCCGGGTTGTGAGCCGAAAATGCAGTGATTTCGACTCCTCGTCACGTCACGAGCTGCCACTGGCAGTAGTCCATGACTGACCTTGCACTTGGGGCGGGCAGAAGTAGTTCCGATATATCGGAGAAATAGAAGAAAGCCTTGACAGCTGGTGCCAGCATCACTCCTGACGCTTGTTGAATCGGGGCCTCCAGCGCACCTCTGGCTGGTGCGCAAATTGTATCACAACCGCACCCCCCTCCAGTAGGAAAGGAGAAGAGGCCACTCAGGGGAACTTCAGGAGCCGTTTATTAAGGACAGCGAGGCAAGATGCATTTCAGCGTTGTAGCCATCCTCAGTTGCCGCTGCTATCACGTGTTGACTCCACCCACGTCTTAAAAGTGTCCTGTACCACCCTCATTGGAAGGTGAGTAGTTCCGCCCCAAAGTCACATGTTGATACATCCATAGTGGCTCAGATGAGACTTCAACTCCCAGAAGCAATCACTCCTTGGGAGTATAACTCGGGGAAGGAACACAATGTGCAGGGTCAAGGCGCAGTAATGAAATGGAGTTTTCACGCTGTGAATAAAGTCCAACAAACTCCCTTGGGTCCCCTTTACAATCCAAACTCCATGTGCATTGCAGCCGGGTCGTGAGCCGAAAATGCAGTGATGTTGACTCCTCGTCACGTCACGAGCTGCCACTGGCAGTAGTCCATGACTGACCTTGCACTTGGGGCGGGCAGAAGTAGTTCCGATATCTCAGAGAAACAGAAGAAAGCCTTGACAGCTGGTGCCAGCATAACTCCTGCCGCTTGTTGAATCGGGGCCTCCAGCGCACCTCTGGCTAGTGCGCAAATTGTATCAAAACCGCACGCCCGTCCAGTAGGAAAGGAGAAGAGGCCACTCAGGGGAACTTCAGGAGCCGTTTATTAAGGACAGCGAGGCAAGATGCATTTCGGCGTTGTAGCCTTCCTCAGTTGCCGCTGCTATCACGTGTTGACTCCACCCTCGTCTTAAAAGTGTCCTGTACCACCCTCATTGGAAGGTGAGTAGTTCCGCCCCAAAGTCACATGTTGATACATCCATAGTGGCTCAGATGAGACTTCAACTCCCAGAAGCAATCACTCCTGGGGAGTATAACTCTGGGAAGGAACACAATGTGCAGGGTCAAGGCGCAGTAATGAAATGGAGTTTTCACGCTGTGAATGAAGTCCAACAAACTCCCTCGGGTCCCCTTTACAATCCAAACTCCATGTGGATTGCAGCCGGGTCGTGAGCCGAAAATGCAGTGATGTTGACTCCTCGTCACGTCACGAGCTGCCACTGGCAGTAGTCCATGACTGACCTTGCACTTGGGGCGGGCAGAAGTAGTTCCGATATCTCGGAGAAACAGAAGAAAGCCTTGACAGCTGGTGCCAGCATAACTCCTGCCGCTTGTTGAATCGGGGCCTCCAGCGCACCTCTGGCTAGTGCGCAAATTGTATCAAAACCGCACGCCCCTCCAGTAGGAAAGGAGAAGAGGCCACTCAGGGGAATTTCAGGAGCTGTTTATTAAGGACAGCGAGGCAAGATGCATTTCGGCGTTGTAGCCTTCCTCAGTTGCCGCTGCTATCACGTGTTGACTCCACCCACGTCTTAAAAGTGTCCTGTACCACCCTCATTGGAAGGTGAGTAGTTCCGCCCCAAAGTCACATGTTGATACATCCATAGTGGCTCAGATGAGACTTCAACTCCCAGAAGCAATCACTCCTGGGGAGTATAACTCGGGGAAGGAACACAATGTGCAGGGTCAAGGCGCAGTAATGAAATGGAGTTTTCACGCTGTGAATAAAGTCCAACAAACTCCCCCGGGTCCCCTTTACAATCCAAACTCCATGTGCGATGCAGCCGGGTCGTGAGCCGAAAATGCAGTGATTTCGACTCCTCGTCACGTCACGAGCTGCCACTGGCAGTAGTCCATGACTGACATTGCACTTGGGGCGGGCAGAAGTAGTTCCGATATCTCGGAGAAACAGAAGAAAGCCCAGACAGCTGGTGCCAGCATCACTCCTGCCGCTTGTTGAATCGGGGCCTCCAGCGCACCTCTGGCTAGTGCGCAAATTGTATCAAAACTGCACGCCCCTCCAGTAGGTAAGGAGAAGAGGCCACTCAGGGGAATTTCAGGAGCCGTTTATTAAGGACAGTGAGGCAAGATGCATTTCGGCGTTGTAGCCTTCCTCAGTTGCCGCTGCTATCATATGTTGACTCCACCCACGTCTTAAAAGTGTCCTGTACCACCCTCATTGGAAGGTGAGTAGTTCTGCCCCAAAGTCACATGTTGATACATCCATAGTGGCTCAAATGAGACTTCAACTCCCAGAAGCAATCACTCCTGGGGAGTATAACTCGGGGAAGGAACACAATGTGCAGGGTCAAGGCGCAGTAATGAAATGGAGTTTTCACGCTGTGAATAAAGTCCAACAAACTCCCTCGGGTCCCCTTTACAATCCAAACTCCATGTGCAATGCAGCCGGGTTGTTAGCCGAAAATGCAGTGATTTCGACTCCTCGTCACGTCACGAGCTGCACTGGCAGTAGTCCATGACTGACCTTGCACTTGGGGCGGGCAGAAGTAGTAACAATATATATATATATTCACTTAAAAAACCATAGTCTTCAGGCCTTATATAGTTAGGAATTAGCATTTAAAAAAACATTGAAATTGCTCCTATATCGTTAGTTGTACTAACTATATTTCGCGCACCCGCAATCCACTGCTGATGATGTCACATATTACATCATCCATGACATGGTCAGTGACATCACTGATGACATCTCAAATGACATCACTGATGACATCACTGATGACATCTCATTTGACATCACTGATGACATCACTGATGACATCATCCAGTGACTGTGTTTCTGTAAAGTTTAAATATGTTTTACATATTGAAGAAAGAGTGGATGTATAAGTGTCTGGATGAAGGATTTAGTAGGTGCGTGACTGACTGTATGAGTGAGTGATTAAATGTGTCTTACTAAATGCTTGGGTTAGAGACTAAACTGTCTGAATGTGTGCATCAGTATGTCTGTTGTTGTGTAAGCTGCAGCATGTGTTGATCAGTAGCTATATGAGTGTCTATATGGGTTATTGATTGGTTGCCCAAGTATTTGAATGGGAGACTGAGTGTGTGTGTGGTTGGTTGGGAGGTGTGTGACTCTGTGCATAGGTGTGTGAGCAGTTGATTCACTAGGTGTATGAGTTCAAGTGTGCATGTGGAAACAGCTATATGGGCGGTTGACTGTGTGCATGGGTGTGTTGGTGAGTGAATGGATATCAGGAGAAATGAGGCACAAGAGAGCACAAAACCAGAGTGGGAAATGCGAAAAGGGGGAAGGGTTGAGACCCCCTGACCACCTAGCCCTTCTCAGGGGGTCCCAGAAGGACCACCAAGTGCAAAACATTTTTTTTTTGTTTTTGTTTTTTTGCCCTTGGGGTCCTTTTGGGACCCCCTGAGAAGGGCTAGAGGGTTGGGGGGTCTCTACCCTGCCCCCTTTTCGTGTTTTCCACTCTTGTTTTGGGCTCTCTTGTGCCTCATCAGCAGTGGATTGCGAGCACGCGAGTTATAGTTAGCTGAACTAACTATAACGGGGGAATTTCAATGGTTTTGTATGAGTGATAATATCCAGCTAACTATAACATGTGTGAAACCTATGGTTTTTTCAGTGAATTTCTAAGGTTTTTTAAAAGCTAATTCCTAACTATAACGTGTGTGAAACCTATGGTTTTTTCAGTGAAAAAAAAAAATATATATATATTAACCAACAAAGTGCCCAGAAGCTCAGAGGAGCACTCTACAGTGCATCCACCATACGGTGCTCGTCATCAACCTGCCTGCCGGGAGCCATTAATTATATAATAGGCACCCTATAACACTACAAGATCCGACACTCGGAGACGGTGCTTCCCAGGGCCATCAAAGGCTCAACAAAGGCCATCAAAGATTTTGAACTTGGACATCATTGTAAATCCCCCTAAGCAGTCCTACGGGATCAGGAAGTCCTATAGCAAATAGCAAACTTTTCCGATCAAACTACACACTCAATCTACACACATATACAAATAAATAAAAAATCACATTTATTCCCACATTAAATTCAAAACTAAACACACATTTATATTGCTTGAACTTTTGCACCCTTTCCAACTGAGAAAACTTCCAACCCTTCCTCCATTCCACAATCTGCCAGTTACCATAGAAACACTTCAGGGAACACCTAACTCAGCACACAGGTGAAACGTTCATCATAGATTGTTGCAAATTAAAACAGCAAGAATGCTTCACTTGAGAATATACCAGCTTATTTTATGTAACGTTCTTTGCTAACACTTATTCTTAACCAATAAAAATCAGCCTTTTAAAACACAGAAACATTCATCGTAGCTTAGTGCAGAATGTTCTCAAATAACTAATCAATCCTTTTCTTTTTTCAAAACTGCATGTTGTCTGCCATTTTAGACAAAAACTCACTTTTCAAACTGCCACTTCATTTACAGAGACCTTCAGAGTGCATCCAGACCTATCTTCAAGATGCTTACTGTGTGGATCGTGGGACACAGCTATATTTTCTGGAGTCAAAGGTACCCAGAACGGAAAGGAATTCACAAAGACCTACATTTACCAAATGTAAACATTTAATGGATTGGACAGAGAGGGGTAAAGTGGCACCAATTGATTCCATTGTTGAAATCCTTTTTGCATCTCCAACACCCTGACCTCATAATTGTGCACTGTGGTGGCAATGACCACAGAATATATTGAATTTCACTACAAACAGTGAGTTCAATAGTACTCATCACATAACAGCGGGCAAAAAAAAGACAATCAAGAAGATTATCTTAAAAAACCCAGTCAACATTCTCAATAACAATATAAAAAATTGAAATAAAACATATCTTACATGTTTTTTTCTAAGAGCAATTTCTCATGTAAATATAACATACCAAAAAACAATCATAAAATAACAATACATTACGATTACATTTCTTACACTGTAAATGATGTTACTTACAAATACATGGTGACAAAATACACAGCAAAAAGTCCTTAATGGTTTCGCACACTTTTCTTAGGGCCAAATAGTATGCATCAAGTGCTTTGTTTGGAAGTTGTTCAATGGTAATCCTGATCGTCAGCCTTCTGATACAAAACCACCGACATCATCTACGGTCCCCCAGGACTCATCCATCAGTCCGACACTTTTCAACATCTACATGGTCACCCTCACACAAGTAGCCCACCATCACAACTTCAACAACATCTCCTACACAAAGAACACCCAGCTCATCATCTTCCCCAGCAAGAAGCCACATACCACCAAAAGCAACCTCCACGACAGAATGAAGGACGTCACCAACTACATAAAGAGCAGCACTGTAAACACAAACTGGCACAAGATGAAGATACTCATCCTCAGACTCACCCCACCAGCCTCAGACAACTCCTGCTACCTGACTACACTGTGAACAGTAGCAACACCTACCAACCATGTCCACAACATAGGATTCAACCTCAAATCCTCCCTCTCCATGTGTAACCAAGTCTACACCGTCTCCTCGTACTGGTAATACCTCCCCCACATGCTCTGCAACATTTACAAGTGGATCCTAACAAAAAGAAGAAGAGTGACACAGGCCCTCATCAACAGGAGACTACACTGTGGTAAAACACTCTACACATGAATTGTAGCCAAACACCTACAACAACTACAACAAATCCAAAAGACCTCCACCTGAGTGATCATCAATGATCCTGGCTGCACCCACATCACCCACCACCTGCTACACCTACACTGCCTCAATATCAATAAAAGCGATCACCTTCAAGCTCCTCAGCCTCACTTACAAAATACTCTACAACACCAGACTAATCTACCTTAACAGCACTAATCCTAAAGGGCAAATTTTGATCTTAAAATTTTGTCTTTAAAAATATTAGGTAAGAATTTGGTAACTCTTTGGGCAAATGTTGCTTAAAAACTAATTGAGTATCATTACACTGTATCCAACCTTTCAGACATTTTAAATAAACAGTGTAATGTCCAGATGTGGTTGAAGGTCCATCATGAAAAATAATAGCAACAGCTATAAAAGTTCTTCCTGATAATGAACATTGACCAGCTACAAACCTTTTAATTAAAGTTTTCAATTTTGTTCCATCAGTTCTACAACGTTGCAGCATTAAAATAACATATTGTCCATATCTTTGTATAAGTAATGTTGATGACATTTCTGATTTACATTGGCTACACTGCATGTTTTGACTTGCTCCTCTAATTAGATTGTTAAAAGACACTGATTGACAGTCAGGTAAAGTCAAATATATGAATCTCTCAGTGTCTATGTCAGTGCTACATGCAAACAAACAATTTTGACAGTCATGTTGCCATTTATAAGAAAGGCAAAAAAAAATTCAATATCTATACCTTCATTTTCCAGTACACTAAGCATAAACATTAAAAATGCCTGACAATCTTGCTGAATATTCTGCGTAAATTGACTGGAACCAGAACATATGTTCAAAACATTTCGAATATCAGAAACACTTTGTATTTTACTTTTATCACTACTACATTTGTCATAAACAGAATTCAACAATGAACAGAATCTTTTGTCCCTATTTTCTACAATTTGCTGTTGGAAAATTTCAAGAAAAAAAACAACATTAACCACTACATTAGCATAGCAGTTGACACCAGAACTATTTATAAACCGATAACCAACATTCGCTTCAACACTGTCCTTTTTTTTGGCTTGCAAGCACAACTTTATCTTGTTTTTTTTCTTTCTGTACAGTTTCACAACAGATATTCTCAAATCTTCTTTTTCTACCTACCACACGCTTTTCAATCACTGGATATTAACCTATTATACTCTTTCACACAGTTTGCATCTGCAGAAAACTTTGTCTCATCAAAATCAATCAAGAACAATCCAGATAAAGTTCTGACTCAAGACAAAGCAACATATGCCATACCTTCTTTAAACACGGTACTTCCAATATTTACTAAAGCACAATCTACACTTAAACCTTGAGATTTATGAATGGTCACTGCATATGCCAAACAAACAGGAAACTGTTTTCTGCAGACATACAAATCTTTTCAAGCAAAAAAACGAGCTGCACAATGACTAACTAGTTGTACTTCAGCAATTTCATCAAATTTGATTTTCAAAAATTCCATCCCACCCCAATTTACATAATTAACAAAATCAACAATTTTACCCATTGCTCCATTTACTAAACCTTTTTGCACATTCAAATTACGTCGCAAAATTACTCTACATTTTACACATGCATACAAATTATTTTCTAAACCAGCAGTTTTACTTATCAATTTCTCCAAACAATCCAATTTCCTCTTCAAGTTTTCACTCAAAATAATACTGATTCCTTCATGTTCTATTTTATCAATTGCTTCCAATTTTATAATTTCTTCATTTTCCAACTTTAACATTTCTTCATAGAATATAGAACATTCACGCAGTGTTGGCATTAAGCAGATTACAGATTTGTTTTCTGCAATTCTCATGTATATTTTCTCTGGGACAATATTTGCATTTGGAAACAAATTGGAAAGTAATCGTGTCTGTAAAGCTTGTTTGCCATGTTCGGTTAATTTTCCAATTCTTATATCTTGAAGAATTGTTCCATATTCAACATCATTTGCTTGTCGCATATTTGTAGTAAGTTCCTTATACTGAAAATATGACCAAATGTTTACATTGCCAATACTCCCCAAAGACTTTCTAGTATCTTCATGTACCAGTTTTTTAAACACTGGCTGTCCTTTTACAGGAGAAAGTTGTTGAAGATCTCCAAAAACGATGACGTGTTTTCCTCTGAATAATACATCATACTCTGTTTTAGGATTTGCTGCATTCTTAAATGCACAAAGGTAAGCATTAAGTTTGAGACCATGCTTACCTCATCAATAATGAGAAGCTTCATTTTCCTCAACACTCTTGAAACTTCAGAAGAAGCTTCTCCAGATAGCTTGTGGTATTGTACTTTGTTGTCATGCTCTACTGGTAGCATTAATAAACAATGTAAAGTCATTCCTTTAATATTGTGAGCTGCTAATCCAGTTGGAGCTGTGACAACACAAGACAAATGCGACTCAGTTATTTTCTGTAAAAAACTTGTTCCAGCTTGTCCACTCACATACATACGGATAGGTTCAATGTTGAGCAAGAGCACTCTTACTTCTCATGAAGAAATCCATGGTCAATCTGTTCTCTCACTTGCTCATATATTTCTTTCTGCTCAAGATTTAGTTGTTCTTCCAAGTTTCCTAAGTTTGTTAGGTCTTCTTGACCTTGATACATTATTTCCACCTCTTCCATAGCATTTGCTGCTTCATTTAGAACAATTGGTTCTCCTAATGGGTCCTGACTCAATGGAGCAGAAGTTTGACTGTCTTGAGAACTGTCTCTAGCAATCTCAGCTGCAATTGTAGCTTCTTGCTCAATTTCGTCATTCAACATTTTGACATAATTGGCAAAAACAGGACATTCTATAGTATCTTTAGTTGCATGGAAGGAATCTTCATAGCTCTCAAAATCTCCAAGTAATTGCAATTCTGAACGCCATGGTTTGAAAAGTTGCAAAAGAGCTAAATAGTAAAATTCCCTTTTGTCAGGTGTTTCGCAACTCAGTTTACGGTGATTAATCAAATGTCCTTTTGTTTGTTTCACCAGACATCCTTCAGTACCAATAACGGCATATACACCATTATGAATGTTTTCAGTAATATTCTCTTTCAAAATATAGTTTTGCAGCACTTCATAGAGACTAATGTTTTCAAGATGATGACTTCTATTTGGATAATATGTATCCAACATATTTGTTTTCACAATATCAGTACTTTCTGGCTCTTTTTCAGCTAAATATTCAATTTCTTGTACAGATTTAAGAACTCGGTTTCGTGATGCAGCAAGACCTAGACTCACCCAAATGATTCTTCTAGATTTAGAGTACAGACTTGCAGATGATAAGCGATCCGAGCATTCATACGCTCCAATTTCTCGATGAGATAACATCTTCAAACTGTAACTGTTTCATTTCTTACTTAGAATCTTCTCATGGGAAATCTCTTCCCACATTTCCTTCAATTCTGTCTTTTCTGGCTTTGTTATGTACGATGTCACATATCGAGCAACAGCAATGGAATTGTTTGCAACATATTGAATATCCATATTATCATTCCACATAGACAAAATGACTGAGTTATAGTCATTTATGTATTTTGGCTCTTCATTTATTCTTAAGTTGTAGGTATTTTTTGGAGACTTTCTTGTGATATTATGTCGCAAAGATGACATAAAACTGTTCACTCTTCCTTTCGATATTACAGGTCGAGGAAATGCAAAACGGCATTTGCTGTAGAATTTGTCCTTAGATTTGTACTTTCGACAACAGTATTTCCCACAACGATGGCTTTGGAATCGTAAGACTTGTTGTCTTAAGTTGTTATTTTATGTACTTTTGGGTATATCACATGTAGCATATTCTTCAATAAAAGACAACACAGTATCATCTTAGTCTGTTCCGAATTTGGAAGCATCTTTGATCCATAATAGCATATGTATGTGAGGAGCACCTCTTGCTTGATACTCCTTTCTCCAAAAGAAATCAAGAACCTCTCCAAGAGGAGGATTTTTTTTTATTGGTGATAAAAGACATCATAGCTTGGAATCTATGATTGAAATGGGAAACAACACTTACAACTCAACTTTTACAACGCTCTACCTTTACAACGAAACTTTTACAACGCAACATCCATTACAACGCATACCTTTACAACGCAACCATTACAACACATGTGACTACAAAGCATACCACTACGACGCATGTCATTACAACGCAGTCATTACAACGCATACCATTACAACGCATACCACACTATCCAATACTTACCCTACTGTTGCACTCCCTGGAGTTAGAATAGTAATTTTTACCCCTACACTATCCAACACTTACCCTACTGCTGCACCCCCTGGAGTTAGAATAGTAATTTTTACCCCTACACTATCCAATACTTACCATACATGCAATGTAATGGTATGCGTTGTAATGGAATGCGTTGTAATACCTGCATACATTAACAGGATCCAAAGAGCACAATTCTCCAGGTGTCTTGTATTTGATATTTAGTATATTTGGACTCTCGTAGAAATTGAAGTAAATCATCCCAAGCATATTCAGCACAGCTTAGAGTAAGGAACTATGTAGGAGTTCCTAAGTTCCTTAGCATACTTTTAAGTTCTTCATGACGACGGTACCAGTACTCATTAGTACCACGCTGACATGCCATCAGATTATTCAGGTGATTTTCCAAAAAATTATCTTTCTGTTGTACTTTATCCATAAATTCCTTTGCCGAAACATTTTGCAGATGTACACCTGTTTTCAATATATGGTTTACTGCATAGGAAAGTCCAGACAAATCACTCTCAAATAAAAGATGAAACAAATATGGAATATATTGTCGAAATCTTGCATCTTCTGCATATAATCTTGATGTCCGGTATTCAGATGCAGGAATCTGCACAAGTTGCTCATCACATCATCATCCTTTTCCTGTAGGAAACAACTGAGGGAAACAATGAGCTTCCAAGCTTTTTTCCCATACACTAATGGGACTTCCTTTTGCTTCTTTCATTTGAAATGACTCTATAGCAACCCCCATCATTTCTTTGGAATGCAATGGATGAACACTGTAATGTTCGTAGATTTCTTCAGTTCTGGGCACATCCACTTTTTCAATTTGTCCAGATGGCAAGTCACTATCTTCTTGTACAGATATTTTTTCTTCTCTCACATACACATTTTTGTAATATTGATTATTTTTTACCAGATACAACGTTGCCTTTTTTCACTTTCCTAACATCCACTAATTCTTGCCAGATTTTCTTACTCTTAGTAGGAACGCCATTAACAAGAATAACTAAAGGTTCATCCTCTACATTTTCTACACCAATAGTTTCAATATTTTTCTTTAAATCTAGAGGCAAATATACAACTCTTCCCTTTAATCCTCTCTGTAAATCAGAAGGAGGCAATTTTCCTGTCTTAGGCTCCATACAAACAATAGCCTGAAATGGATGCACACATTGAATAAGAATAGACTCATAGGTATTTAAAACCATCAGTTCCGAAGGAATATTTACCAACTCAAGATGATCATGCACAGCTCTAGCAGGCATTTCATTCTCATCTAATTTGTTATAACCATATTTACAAATACGCTGATCAGAACCCAAATCAAAACAATTCTCTACCAACAAATAAATAGCAAAATCCTTCCACTCATTATTATTTTCCTTCTCACTTTTTAAATACAGATCAACAGTCCTGTATGATTTTTATAATGAATTCGTCAACAACAGACACAAGAATAATTTGGCCTTTCACCTGAAATCACCTTAAACCGTATAATTTCTTGCTCACAATTTTCTACACTGCACTGTCCTACATTCTCTTCCACATTTTCTTCTATTAATCTCTCACTTTCTCCACTGTCTTCCTGAGGACCAAAGTAACTAATCTCAATTTCATCACAAACATTTGCTACATCTGATACAGATTCACGCAAAAGAGCACTGTTCAACTTTTTTAACAATAGTGCTGGACTTTTTGTGTAATACAATGTTCTGACTAATTTCCTCATCTCAGTATGATGAACTGCTAACATCCTGAAATGGTGGAAAACACTTCAACATACTTTTTTAGAAAGACAAGGCAGAGAATGACCTTGCAACCCAGTATTTTCTCTCACTCTGCAAGGTTCTAGTCCTTGTAACATATTAATCTTTTCTTGGTATAATTACGTAAGAAATTGCGTAAAAAATCAATAGATTCTTTCCACACACTGCAAATACTACTACAATTCCAAGTGCACACTGGAGCTTTAGGACGTCTCCCTAAAACTTCACCAGCTAACACCTCTTCTGCATTTCTAGGAACAATTTTTTCTTTCTCAATAGGACAACCATTTCTAACCTCATAAGCACAACCAGTAGTGTCAACTGCATGCAACAAATCATTACTCTGAAGATAACTTTCTTCATTAAAAAAAGGCTCAGAACTTGAACTATGTTTCCATTCACCCAAAAAACCTCACAAAAATTATTTCTGTTAATTAGTCTTCTCCACCTACTTTTGCCCTTCATTAAATGGATTGGTTTATCTAGTGATCTAATTCCATTGATTACTAAAATAAACAGTATTCTTTTCAATTCCAAAGCTTTCCCAACTAAGGGGCCGATTTGGATTGCGGTGATTCCACTGCCGGCCCGGAGGATGCGGAATCACCGCAGCAGTGCCTTCAGAAAACCCCCGCCAGATTAGGATGGCTGGGGGGTCATCAGCAGACGGGAAAACCGCCTGCCGCTTTTCCGCCGGGGTCACCTTCCGACGGTGGCGGAAAAGCCCCAATATGGTGGCTGTGTCTATCAGACACCGCCAGCCATATTAGGATGGGGCAGGAAACATGCTTTTCCACTGCAGCTTTTCCGGCGTGTGGTCTTTTGAGTTTGGGGGCCCGTTGCGGGCCCCCAGGGTGTCAGGGGGTGGGGGGTGCACATGGGGGTACCTATGGTACCCCCTGCATTTACATGAACAAAGCGGCAGGCACCACGCGGTGCCTGCCGCTTTGTGGATGTAAATGCAATACATGCATTTTTAACCTTGCGGCGGGTCCTGCTTCAAGCAGCACTCGCTGCAAGGATAAAGATACGGGATGTGACCGCCAGGGTGGCGGTCACATCCTAATTCAAACGAAGGGGCTGTCCCTGCGGACGGTCCCTCCACCTGGGGGGTGGTGGACGGTCGCAGGTCTGTCCGCCATACTAATGGGCTCCCTAATTTTCTATAGCTTTCTTCTTATAAAATACAGTTTTTTTCTTATATACCTTAATTTCTTTCATTAAATTTGATACTAATCTATTATAAAACATTTTTTTCCTAAGTTCTATGAATTGATTTTTCCTCCTTGTACTACACACAGTTTTGTCCGCACTTGATTTTTCATTATTGTTTTCTTTATTAGTATTTTTTTTTTCGTTGCTGATACACTAAAGAAATTTTTCTGTTTCTGAACACTACTCTTAGTGTTTAATATTTTTCTCAAAAAAGTGCTCCTCCTCTTACCAGGACTTTCTTTCTGTTTGTTAAGACATCTCTCTTTGCATGTAAATCTTCTTGGTGAGTTCTCTTCAAATATACATTTTTCTTTTGTTGCTTCCTCTATTGGTACTTCGTTGGCATGATGTAGTATTTTTAGTTTCAATAAACACAACCTTTAATAAAAAAAAATATATAAAATTACAAAAAATATATATCAAATATTGTATTATATTACTTAGAAGAACAGAGGGAGGAGTATGAGGACAAACCTCGGACAATAAAAATAAAAGGAGTTACAACAAAAGAACAAGGTGTATGAAACAAGGAATATGTAATAAAAAATGAGAGTATAAATACACAGTACAATATAACGGAATAAAGAAACAGCTGCAGTCCGTGGAGGGAGTTGCGATGGGGCAGGCAGGTGGGGCGGGCGGAGGAGGGGCATGGTGAGGAGTGATAAACAACGGAATCTGGGGGCATATTACCAACAAGTAGCGATATTTATCGCTAAATAGGGTTAGCGACGATTTTTTTATCGCTGCCTATCGCTGGATATGTTAGCGGAGAAAACATGCTCTTAGCAACGTTTTTCTCCATTGTGCTAAAATATCCAGCGATAGCGGCGAAATGCATGAAAATTGCTGAGAATACCGCGATATTCATGCATTAGAGACGAAATGATCTTAGCCATGTTATCCACCTCCTATTGGATAACATGGCTAAGAACTGGTCTGGGCAGGTGTTAGTATTTGGAGATATTCGTGGTTAGGGTAAATATTTCCAATGCTACGCCTGCCTTGCTAACAGGCGATAGCGACGTTAGCGACTGCTTTCAGTCGGTAACTGGTTGGGTACGCCCACTTTGCACGTCATTAGCGATAAACATCGCTGACATGCAAAGCGGGCCCCAAACTGCTCGCTATCGCCTAAAAGCTGTCGCTAACCTCAGTTAGCAACAGGTTGCTAATAGAGCGATAATTGCCTATCGCCCCCCCTTGGTAATATGCTCCCTGGATCATTGCAGGTAAGTAAACAATTAAATTAATAAAACGAATTTTGGGACATATTATCAACAAAAGGCGATAGATTATCGTTGTTTTTATCGACAGGAAAAAGTGATGATAATGAGCTTGATAATATGCCTTTGAGAATTCCCATACCAGCCCAGGTTAACACCGGAACTTGGGCTTCTATAGCAATTTACAAGAACCTATTATCAAGCCCATTTTCGTAGTTTTATCAACAGTTTCCTGTACATAAAACGTCGATAATTTTAACACTGGTCCTTAATAATATGACTTTCAGTGCCATATTATCAGTAAAAGGCGATACATTATCGCTGTTTTTACCGGCAGGAAACTGCCACCAAAGCGGCGATAATGGTCTCGATAATATATCCTTGTGAATTCCCAAAGAATCCCAGGTTAACACCACTGAGATTTTAGGGAATTCACAAGGATATATTATCGAGAGCATTATGACCGCTTTACCGAGAGTTTCCTTTTGATAAAAGCGGTGATAATGTATCGTCGTTTATTGAAAATATGGCCCATAATCCCTTAATGTACAGAGAGGCACAAAATGATATTAAAGGAAAAAACATAACAGCAGGCATTATAGCAAAACACATTTTCTAGTATAAAACGTTTAACAACGGACGAATATAGGAGCATATTATCAAGACAGGCGATAACATTATCAACACTTTATCGGCAGTTTGCTGCCGATAAAGTGGCGATAATTGTATTGCCGAGTCTAGATAATATACCCCATAATTCGTTAATGTACAAAGATACACTGCGCACACGCATTCCCATACAACTTTTCATCTCACCTTTGAAATTGAATTCTAGATTAACAGGAATACCACTCACACAGTGGATATTCTTCTACAAAATCTCTGGAGTTCAGTGTTTGCAGCACAACCGTCAAATTGGAATTTTTTCAACTCATTTTACGCATACATACATATAAATAACAAATTAAAATCCTGTAATCAATAATTCAAAAGAAAACACACATTTCTATTGGTTTAACATTCCAAACCTTTCCAACTAATAGAACTTTCAACCCTTCCCCCATTTCACAATCTGCCAGTTACCATAGAAACACTTCAGGAAACACCTAACTCAGCACAAAGCTGAAAAATGTTCATCATACATTGTTGCAAATTGAAATAGCAAGTATGCTTGACTGAAGAATATTCCAGCTTATTTTATGTAACGTTCTTTTCTATCACTTTTTCTTAACCAATAAAATACGGTTTTTAAAAAACAGAAAGATGGAACCTCGTTTTCTGTAAACTTTTGTCAAACAACCAATCATTTATTTTCTTTTTTGAAAACTGCATGTTGTCCACCATTTTAGAAAAATCTTACTTTTCAAACTACCATTTCATTTACAGAGACCTTTAGAGTGCATCCAGATGTCTCTTCAAAATGCTTACAGTGTGGATTGTGGGACACAGCTATATTTTCTGGAGTCAAAGGTACGCATAACAGAAAAGAATTCACGAGGACCTAGGTTTACCAAATGTAGACATTAAATGGATTGGACAGAGAGGATTAAAAATGTAGCAATGGATGCCATTGGTGAAATCCTTTATGCATCTCTAATACCCTGACCTCATAATTGTGCACTGTGGTGGCAATGACCTAGGCACTTTGACTGAGGTAGCTCTGGAAATGCTCATGAAGGACACCTTGGCACAATTGATGACACTGTTCCCCAAAACTGTCTTTGTATATTCTAATATATGCCAAAGGTAGAAATGGAAGCGGTCCAACCACTATTGTCCACAGTTTGAAAAAGCTAGGAAACATGTGAATAAATCTGTTTCTGCTTTTCCCCGAGACTATAGAATGGGGTCCATTTACAACAACAATCTGCGTTTCAATATGCATGGCATCTATAGGAGAGATAGTGTACATTTTACAGATGAGGGGAACAGAGTCTTCCTCATAAACTTAAGACTCTGCATCAGTACTTACTTGTAGGTAGTAAAATCTTGCAATAAACACAACAGCTCTTTTTAGAGCCACACAACACATAAACAAATACACTTTATAAATATCTAAAATAATTTTTATTTTTCTTGTTTACGTACGCTTACGTGATGACTTTCAACATTACAGCAGTAGGTCGACCATACGTGGTTGGTACACGTACAATAAATCTACCACTCCCTGAGCAACACTGGAACGCTCTCTCTACCAGCGTATGACAGACCCAGGACCTGCTGGCCTTCAGAAGACTTCTTAAGACCAGGCTTTTCGATCAGTAGCAGCGCCCCCCCCCCCCAGCGCCTTGAGACATTGATTGATTGATTGATAGGTTCAGAATGTTTCTATCCTGCCCCTCTCCTTATTTCTCAACTTTTTTTTACTGTTTCCTTGTGACTCGGCTGCCGTGACAAATAAGATGGCTTGCAACACTTCCTGGTTTGGAGTATTGACAGCCAATCAGCATGCAGCTCCTGCTCGTAATTGTACATATTTCTGTACGCGTACGCTGCTATTTAAAAAAAAAAAAAAAAATAGAGCCTAAATATGCATGTACGACCTTCTAACCACGCGTGATCGTCACCACGAAGCCATTAACATGCATTTCGGGTCATATTATCAACAAAACGTTATGGATAATCGCCGCTTTATCGCCACTTTCCTGGTGATAAAAGCGGGGATAATGTGTCGCCTTTTGTTGATATTGCGTTTTGTTGATAAAATGGCCCGAAATTCGTTTTATTAATGTAATTGTTTACTTACCTGCAATCATCCAGATTCCGTTGTTTATCACCCCTCACCCTGCCCCTCCCCCGTCCCCCTGCCTGCCTCATAGCAACTCCCTACACGGGCCGCGGCTGAAAGACGCGGTTGCGATCTAGTCATTTACCACAGAGTTGTGGGGAATCCTTAGTGAGGCGTGCGCTCACTAACGAGTGCGCACTTCACCGAAGACCTTCCAGAGTTCAGACCCGTTTTCAATTGCTCCTTAGACATTCCTGAAGAGAAAGTGGAAATATTTCTGTGAGAGTTAAAGAACGTTGTTTGACAAGTTAGTGAGTAAGTAAAGTTACCTGACATTATAGACAATATTGAATGTACTCAGTCGATGTATTTTCTCTAACTTAAAAGAAGAAACGATAACATTTGTGTTAAGCAAGGTCTTAAGGGAAAAGAACACATTGAGTAAGGAATACTACTAGAAAGACTTTTGAATGAAGAAGGAACATTAGTGAAAAACATAAGATATTGAAGGATTGACAGATTAGATAACTAGCAGCTGCATAAAGAAAAGTTAGTAGAAGAACACAAGAAAATTAATAATATGAAAATTAGACAATAAACTGAGAGGCTTAGGTTAATGAATGTTACGTAATTATAGGTTAAAAGCAGTGAGAAAAATAAAGAACCGTAAGCTACAAGATTGCAGACAAATACTAGAGAAGCTAGTTCGAAAATGGAAGGGGTAGGTAATTAGTAGGGTTAGACTAAGTTATAGATAAGAGATAGAGTAAACACATGAAGTATTTAAAAAGTAGTGTGATAATGATGTCTAAATATACAGAGATACACAGTGTTGTTCAGGACAATGAATAGTATCTTTTCCATCATAGTAAAATATATTTACTGTTTTGGAAAGGGTAAGGTGAATAGACATATTCTACATTTAGTAGTGTATTTTACTGTAACAGCCTGAGTCTTTTCCTATAGTCATAAGGAGTGACTGCTTTCAAAATGTAAGAAAAGCTAAGAACAGGATATCATTATAAGTAACCATAGTTGTATAATTTTGCAAAGGACTAAAACTCTACTAATGGAATGTTATTAGATAATGGTATATATATAGTATTTTTTGTAGGCCAAAATAGGTGAAAACGGTAGTTTTGTATTATATATTATGAAAAGTGATAAAATTAACTGTTTATATTTTTATACAAGGAGCAAGAACATAAAGGAAAAATTATGGAAAGAGAACAGCCTCATACTCAGGAGATTTTGGATATTACCTTGAGTGTAATTGAAGAACTAATTGTATCTGTCACAGGCAATGAGAGTGAAGAAGGGAAAATTAGTGCTGCAGACATGAATTGTAATTTTGAAGACGAAAGATTTGATGCAGATTTTGTTGAAGTTTTAAATTATGTTGAAATTTTAGAACACATTAAATCAGAACCTGCTGACGAGGAAATTGATCTGAATGACATATCTGATGAAGTTGCATTGGAATGTCTGTTAAATTATGAGATGTTACAAGAATACATTTATTGTTGAAAAATAATAAAGGTTTGATCACTATCTACTAATGTATTTATTTTACTAAAAGTGAAGCAGTTATAGATTCAGTTATATATTCTTTAAATGTTTGTATTGATTTAAAATATGCAAAGTGGGTTTGAGGGTATCGATTTCTTTAAAATCTGTATGGAGTATACATGCTGTCTTGTATGCAGGTGCAAACTTGTGTTTTATGCCTTCAATTCCCCAGTCTGAATCCTTAGACTTCAACCAAAAACCCTGCCACTGCTATTTTAGTATTGTAGTGAGCCACTCGTCAGTATGTTATTTTTGATTGTACGGTGTTAAAACTGAAGCTGTAATAAATTTAGTGAGGAACTTTCTTTGCAGAAGTGTAATGATCCAGTCAGTATCTAGATAGTCATGGATTAAAAGAGGACTTAGTGCATAGGCTGTTTCAAACCTCTATGGACTGTGGTTGCAAAGTCCTATGCACCGGCAAACTTATGTTTTATACGTTCAATTCCTCAATGTGTATCCTAATACTTCCAGCAAACATTCTCACACTACTGTTTCAATATTGTAGTGAGCCATTCAGCAGTATGTGTTTAGCCGTATACTGTGGCACAACTCAGGCTGTTATAAATTCAATCACGTTCTTTTCTTGCAGTCTTGTAATCATCCACTCACTATCTAAGTACTCATGCATTAAAATAGGCCTTAGGGCATAGACTGATTCAAAATCCTTATAGACGATGTATGCAGTCTTCTATGTACTTGCAAATTTGTGTTTTATACGTTCAATTTACTAGTTTGTATCGTTACACTTCCAGCAAACACTCTGTCACTGTTGTTTTAGTTTTGTAGTGACTCATTCATTGGTATATAGTAATCCTATCACTACATTAAAACACTAATGGGCACATATACAATAACTTGCATATCCCCAGGAATATGTCAGTTATTGTGCTCCGTGACACCATCACCATGGATGCGCTGTATTTACAATGCGGTGTACCATGGGATTAAAATGGCACATATATGTAATGTATCTGTACTGTAAAGGTGGTGCATTGTTTGAGTTATGTTGGAAGTGCAACGTATCTCCAGCAATGGTCTGGGGGCCCTATGCTCAGACTGCTGTGTCAATCCTTACACCTGCTTCAAGGTAGTGCAGGGTTTTGACACAGCATGAGCCCAAAAGTGACAAAGTGAAATCTTGTAGATTGTAGTCAACCACTTTTAGGAGGTGTTTCTACACAGGAATGCCCCCCCAATGTAGAAATGTGTCCTTCTGGTACATGGATTTTCAATGTGACGTACCTCCCAGATACGTCACATTCTAAATAGCAAATATAGTGGTGCATCTTTTGTACCATTGCTTCATCGGAAAAGTGATGCACCGGTGGTGTAAAAGAGGCACAAGGGTGTTGTAAATCTGCCTCTAACAAACACTTACAAATTCACAGAGGAAGTTTCACTAGCACTGCATTCTTTTTGAATTTACTTTTGTTAATATTTTAGGTTAAAAAAATGAAATGTAACTTTAAAAATAAAATAAATATAAGTATTTATAATAAAAATGTAGGAAATTACTATAAAAAGAAAGAAATATAATAATTAGTATATTTCAAAATCATCATTTACAAAATTGTTGAAATTCACTGAAAAAAACATAGGTTTCACACACGTTATAGTTAGGAATTAGCATTTTAAAAACCTTAGAAGTTCACAGAAAAAACCCATGTTATAGTTAGCTGGACATTTCTCTCATACAAAACCATTGAAATTCCACCGTTATAGTTAGTTCAGCTAACTATAACTCGCGCGCCCACAATGCACTGCTGATGACGTCACATATTACATCACTCATCACATGGTCAGTGACATCACTGATGACATCACTGATGACATCCGAAAATGGCATCACTGATGATATCTCAAATGACATCATTGATGACATCACTGATGAAATCATCCATGTGAAAGAGTGACAGACCTCCTCTCACCCTAATATAACCTATAATACATACATTCAAAAATAGATATTCATATTTTCAAAAAAATGGAGATACCAATACCAGTTACAACAACCTATTCAGTAATTCCAACATCTTCACACATATCCACTCATCCACCAACAGTTCTATATAGTCACTTAAACATGTACTCACTCATCATATGTATTCATACATCTATACATCCTGTTACACACCGATACTCATCCATAGAGTTACTCACACACATACTCACACATGCAAATAAAATATCAAACATCCATTTGTTTGCATATACAGCTATACACACACCACTATACTTAGGGGCATATTATCAAGGACAGGCGATACATTATTGCCGCTTTTATCGGCAGGAAACTGCAGATAAAGCGGCGATAATGGCCTTGATAATATGCTCTATGAATTCCAATCGAAGCCCAAGTTAGATGTGAACACAGTTCTATGTGACCTACACAATAGCTATTAGACATGGATGAATAAATTGAATGATGAAAATAAACGTAGTTTGTGATTACTACACTGTGCAGTGGTCTTTTTTCATTTTTATTGTGAGGTTCTGAGCAGAAGTTGACTTGGAGTAAAATTTTGTGAAAGGGCTTTGTGAATAACAGGGAGGCAGAGGCGTGTGCACAAAGAATAGACGTGGTTTCAAAATAGGTGTCAGGTTTAGGCTAATTTAGGAAGTAAATAGCGTATTTGCATAGGCCATACATCACCGATCCCTGCTTAAAGTGGAGACGTAAGGGGCAATAATGAAGATAGAGTTCAAATCTTTGCGTATACTTAGAAAGTTGTTATATGAAGGTAGTAGGATTGAAGTGTATTATAAAAAATGTAAAGGAAAAAGTAAAAAAAGATGGGAAAAAATCCATTCAATAATAACATGCGTTTCTTACAAGTCTTGTAGATTACAGTCCAGAAGTTCTTCAGCGGCTTGAGATGCATAATGTTCCAAGAGGCTATTGTTGCCACCGTTCGAGAAAAGCGAAGCGATCCAATTCATATCTTTGAAGGGACAGTAATGTTCCATGAATGTTGGAGCGACAATTTGAATTGGCAGGCACTCTGCGATGTTGTGAAAGGTCGCATGTTGCAGGAGATCTTTCGCGGCTGCTCAGAAATCCCATTCCATAACTATTCCTTTTTGCATTGTGTTCGACATTGCTCCACTGCCAGAACAATCCCGTTCATGGTTTTTTAAGTTAATGCATTACCTGATGGATATCGGGAGCGGTTGTTGGGATGTTGGCAAGGCATACATCCATTCGCTAGTCAAATGGTCAAGTTTTGCAATTAAACGATGGTTGTACACATACTGCATAAGTGTAGATAAATGTTATGTTGTAGCTAGGTCTGATAATAGATAGAGGCAGGTAGCCAAAACGTTTTTCCATTTTTTTACAGTATTGATGTAGCTTGGCGTGGAGGCGTATTCTGTCGGACATAGTTGTTACCACAGAGAGTGTAGCCATTTCTAAAAGTAGAATTAGTAGTAGGATGGCCGTAAAGAGAGCGAGAATTGTGGGCACTGTTCCGGTTATTCCAGAGTTGATCGAATGATTGTAGTCTGGTATTAAAAGAAGAACAGTTTGAAAGAGTGTTAGAAGACGTAGGAGAGCATGTTAAAAAAGTGTTTCAGACCTTGAGTGTGACATGTGTTTTAAATTGTGCAACAAGTGCAATGGGCGTTTCGTATTTAAAAGGGAGTGTATTTTACTTGAAGTTTGTGGTATCTGCAGTCGATACATTTTGTTTGCAGAAGTGAGGCAGACTACTGTTCTGAACAAAAGCACTTTTAGATTGGTATGTTTCTTGAAATCCATGTTAAAACTAAGAACTGAAGGCCAAGTTGAAGTTTAGGAGTTAGTTTGTGTGGGTGGGAATAGACATTGCCACAGGAAGTTACTCTGTTTGAAACAGTGAGGACATGGAGTGCATGTTATTGAGAAGTAGATAACTGCTGTTAGAAAGCTGGGTGAATGTTAGTCGGATTGTGGGAGTTGGCGTGCTTTTAAGAAAGGACGCAAGGTTGGGGGCTCTAAGCTTAGAAGCGCCCTGTAGTTGGACATTCTTGCATAGTGATGAATGACTGTCATTGTGATCGCACTTTTCACCTGTGAAAAATACATCCGTATCCTCTTTAAGACAGCGATATGTATATAGGAGAAACCACTGCTCATTAATAAACGCGTTACCTTGTATAATCACATACAACATGAAAAACAACATGTGCACCTAGCAGACAGAGCAACACTACATACTGTGGGAAACCTGGCTAGTCAGGTACACAAACTAAACATGGCATGGCACCTCTGCCTCACAATGCAGAATGTGGGGAGAGATGGAAGCAAAGTATGTGCAAAGGTGGTAAGTAATTATCGATTACAAAAGTATAAAATGTAAAGTCTTGAGGGGATGTGCGAGACAGAGTTGAGTATGCAGAGCACAGGAATGTACATTTCAACATACAATGATGGTCTATTGAGGGAAGCCGATAGTGGACGCAACCATGATAGTACAGTAGGGAAGATGACGGAACGATAGCGCGCACGTGTCTCCCCCCCTAAATGTTTAGCGTAGTGGGTGGGCTCGGCATACGCAAGGCTAGCGTAGGGGTTTGAAGAAGATGCACGAGTCTCTGGGTGTAGTTCTCTTCCGGATTGGCGAACGTGTCTGCCAGGTCTGTGCAGCTTACACCACCACAATGCTGATGTCGTGAGCGAATGTGGCTGCGTGAATGATGCTTTCAGCGTGCTGGTATCTAGAAAGCGTAATAGCCATTGCAATGCATATATGCTCCACAGTTCACCTTTTGACACCGCCTTATGTGAAAGAGGGCCCACCACGTGCCGGCGGAAGATCCTGGGCCGAGGTCTGCGAGCTCGGAAGGCTCCTGAGATTAATGCTGGCTACTGCGACACAGGCACAGAGCATCCAGCCTGAGGCCCAGCACTGTGGAGTGCTCTGTATACTACTAACACAGTAGTCCGACAGGTACCAACAGTGGAACAGTGTTTCTGATAGCATAGTGGGCGATGTTAAAACTGTATCTGAGAGTGGAGATAAAGGTACTCCCTTTGACAAGTGCAACCAACTCTACGCCCCAACAAAGTAACGATGTCTTGATGCCACAATGGACGATGTCCGATATTACCTGGTGCTTACTTTTCACAGAGCTCTCTCCGTTGAGGTGCATCAGACTCTGTGATTCCGTAGTTAACTGTTGCATATGATTATTGGGCTTGGTTGACTGCAGTCGCTGGACTACACCGTGGTACAGCAGGTCCGAACAGTGAAACAGGGTCTTAATTATATGAATGAGGATGTCAGAAGTTAAAGTTTGTCATGATTTCTGTGTACCCTGTCCAATGATGTGCAAGCAACTGTAGGTCCCAACAGTGGAACGGTGTCTTGATCCTACAATGGATCATGTTAGACCTGTATCTGAGAGTGGAGATGAAGGTACTCCCTTCGACCAGCTGCAACCAACTCTAGGTCCCAACAGTGGAACAGTGTTGTGATCCCATAATGGATGATGTTAGAACTGCACCTGAGACTGGAGATGAAGGTACTCCCTTCGACTAGGTGTAAAAACTCTAGGTCCCAACAGTGGAACGGTGTATTAATCACACAATGGACGATGTCTGATATTACCTGTTGCTGTTTTTTTACAGAACTCCCTCTGTTGAGGTGCATCAGACTCTGTGATTCAGTAGTTAACTGCTGCACATGGTTATTGGGCTTAGTTGACTGCTATCACTGGAATACACCATGGTACAGCAGGTCTAAACAATGAAACGTGGTCTTAATTCTATGATTGAGGATGTCAAAAGTTAAAGTTTGTGAAGATTTCTGTGTACCCTCTACGTTGAAGGGTAAGCAACTCTAGGTCCCAATGGTGTCTTGATCCCACAATGGACGATGTTAGAACTGTAAATGAGAGTGGAGATGGAGGAACTCTCTTCGACCAGCTGCAACCAACTCTAGGTCCCAACAGTGGAACGGTGTCTTGATCCCACAATGGACGATGTTAGAACTGTATCTTAGAGTGGAGATGGAGGTACTCCCTTCGACTAGGTGCAACCAGCTGTTGATCCCAAAAGTGGAACAGTGTCTTGATCCCACATTGGATGATGTTAGAACTGCATCTGAGAGTGGAGATGAAGGTAGTCCGTATGACCAGCTGCAACCAATTCTAGGTACCAACAGTGGAATGGTGTCTTGATCCCACAATGGATGATGTCCGATATTACCTGCTGCTTGCTTTTCCCGGAAGTTCTTGTGTTGAGGTGCATCACACTCTGTGCTTCTATAGCTAACTGCTGCACATGATTATTGGGCTTGGTTGACAGTAGTCGGTGCAATATATTGTGGTACAGTAGGTGGGAACAGTGAAATGGGGTCTTGATTGTATGACTGAGGATGTCATAAGTTAAAGTTTGTGTGTAAAAACCCCAAAACTGGGTAGCCCAGGATGATTGGGTAACTCATTTTAGGCCCCAATACGCTAAAGGGCCTGAACTACCTGTAGAACAGAGAGAAGGGATTGTATGTACCCCCTGTATGGAAGATGCGTTTACTATCATGGACATCCAACGCGCATTAGATTCTATCACTCCTGGAAGGGCACCAGGTATAGATGGTGTCCCAGCTGACATCTTCCTAAACAATAGAGAACTTTGGGGGAAGTACATACTACTACTGGCAAACATGCTAGCCAGCGGATCCCCAATACCCGAATCCTGGAACGGGGCGGAAATAATCCCCGTCTTCAAATAGGGCGATAAATCGCTCCCAGGCAATTATCGCCCAATCAGTCTAGTTGATACCATCCAGAAGATCTACGGTAGACTGGTACTAAATAAGGTCCAAGAGTGGGAGCGGGAGATGAACATCTTGTCCCACCTCCAAACAGGATTTAGAGCCTGCATAAGCACAGTCGATCAAGTCTTACATTTCGCAATGCTCTATTGGAAGGTCGTTCAACTTGGGGGAGGTAGCTTGTATGCTGCCTTCATTGACTTGAGGGCAGCTTTTGACCTTGTACCACGGTCCAACCTTTGGTTTGTCTTGAATGACATGGGCATGCCCCCCACTCTTCTTTCCATGATTATTAAATTACATGAGCATAATTATGCCCAGATAAGATGGGGCTCTCCAGGAAATGTTACCAACCGGTTCCCTGTAGAGAGAGGAGTGCGCTAAGACTGCGTGTTAGCACCTACCCTCTTCTCCCTCTGCATTAACAACATAACAAAGATTCTGCTGGAGGCAAATGTTGATGCTCCAATTCTAGCAGACGCTAAAATACCAATCTTAATGTTTGACGACGACTGCCTTATTATTTCTAAGACCCCAAGTGGTCTGCAAAAAGCACTTGGGATCTTTGAAACATACTGCACTGACCATGGCCTGGAAATTAATGTTGCTAAATCTAAATGTATGTCTTTTAACCAACACAAGTCATTCAAAGGAAAAGTCCTGATGAATAACCTACCCCTGGAACAAGTAAAATCGTTTTCATATCTAGGCGTTACCATCCAGCATGACCTACGATGGAACGAACAGGTTGACCTGGCCAACCTTAAGCATACGATTCAGAAAAGGGGGTGGTGATGAACAGAGTGTCTGAATTAAGCAGACCACTCTTACCCAGTCCAAAGATCAGGGCTTGATCCATCACCGTTATTTATCTCACTGCACCATCCCAGCTCAGAACCTGGCTATATGCAAATCAGTCTGTCCCTGGCCCAGTGCATCATGGGAACAGGGCAGACTAAACTACCAAGCCAATTCTTCACCAGAAAGGAGACAAGCTACCGGGGACCGGTTTCTGGCATTTCAGCCTTCTTCGGCCCGGCTTGCTTGAATCCTGATGGTGCAGTGAGAAAGGGACTCATGTCTGAGTATACCCTGCCACACCTATAGTGGCCAGAAACGATTCAGAAAAGGGGGTGGTGATGAACAGAGTGTCTGAATTAAGCAGACCACTCTTACCCAGTCCAAAGATCAGGGCTTTATCCATCACCGTTATTTATCTCACTGCACCATCCCAGCTCAGAACCTGGCTATATGCATATCAGTCTGTCCCTGGCCCAGTGCATCATGGGAACAGGGCAGACTAAACTACCAAGCCAATTCTTCACCAGAAAGGAGACAAGCTACAGGGGACCGGTTTCTGGCATTTCAGCCTTCTTCGGCCCGGCTTGCTTGAATCCTGATGGTGCAGTGAGAAAGGGACTCATGTCTGAGTATACCCTGCCACACCTATAGTGGCCAAAAACGATTCAGAAAAGGGGGTGGTGATGAACAGAGTGTCTGAATTAAGCAGACCACTCTTACCCAGTCCAAAGATCAGGGCTTGATCCATCACCGTTATTTATCTCACTGCACCATCCCAGCTCAGAACCTGGCTATATGCAAATCAGTCTGTCCCTGGCCCAGTGCATCATGGGAACAGGGCAGACTAAACTACCAAGCCAATTCTTCACCAGAAAGGAGACAAGCTACCGGGGACCGGTTTCTGGCATTTCAGCCTTCTTCGGCCCGGCTTGCTTGAATCCTGATGGTGCAGTGAGAAAGGGACTCATTTCTGAGTATACCCTGCCACACCTATAGTGGCCAAAAACGATTCAGAAAAGGGGGTGGTGATGAACAGAGTGTCTGAATTAAGCAGACCACTCTTACCCAGTCCAAAGATCAGGGCTTGATCCATCACCGTTATTTATCTCACTGCACCATCCCAGCTCAGAACCTGGCTATATGCAAATCAGTCTGTCCCTGGCCCAGTGCATCATGGGAACAGGGCAGACTAAACTACCAAGCCAATTCTTCACCAGAAAGGAGACAAGCTACCGGGGACCGGTTTCTGGCATTTCAGCCTTCTTCGGCCCGGCTTGCTTGAATCCTGATGGTGCAGTGAGAAAGGGACTCATGTCTGAGTATACCCTGCCACACCTATAGTGGCCAAAAACGATTCAGAAAAGGGGGTGGTGATGAACAGAGTGTCTGAATTAAGCAGAGCACTCTTACCCAGTCCAAAGATCAGGGGTTGATCCATCACCATTATTTATCTCACTGCACCATCCCAGCTCAGAACCTGGCTATATGCAAATCAGTCTGTCCCTGGCCCAGTGCATCATGGGAACAGGGCAGACTAAACTACCAAGCCAATTCTTCACCAAAAAGGAGACAAGCTACCGGGGACCGGTTTCTGGCATTTCAGCCTTCTTCGGCCCGGCTTGCTTGAATCCTGATGGTGCAGTGAGAAAGGGACTCATGTCTGAGCATACCCTGCCACACCTCTAGTGGCCAAAAACGATTCAGAAAAGGGGGTGGTGATGAACAGAGTGTCTGAATTAAGCAGACCACTCTTACCCAGTCCAAAGATCAGGGCTTGATCCATCACCGTTATTTATCTCACTGCACCATCCCAGCTCAGAACCTGGCTATATGCAAATCAGTCTGTCCCTGGCCCAGTGCATCATGGGAACAGGGCAGACTAAACTACCAAGCCAATTCTTCACCAGAAAGGAGACAAGCTACCGGGGACCGGTTTCTGGCATTTCAGCCTTCTTCGGCCCGGCTTGCTTGAATCCTGATGGTGCAGTGAGAAAGGGACTCATGTCTGAGTATACCCTGCCACACCTATAGTGGCCAAAAACGATTCAGAAAAGGGGGTGGTGATGAACAGAGTGTCTGAATTAAGCAGACTACTCTTACCCAGTCCAAAGATCAGGGCTTGATCCATCACCGTTATTTATCTCACTGCACCATTCCAGCTCAGAACCTGGCTATATGCAAATCAGTCTGTCCCTGGCCCAGTGCATCATGGGAACAGGGCAGACTAAACTACCAAGCCAATTCTTCACCAGAAAGGAGACAAGCTACCGGGGACCGGTTTCTGGCATTTCAGTCTTCTTCGGCCCGGCTTGCTTGAATCCTGATGGTGCAGTGAGAAAGTTGTTTAATTATTTTGTCCACCATAAGCGTGGAAGGGTATACTTAGATGTGAGTCCCTTGCTCATTGCACCATCAGGATTCAAGCAAGCCGGGCCGAAGACGGCTGTAATGCCAGAAACCGGTCCCCGGAAGCTTGTTTCCTTCCCAGTGACAGAATTGGCTTTGTAGTTTGGTTTGCCCTGTTCCCATCATGCACTGGGACAGGAACAGACTAATTTGCATATAGCCAGGTTCTGAGCTGGGATGGTGCAGTGAGCTAAAAAACGGTGTTGGATCTAGCCCTGATCTGTTGACTGGGTGAGAGTATTCTGCTTAATTCAGAAACTCTGTCCATCACCACCCCTTGTTGTTTAATCACCCTTAAGCATAGGCAAATTGCAGGGGCATTGTCCCGCGAACATGCAAAATCCCTGACAAAACCGATGGCACCTGCAAATAAAGTCTATAATGCAAAGGCCGTGAGAGCAGCACTTTATGGGGTTGAGATGTGGGGACTTGGGAACCTAAGTAAGCTAACGGCCTCTGAAAATAGGTTCCTACGAAACCTTGTTATGCTCCCACACAGCACCCCCATGGGCCCGGTTTTACAGGACTTAGGCATAAAACCAATTGACATTATTGCAAATCTCCGTCCTGTATTGTACTGGAAATGAATATGGGTAACCCTGGAGTTGGAAATATTCGCCATGGGACTCCTGGACATTATTAAAAGTGATGTCTCTCACCGGATAAAATGGCTCTCTGGAATTAGAGCGGTTCTCAGAGAGCTGTGTCTGGCGGAGACATGGGAAGACCCAACCAATGCTCTGTTCCCATCAAAAAAGGTCATCAAGGGCTTGTATTGGGAGATGATATCTTCGAAACTTTTTAGGACCATTCCCCCACTTTCACTAACAGGGGTGTTTATGGAGTTCAAGGATGAAACTCGTCTCGAGACATTCTGGGACGACATAACGAACCCACTGGACAGAAAACTTTACTTTCAATTGAGAATTGGTAGTATACCTATCAGATCTTTCACATCCAGATGGTCTAACGGTGGAAGTAGCTCTTGTCCATTTTGCCTAGATCTTAAAGAATCAGTTTGCCACTTACTCTTTGTGTGCCCGGCCTACTCTGCCCAGCGCAGAGTTTGGCTGCGACCCATGGCTAAATTATTAGGCACTCAGAGTGGAATCGTGGCTACTAGAATTATCTGTACAAACCCAAGCCCTGTAATATATATATAGCTGTGGCGAAATATTTAGGATGGGCCTGGATTATTAGAAGCAAAAGATGTAAAGGGGTAGGTCTTTGAAAATGCACTTTATACATGAATACTTGATGTATCCTAACCTGATTATTTTTACCACTATAATGAATTTCTTGTTTTAAACTTTGTATAAATTTTAATTCTATTTTTATATAACAAATGTGCATATGTAATGCTTTTATGACTATGTCGAATTAAGCTTGTTTGACTGACTGACTGACAAAATATAGCTATCATGCATACTTTGTTACTTTAAATATTTAATAAACCCTACATTTCTGAATGTTATTTTCTAATTTCTATTCTTATTTGAGATTCCTATTCACCTTTCTCTCTAAAGAATATATATATTATATAGAAAGCAGTGGTCCTTTACTCCTGAAGTTTTCCAAAACAGGCGGCACTACTTTCTTCAAGGAACCGTTAGAAATAGGGGTCTCTAGTTGGCAATGGTTTGCACCTTTGTCCAAATGGGGACCCTTTATTCTAGTCAGGAAAAGCGGGAAAAAAACACTGAAATAACCCCTGCTCACCCCCTTGGCATCTTGGCTTCGGAGTCAGTGTGTATGGTATGTGAACATAACATACAGTAACACACTGAAAACACTACAAAAGTGCACCACACAAGTTTTAGAAAAATAACCATATTTGTATCTTGCAAACAAGACCAAAATGATAAAAGACCGAAATACAGTAATCAGAAATATGCACTTTGCAAGAATAACTATGAAATGCAGTTCCTTGAAGCCTGTAGCTACGTCTGGGACTACCGCGGTGCTGAAACCAATGGAATCCAACAGTTCTCGCAGACTGCATCCATGCGGACTGGTGTTAGTGTCAGCAAACTCGTAAACAGTACCTTTGGTTCCGGCTTACCCCATCGATGCGGGCCAGTTTTGGCAACCGTCACAGTTGCGATTTGAAGCCTAGCAGTGCGGCGTGCAATGTCCTTAAGTCACGGTGCAGACACCGGCTCAGTGACAGCTGTCCAGCAGCATCATTGAGACCAGGGCTGTGGTGCCGAATGAGGTTGTGCTCATTGCGGTGCTGACAGGTCATGGTGCAAGCCACAGTGCCAGTTGATTGGAGCTGGCATTGGTCGGCCCAGACTGCATTGTGGGATGGGGCAGTGCGTCATGTGACTTACAAGTGGTGGCCCAAACCATGGTACAGCCATGGGTGTCGAGGTCAGCAGGTAGCCGACGTCATCAGTGAGACCAGGGTGGCAGGGGGAAGCAAAGCAGTGCAGAGTGTGGCGCCCATAGGTTGCAGCGCAAGCAGCAGCTCGGTGACGCCAGCGGTCATCATCATCGGTGAGACCAGAATTGCGGTGTAAAGTGTGGCAGTTCCCACTGTGGTGCCTTCAGGACACGGAGTGAGCAGTGGTATCAGTGACTGTCTCGGCTGCTTTCCCCCTCTGTGGCAACTGGCACCCATGGTTACAGAGGTAGGACCTAGAGGTAACTGAAGTCTTTGCTGTCCCTGAGACTTCGTGAACACGAGGCAATCTCTATTTCAAGCCCTTGGAGATACTCAGCAACAAGTGAAGAAAGTTCAGTCCAGTCCATTCATGGCCCAAGGCAGATTCAGCAACTGCAGGTCAACTCAGCAAAGCAACAACTCAGCAAAGGGTCAGTAAACTCCTGCAATTCTTTCCAGCTCTTCTTCTTGACAGGTTCCTTGATGCAAGTGAGTTCTAAAGTTCTGGGGCCTGGGCCCCAATATTTATACTGCACTTGTCTTTGTTCTCTTGGGCAGGGAGAGTCTGTGCACAGTACAAGCCAGTTTGGTCCTCTCTGACCCAGCTGCCTGGCAGGAGGTGTACACAGCATTGTCCAATGCATGCCAATGCATGCCAGGCTGATGCAGATGGAAGGAAACCTCCTCCCACTACACTACTCTAAATGTAGCCCAGTTTTATTCAGCTTAGACTTGAGTCACCCAGGAAAGGCCGGACACACCTCAACCCCCAAGGGGCTACCTGAAGAGAATGCACATCCCTAACTCCTATAACCCCAAAGTCAGACGGTCAATCCACAACCCAGCAGAGGCACACAAGATGGCTAAGCAAGAAAATACCTACTTTCTAAAAATCTTCAGGCATATTAAATTACATTCTCTTTCTTGTCCCGGGGGGAAGATATACTTGTAAAATGTTACAGAGTATTCCCCATTCTATCCTAAGGGACAGTCTTTCAACAGTGAAAAACGCATTACACTGTAGTTCACTATCATGTCACACACACCAGGACATGTCCTTCCTCTCACATACACTACACCGTGCCCATACGGGTCACTAACATGTAATATATTGAAGGTTAGGGCTTGGCAAGTGGGCAAGAGGGTGCACTTGCCAGTCAACTTGGCAGTAAAAACTGTTTGCAGGCACTTGAGTGGCAGGTCTGAGAACACTTTGAAAGGCAGCTTGTGTGGGTGGCACAACCAGTGATTGATTGATTGATTTGATTTTAAAACTTATATAGCGCTTACTGTCACCCCACGGATATCCTGGCGCTTCAGACTACAAACTGAACCACGATGGAATAGGTCACACCTGCCAGAGCCTAAATAGAGGACTCAAGCTAAGCTTTAGGAAAAAGCCAGGTTTTCAGGTTCCTGCGAAACTCTAGCAGGGCGCTGATCTGTCTAAGGCTCTGGAGAAGTCCATTCCACAACCGAGCGCCAGCCACACTGATTGCTCTACCTCCTAGCCTGTCCCGTTTGAACCTAGGCACCGTAGGTAGGGCGGCACTGGACGAGCGGAGCTGCCTATTGGGTTGATACCAAGAGAACCTTTCCTGCATAGGAACTAGCCCTAGCTCATGTACCGCTTTGAAGACCAAACATAGGGATTTGAAGCGAATACGTTCCATCACTTGTAGCCAAAGCAGCTCTCTCAAAGCCAATGTTGTCGAGGAGCAGCGTTGCCAGCCAAGGGCAAGTTTAGCTGCTGCAGACTGGATTCTTTGGAGCCCCTGCAGAATGTATAATGGGGCCCCCAGATACAAGGAATTGCAATAATCCAGCCTGCTACCTACTATACTACTTACTACCAGTGGGCGCGCCTCTTTAGGTAGCAAGGGAAGTATTTTACGCAGCATACGTATTAGAGCAAAACAGACATTGGCGGTCATATTAGCCTGTGATTCCATCTGGAGATCCTTGTCAATCAGCACCCCCAGATTACGTACTTTGCTTGCCGGGGTCAATGGTTCCTCCTCTGGGGTAAGCGTAAATTCAGAGGAAAATTGTCTAGGTAGCCTACCTGAGGAACAGTAGAGAACCTCGCTCTTTCCAGCGTTGAATTGTAGGGAATTCCTACTAAGCCAGTTGGCTGTCTTCCACATGCATTCCTGGAACAGGTCAAGGGATACTGCATTGTCACCTTCCAGAGAGAATGCCAGTTGTGTATCGTCAGCATAATTGACTAAGCAGACTCTGGCAGACTTTATAATGGGGAACAGGGGCTGCAGATTAATATTAAATAAGATGGGACTGATCGCAGAGCCCTGCGGCACCCCATGGATGACTGATGATTTACTGGCAGTGAAAGGAGCTAGTGTTTTTACCTGGTGACGTCCTGCCAGGTAGGATTGTAGCCATTGCAGTGCCCGCCCCCTCACTCCTTGATTCTGTAGTCTTTCCAGTAGGATGAGATGGTTCACCGTGTCGAATGCGGGCGACATATCGAGAAGCACTAGCACAGTCGCATTCCCGTTGTTGGCAAGCATCCGCAGGTTGTCCAACATTGTGACCAGGGCCGTCTTCGTCCCATGACCAGGGCGGGAGCCAAACTGATCTTTGTCAAGCAAGGAGTTCTCCTCCGGAAAACGCGACAGTTCCCTACTAACTGTTTTGCTCTAGGATCTTCACAGGGTAGGGTAGGAGAGAAATAGGCCTGAAATTGGTCGGCACTGATGGATCCAGGGAAGGCTTTTTAATCAGTGGAGTCACCAATGCCAGTTTCCATTCCTCTGGGACCTCTCCTTTCTCCAGGGACTGATTACATATCTGCCTCAACCAAGGAAGAGTGTCTCGGCCAGATGACTTCCATATTGTGGAGGGGAGCCCGAGGAGACACTCTCTACCAGACTATCAAATGAGGCTTTTGGGAGGGTTTCGAAATTATTCAGAGATACCGGTTGTAGTTGATCTTCAGCTCCCAATTGTACAGGATTAAGTTGTTTTGCCTTGTTGTTAGCAGTGAGACTATCCACGATCTTAGCGATCTTGTACTGGAAATGTGTGGCAATTTCATCGCAAAGTTTTTGAGATGCTGCCACTTTATTATCCATACATTTGGGGGCAGACAAAGCCTTATTTATTTCAAAGAGGGCTTTTGTCCCATTAGATGCGTGTGCAATTGAGAGGGCATTAAATTCGGCCTTGGCCTTAAGTATGCTTTCCTTATAGTGCAGCCGTCTACGTCTTAGTTCAATTTTCTCTTCCTCCCCATACCCCTTCCTATTAGCCTTCCCATCTTCCCAGAGGTTAAAATCTCCCAGAATAATCATTCTAGAGTGGGCCAGCGTAAGATTGGTAATAACATCAAAGAGGTTCTGATAGTGTGTAGAGCCCCCCGGGTGCCTATAGCATAGGAGTCCGGTATGTAGGTTCTCGCTTAAAGAGTAGAGTGAGAACCCCATCACTTCTATGCCCTCTACTTCATTAGTCTGTAGTAGTCTGAAATCCAGCTCTTCTCTAAAGATTACTCCCACTCCCCCCATCTGCCCGTGGCCCTAGGCTTATGTAGAATTTTATAGCCACTAGGGCAGGCAAATCCCAGTACAGCGGTGGACTCTACATTCAGCCATGTTTTTGGTAGGAATAGTACATCAAGTCGCAAATCCTCAATCAGATCTGAGACCTCTGTGGCATGCTTCGTGATTGGCCGACCATTAATCAGCCCTCCCCTGAGATTCTTCCCATCTTCTTTCACAGGGGCTCATTCTTACCTAGCTCCAAAAGTCGTTCTCTACCATATTTTATCTGCCTTTGGTCGGTTTCCAGGTGGGCAGCGATTCCTGCGCCATGCTCCTCAGGGGCGCGGACTGGCGCAGACGGGCTTGCCTCTGGCGCGCCATTGACTCATCGCTGCGCGCGCCCGCTGCGCGCTCGCATTTCCTGCCTCTTCGTAACCTAAAATGGCGCGGTATCTGCCTAGGAGTTTCTATTCACGCTAAAATAGCGTGTGGTGGGTACATTTTAATGTGCAAGTGAGCAAGTACTTTTTTTCAAACAATACAGTCAATCCGTGATTAAAATAACACAACAAAAAGTATTGATAAAAACTGCGATTTTTAAACAGGTATACAGGTTCCTGTCTTCCTAACAAATGTAACCTGCGAAATTGCGCTGCAGTTTAGAGTCTAGCTGCAGTATAGAGTATAGTCAGTGCTGCAGGCCAACTAGAAACATTTGATTTACAGGCCCTGGTACTCTCAGTGCACTTTACTAGAGACTAACCAGTAAATCAATTATGCCAATCATGGAAACACCAATCCATAATCCAATTTACAAACAGCATACTGAACAGCAGTGAGAAAGTGCGCAGAGACACTAAACCAGCAAAAACAGAGCCAAAACCAGGAGGTCAGGAAGCAAAAAAGAAAAGGGAAAGAAGTCAAAAGATGCCAGGTCTAACAGGAACAAAGGCTGCTTAAAAAAAAACAACATCTTTTTTCATTATAGAATGCAGTTTAGTGATTGTGGTGTGCTGTCACATGCAGGCCACCATCCTTGTGATTATAGCCAATCACAGAGGGTTGCAAAATGCCACCTGCCTAATGAATATTAATTTGTCATGTTGTTCTGTGACTGCCTGTGATTCAATATTTTGTAATCTGACCTAACAATAAACACGTTGGTTTGGAAAATACCATTCCATTAACACAAAGACTATGTGCAATTTGCGAACAATTTTTGTGAGTGGATTAATAATGCATCAGGACCCTAACTACAAGGTTGTCAATCGTGTTCGCTCTTTGTTTGCTCTTTGTTTGTAGTTTGTAGTCCAACCTGGTGGTAAGTGCCTATTGAAATATGCTTAGGGCATAATATTGTTAATGCTATTTAGTCAGCGGCCATGTAACCCATGATGTTTCCACTGCCCAAATGGTTCTTAATACCTACTATTTAGCAATCAAACAGGTAAATAGTGAATCTACTTTGGTATTTGCAAGACCATTGGCTAAATAGTACATCAAGTCTGCTATTTAGCCAGCCTCTGGGTAAACAGTGAAATGTCTTTGTTATTTGCAAGGTCTTTGGCCAACTAGTACATAATTTCTGCTATTTAACCAGCAGTCAGGTGAAAAATGTAGTGTATTTGCTGTTTGCATGTCTCCTGCACAAAGTATTGTCTGCTATTTTGCCAGCTGCTGGGTAAAGAGTGAAGTTTCTTTTCAATTAGCTTGACCACTGACCAAACAGTATACAACGTCTATTGTATGGTGTTTAAATAAAATATGGGACAACAAAAATTGTGTGTACAAAATATTTTATTGAGAATATCAAGGACAAAAATATTGTGATGGTAAGTTTCTGGAGGTAAACAAAGTTTTACTATATATAACTCCACATATAGGTGCCTTGACTATATATATAGCTTCAGGGTACATAGATGTTGAGTTTAGAATAGCAAATCTATGCTCATCTATTTTCACAAATCTTCTCAATATTTTAGTCCGCAATATTTTTGACACAATATTCTGTCCACATAATATTTTCTTTTCGGGATTCTGTCAGTGATCACTATTGTTTAGCCACAGGCCAGGTAAGTAGCAATGTTTTCTGCTATTTACCTGGCTACCTGCCAAATAGTGCATAATCTATGCTACTTAGCTAGTTGCTGTGTAAATAATAAAGTTTCCCTGATATTAGGAAGGTCGGCAGCTAAACAGTAAATCATCTCTACTATTTAGACAGTGGTCAGGTAAATGGTGAAGCTTTTCTGCCATTTGACAATCTCCCCGGCCAAATAGTACACCATTTCTACTATTCAGCCAGGTACATAACTAATAGCATTCAGCATTCATCATGGATCTGGCTAAATAGTTGCCACCTTTACTAAAATGGATTTGGACATTTCCATTCCACTTTACAAAAGCGTTTTCATGAGTCCATGAAGCTGTACGCCTGTAGTGCCCTATTTGGCACCTGCAATTCTAATGCAGTTTGCTCACCATTGGATTTTAACTCAAAATTCAAGGTTCATCAGCTACCGCAAATTCTAGTGTACTTACTGCAGTTTTTTTAGTATTGAAAACCTTAATATAATACCACATATAAATAACTGATTGTGAGACTATTAAAATGCATTTGAAATAGGCATAATAAAAATATGAACTTCTGCAGCAGCCTCAAATGTTTTCTAAACAATTAAAAGCTGTTCAGATCGTCTGGTAAACAAAACATATATTTTTCAGCTTGTATAGCTATAATTCATGCAGTTTAACAAAGGAGAAACCTACATGTCCTGATTTATCAGGACATTTTTTTCCACAGAGTCAATAGTGTAGCAGTGATTCAAAGGGTATTGATGCTAGCAAAGAACATTAGCTATCTGTTCTCTGGTTTGGTGTTGAAAGTCAGCCATATTTAAGGTGCTGAGATCCTCTAAAACCCATGGGTCCTGGTGCCACTCAACCCACTGCATTAATAATATCTGCATTCCTACGTCTGTTGATCTGCCCTTTTCACCCCATTTCATGAGCAGGGGCTAATCAGGGTGTAAAACTGTAAATGTGTGCATACATTCCATAACGAAAGGTGCCTTTACGCTTCCAGATGCATCTACTGGCTCCTGAAAAAGCAACACTAGAGAGTAAGCCCAATAGTATCTCTTGAAAAGTTTGGCAGCCATTTCCTGCTTAGCAATTCATTAGTCAGTTGAGATTTCATGACAGTCTAAAGTACCCTGCACACGTGGTCCCGGATAATAAAGTTATGTTGTCAGCAGTGTAGGCAAATGTTGGCTGCACAAGTATAATTGTCCTCAATCTATCTAGTACTCGATGATGCTCAACTTAAAGTGACCCCACCGCTTAGAAGTCACATGTATTCCTCTCCCAATGAAAGAAGTAATGTCCAGGAGCATACAGATCTATACAATTCAACTGTAAAGTACAATCAATTTCTTTGAATCCACACAAATCCAGAAAGGTATAGAGAATGGAGTCTTGAAAATTCTTGTATTCAAATTTTCTTTACTCTCAGTCAAGTGCGAGAAAGCATACATCAGCCCAACCAACGCGTTTTGTCCAACATGGACTTCCTCAGGGTTGGGTCTATTTTTGCTTTTTATATGAATCGATCTTCCTTCGAATCTATTGCCAAAATACACGCTGGGACTCCCCCATAAGGTCCAGTAAGTTTAAAGGATAGTTGCTTTTATATCACATCTGCTGAGTGCAGCAATCAATTTTCCAAGCCGTTCGTCTATCCGTCATCCCGTGGACCTGTGATAACCATAGAGCAGACTACTGTGTCATTGTGGAGAGAGATGTAAGCACAAAAACACAGCGTGGTTTTGGATATATTAGAGTCTATTCTAAAACATAAACTATAACAATGACCCTTAACTGTTACGAAACTGAAACCTGAAACCTGTTTGTTGCTACAGGCCTGGTAATCAAGAAATTACATTAACATCCTTTGGTGACATGTGAAGACTACCATTATTACATAATCATTACAAACATAAGTTACAATGTTGGAGGCATGGCTTCCGTGCTGAAGGAGATGGCGGTGAACTGCCAGACTCCATCATAATACGGAGCTATTTACTTTGATTAAGCCATCTTTAAGTCTGCACTTTGGCAGCCTCAGCATTTCTTATTGCTTCACAACAGTCCAGCACCACTTTAAGCAGGCCAGTTTTATTACTAAGCGTCTGGGGTGCCCCAGAGCCACAGCCATGAGTTCATCAGCCCACCACTTGTGTTATGTGCTCTTCATTATTTAGTCCTGCTGCATTCAGCTGAATGTTTTAGCCGTTTTATAAGCGTGCCTCATAATTTGGTCCTGCAATTGCCTACATTAAGACTGTTTTTATCATATTCAATCAGCAGCCACCATTTTGTCTTTGCATTGTTTGATTTTTGCATTTCCATTAATTCTTCAATTACTCCTTTTCCAAATGAGACCTACATGCCAGTATTCCATTTGAAACTCTTCCTAATTCATAACAAAATGGAGTGACTTTCCTTTGCTGCATCTTTCTTCTGCTCTTCTGCTTCCCTTTTACAATTACTACATTTGTACACCTCAGTTCCTAAAATTCATTAATGGATTAAATATGATCTAGTGCTTCTTTGGGCTTTACTACTGAACTGAACTTGGTGCCAAATATCAACATTTAAATTTTAAGATCGCTGCACTAAGTTTTATGTGGCAATTAATTTCAATATGTCATCACCATAGTCTATGAGCAGATTTAGAACATCCCAGAAGATTCAACATCGTTCCATGCACAATGTCAAAATGGCCAGAGATTTACTTGCATCATCTAAATCTACTTCTTGAGGCATGAAAGCTAATAGGGTGAAGAATGCTCCCTTATTATGTTTTCTCATAATCATGTTTGGACACCTTCCTTGTTGATGTGCGTGGTCTAAAGTCTTTCGTGAGTCCCACTAACGAAAAGCTTTAACAAAATGAGGGCCAATGGATAACTATGGAGGGCAAGATGTTTGCAATGGAACAGCGTGTTAGTGATCTTCAAGATGCTGCCATCAAGATTCCTGTGCTAGAGCAAGAGATCAAAAAACTCAAAATCCGCACTGAAGATCTTGAAAAAAGAAACAGACAGAAGAAACTTCACTTATATGGATTACCAAAGAATCGTCTTGCCTTCTTGAAGAAATTCCAGAATAATCTGTCTCTTAATATTCAATGGGGACATCACTTGGGTTGTCCACATACTTGTTCTACTAGACCTACAGGTATCAAAATGCTATTTTTGAAGTTCACCCACCTGATGCATATCTTGAAAGCCGCTAAAGAAAAACTCTGCCTTGTTTGGTCCGACTATAATATTTCTCTCAAGACCTCTCTAATGCCACAAACTCCAGAAGAGAATAATTCCTTCCCTTCAACCTCAAATTAGTTGGCTAAATACTTTTTATGGCATTATACATCCTTGTGTATGTAAAATTCCCTATGAAGACACTTCATGATCCTTCAACGACGCTGTTAATCTCAAATCTTTTTTTCTGAGTATTTCATAAACGGAAAATATTTCTTCACACTCTTTCTACTAATTATATGGACATTATTGATCAACAAACTTATAAATGCTGTTATTGCACCTGTTCTCTCCTTTTCTTTGTTTTACATTTTTTGAAATGCATGTCTTTTTTATTCGAAACAATTTTTCATTTCTCTGTCACATTCTTGTTTGGCATTCCCTCGCCTCATGATGCTTCCTCATCTTCTTTTCCTCAGATCTGCACTTCTTTCCTTAATCTGTTTCATCTCTCAGATTCTTCTGTTTCCTTTTTTCTCTCTTTTCTATTTGCGTTCTCTTTTTAAATATATGAGTGCTTATTGGTTATTTGAAATCATTGTATTTTTATTTTATATGCATTCTGTTGTTAATAAATGTTGACATTTTGTCTCCCTTTTTGTTTTTGCAGCATGTTATCCTTGCTCCTATTTCCCTATATTTTTTTCTTTTTTATGTTAAAAGTTGTCTCCTGGAACATTCGTGGTCTGGGACATCCAGTTAAAAGACAAAAGAAAGTATCTCTTAATATACATATTGCTTTTTTACAAGAAACTCATTTCGATGATATTGAATTGTTTAAATTGAAACATCAATGGGTTGGTCAGGTATTGTTTTCCCCAGCTATCAATCAAAAGGGTTGTGTTGCAATTCTCTGTCATAAATTATTACAAATACAAAAGTTTATCTACTGAATGTGACTATAATGAATGATGTGTATTGGTCACCTCTGACATTTATAATAAGAATGCTACTTTATTTACTATTTATGGCCCACATAAATCAAATCCTAGCTTTTGGTATAGTACTCAAGTAAAACTTACCTCTATTGATAATCCCAATAATATGGTAGCAGGGGATTTCAATCAAGTGTTGGACCCTTTTTCTGACAGGAAATCTCAATGCAAACTCACTTCAGATAAATCCCATTAACAATTTCAGTCAGCAATTGCCACTTGTCCATTATTAGATGTTTTGAAAACTTTTAACCCTGACCTATGCAAAGTTACATTTTCTGCCAATGTCTACCATACCATGTCACTTCTTCTATACTATCAGTAGAAATTGGTTCTAGTTTTATTTGAGATGCTGCCCCTGTATTATCTTCTTTTAATTTTTCCCTTGGTAATTCTAAAACTGGCCTGTCGGAGGTTTAATAATCTCCTGTTCTCAGATCTTAACTTTATAACAGAAGCTACTGCTTTATTACTGAAGTTTTTCAAACTAACAAAATCTATTTATACCTCTCTTCCTATTCATTGGGATTCTTTAACACTTCTTTTAGAACCATCACCATTGTGATTTCCAGCTAAAAATAAAAATAAATCGAACTCCCAATACCTGTCTTTGCTTCAGCAAATGAAAACATTGGAACACACTTATTTTACCTCTAAATCTTCCACTTTTTTACATGAACACATTAAAGCAAAATCAAATTTTAACAAAATCACTACTACTGATGCATGTAATGTGCCACTCAAATTAAAATCTAAGTAAAAATGTAATCTGAATCAAATCTATTGGACCCATCCGTAATGAATTCACTAACTCCACCGCAAACTCAGATTCGGATGTATGTCGTTACAACGCATACTTTTACTCCGCATACCACTACAACGCGGTTTTTACAACGCATACCATTACAACGCATAGCGCTTTGAGGTGCTGGATAGTGGTAAGTATAATTTACTATTCTAACTCCAGTCCCCGTGGACCCTAGGGAAGGTGTTGGATAGTAAATTAAACTTACCTCTTATCCTAGAGCGCCCCCCAGCGCAATGCGTTGTAATGTCATGCGTTGTAATGCCTGCGTTGTAATGGTAGTGCGGAGTAAAAGTTGCGTTGTAACAGGTGTATACCCTCAGATTCTGATATTAGGGCCTGTTTCCATTTCTTCTTCCACTCATTATATTTAGAGGACACTACTCCGTCTGATTGTTATATATACAAAAAAAATGTTAATGCCTTCCCAAACCCCCTTCCCTCTCTGGCATTTTTAGAAAATTTGAATCTAATGCTACTCTACAGTAAATTTTAAATGCCATAAAATCCCTAAAACGACCTAAAGCACCTGTCCCAGATAATTTTTCCAGTGAATTAATCTCTTTTTCATCCGTGGTTGGATCTAAATTATTAGAAATTCTTTTCTTGGTCCTTGTAACTTCAGGAGCTAGAGGTTCCTTTATGTAAGCTCTAAGTGTTCTCATACCTAAGCCTGATATAGATCACACCCTATGCAAACATGATCACCCCTTTTCATTAATTAACTATGATTACAAAATGTTTTCTAAGATCCTTGCTACCAGCTTAGAAACTGTTATACCTTTTCCAATCAAACTGGATCAATCTGGTTTTTTGTTAAAGACAGACTGACCACAGATAATGCCAGATTGTTCTCAAATATCCTTGCAATAGCTAAAAAGCATAATGAGCTGCTTGTAGTCCTATATCTTGATGTTAAAAAGGCCTTTAACTGCATGAATTGGCATTTTACATTTAACACTGTTTGATTTTTTGGTTTTTGTCCTAAATTTGTTTCTTGTAAAAACCTATTACATTCAGACCCTTGTTCCAGTGTTTTTGCTAATGATTATTTTTCTCCTTTTTTTACTTTACATTGAATTACCAGACAAGGGTGTCCCCTTTCACCTTCACTGCTTATTGTTTGTCTTGAACCTTTACTTGAGCAAATACATTGTAATATACGTATTTCTGATTTAAAGCACAATTCCCTTGCGACTAGACTTTGAGTATGTGCTAATGACATTCTCATTTTCATGTCTGTCTTTCATCCTCAAGAGATCCCTTTATACAAGAAATTAATTTATCTTCCAGTGTTTCAGGTTATAAACTAAAGTTTTACAAAATAGAGATGTTACCACTGACTTCTTTCTGTCATCCGTATATGTTTGCAAATACTAACTTCACTTGGTGCCCGTCCACAATTAAATATCTTGGTGTTTGTTTTTCACCTACTATTTCCAATATTATCAAACATCATTTTAAAATGCAAATGTTACTTTCATCATGGTCCTCTTAACATTTATCATAGTAGAGTAGATTATATGCTCCTAAAATGATGATTGCACCACGTATTCTTTACACTTCATCCATGTTACCATTTAAAATCCCCAATTATTATTACGCTCAAATCAATTCTATTTGTTCAACATGTCTTTGGAATAGCGCACATCCACACATCTAAGTTACAAAGTCCAAAGTATGAAGGTGGTGTTTGTTTCCCAGAACTTAAGTTGTATGATTCTGCTTTTTTACTTAGACAATTTTTTGCCTTAATTATTCATTTTCATGATTCACCCATATGACATTGGCTTATACATGAAAGGTCCTTTTTAAAATAATTTTCTTTCAAGGATGTAATCCATTTATCTAATAGTACTTTTATTTCTAAGCATTCTATTTTTAAATATTCCCAATATCTTTTACAAAGTGACCCCGCCGCTTAGAAGTCACATGTATTCCTCTCCCAATGAAAGAAGTAATGTCCAGGAGCATACAGATCTATACAATTCAACTGTAAAGTACAATCAATTTCTTTGAATCCACACAAATCCAGAAAGGTATAGAGAATGGAGTCTTGAAAATTCTTGTATTCAAATTTTCTTTACTCTCAGTCAAGTGCGAGAAAGCATACATCAGCCCAACCAACGCGTTTTGTCCAACATGGACTTCCTCAGGGTTGGGTCTATTTTTGCTTTTTATATGAATCGATCTTCCTTCGAATCTATTGCCAAAATACACGCTGGGACTCCCCCATAAGGTCCAGTAAGTTTAAAGGATAGTTGCTTTTATATCACATCTGCTGAGTGCAGCAATCAATTTTCCAAGCCGTTCGTCTATCCGTCATCCCGTGGACCTGTGATAACCATAGAGCAGACTACTGTGTCATTGTGGAGAGAGATGTAAGCACAAAAACACAGCGTGGTTTTGGATATATTAGAGTCTATTCTAAAACATAAACTATAACAATGACCCTTAACTGTTACGAAACTGAAACCTGAAACCTGTTTGTTGCTACAGGCCTGGTAATCAAGAAATTACATTAACATCCTTTGGTGACATGTGAAGACTACCATTATTACATAATCATTACAAACATAAGTTACAATGTTGGAGGCATGGCTTCCGTGCTGAAGGAGATGGCGGTGAACTGCCAGACTCCATCATAATACGGAGCTATTTACTTTGATTAAGCCATCTTTAAGTCTGCACTTTGGCAGCCTCAGCATTTCTTATTGCTTCACAACAGTCCAGCACCACTTTAAGCAGGCCAGTTTTATTACTAAGCGTCTGGGGTGCCCCAGAGCCACAGCCATGAGTTCATCAGCCCACCACTTGTGTTATCTGCTCTTCATTATTTAGTCCTGCTGCATTCAGCTGAATGTTTTAGCCGTTTTATAAGCGTGCCTCATAATTTGGTCCTGCAATTGCCTACATTAAGACTGTTTTTATCATATTCAATCAGCAGCCACCATTTTGTCTTTGCATTGTTTGATTTTTGCATTTCCATTAATTCTTCAATTACTCCTTTTCCAAATGAGACCTACATGCCAGTATTCCATTTGAAACTCTTCCTAATTCATAACAAAATGGAGTGACTTTCCTTTGCTGCATCTTTCTTCTGCTTCCCTTTTACAATTACTACATTTGTACACCTCAGTTCCTAAAATTCATTAATGGATTAAATATGATCTAGTGCTTCTTTGGGCTTTACTACTGAACTGAACTTGGTGCCAAATATCAACATTTAAATTTTAAGATCGCTGCACTAAGTTTTATGTGGCAATTAATTTCAATATGTCATCACCATAGTCTATGAGCAGATTTAGAACATCCCAGAAGATTCAACATCGTTCCATGCACAATGTCAAAATGGCCAGAGATTTACTTGCATCATCTAAATCTACTTCTTGAGGCATGAAAGCTAATAGGGTGAAGAATGCTCCCTTATTATGTTTTCTCATAATCATGTTTGGACACCTTCCTTGTTGATGTGCGTGGTCTAAAGTCTTTCGTGAGTCCCACTAACGAAAAGCTTTAACAAAATGAGGGCCAATGGATAACTATGGAGGGCAAGATGTTTGCAATGGAACAGCATGTTAGTGATCTTCAAGATGCTGCCATCAAGATTCCTGTGCTAGAGCAAGAGATCAAAAAACTCAAAATCCGCACTGAAGATCTTGAAAAAAGAAACAGACAGAAGAAACTTCACTTATATGGATTACCAAAGAATCGTCTTGCCTTCTTGAAGAAATTCCAGAATAATCTGTCTCTTAATATTCAATGGGGACATCACTTGGGTTGTCCACATACTTGTTCTACTAGACCTACAGGTATCAAAATGCTATTTTTGAAGTTCACCCACCTGATGCATATCTTGAAAGCCGCTAAAGAAAAACTCTGCCTTGTTTGGTCCGACTATAATATTTCTCTCAAGACCTCTCTAATGCCACAAACTCCAGAAGAGAATAATTCCTTCCCTTCAACCTCAAATTAGTTGGCTAAATACTTTTTATGGCATTATACATCCTTGTGTATGTAAAATTCCCTATGAAGACACTTCATGATCCTTCAACGACGCTGTTAATCTCAAATCTTTTTTTCTGAGTATTTCATAAACGGAAAATATTTCTTCACACTCTTTCTACTAATTATATGGACATTATTGATCAACAAACTTATAAATGCTGTTATTGCACCTGTTCTCTCCTTTTCTTTGTTTTACATTTTTTGAAATGCATGTCTTTTTTATTCGAAACAATTTTTCATTTCTCTGTCACATTCTTGTTTGGCATTCCCTCGCCTCATGATGCTTCCTCATCTTCATTTCCTCAGATCTGCACTTCTTTCCTTAATCTGTTTCATCTCTCAGATTCTTCTGTTTCCTTTTTTCTCTCTTTTCTATTTGCGTTCTCTTTTTAAATATATGAGTGCTTATTGGTTATTTGAAATCATTGTATTTTTATTTTATATGCATTCTGTTGTTAATAAATGTTGACATTTTGTCTCCCTTTTTGTTTTTGCAGCATGTTATCCTTGCTCCTATTTCCCTATATTTGTTCTTTTTTATGTTAAAAGTTGTCTCCTGGAACATTCGTGGTCTGGGACATCCAGTTAAAAGACAAAAGAAAGTATCTCTTAATATACATATTGCTTTTTTACAAGAAACTCATTTCGATGATATTGAATTGTTTAAATTGAAACATCAATGGGTTGGTCAGGTATTGTTTTCCCCAGCTATCAATCAAAAGGGTTGTGTTGCAATTGTCTGTCATAAATTATTACAAATACAAAAGTTTATCTACTGAATGTGACTATAATGAATGATGTGTATTGGTCACCTCTGACATTTATAATAAGAATGCTACTTTATTTACTATTTATGGCCCACATAAATCAAATCCTAGCTTTTGGTATAGTACTCAAGTAAAACTTACCTCTATTGATAATCCCAATAATATGGTAGCAGGGGATTTCAATCAAGTGTTGGACCCTTTTTCTGACAGGAAATCTCAATGCAAACTCACTTCAGATAAATCCCATTAACAATTTCAGTCAGCAATTGCCACTTGTCCATTATTAGATGTTTTGAAAACTTTTAACCCTGACCTATGCAAAGTTACATTTTCTGCCAATGTCTACCATACCATGTCACTTCTTCTATACTATCAGTAGAAATTGGTTCTAGTTTTATTTGAGATGCTGCCCCTGTATTATCTTCTTTTAATTTTTCCCTTGGTAATTCTAAAACTGGCCTGTCGGAGGTTTAATAATCTCCTGTTCTCAGATCTTAACTTTATAACAGAAGCTACTGCTTTATTACTGAAGTTTTTCAAACTAACAAAATCTATTTATACCTCTCTTCCTATTCATTGGGATTCTTTAACACTTCTTTTAGAACCATCACCATTGTGATTTCCAGCTAAAAATAAAAATAAATCGAACTCCCAATACCTGTCTTTGCTTCAGCAAATGAAAACATTGGAACACACTTATTTTACCTCTAAATCTTCCACTTTTTTACATGAACACATTAAAGCAAAATCAAATTTTAACAAAATCACTACTACTGATGCATGTAATGTGCCACTCAAATTAAAATCTAAGTAAAAATGTAATCTGAATCAAATCTATTGGACCCATCCGTAATGAATTCACTAACTCCACCGCAAACTCAGATTCGGATGTATGTCGTTACAACGCATACTTTTACTCCGCATACCACTACAACGCGGTTTTTACAACGCATACCATTACAACGCATAGCGCTTTGAGGTGCTGGATAGTGGTAAGTATAATTTACTATTCTAACTCCAGTCCCCGTGGACCCTAGGGAAGGTGTTGGATAGTAAATTAAACTTACCTCTTATCCTAGAGCGCCCCCCAGCGCAATGCGTTGTAATGTCATGCGTTGTAATGCCTGCGTTGTAATGGTAGTGCGGAGTAAAAGTTGCGTTGTAACGGGTGTATACCCTCAGATTCTGATATTAGGGCCTGTTTCCATTTCTTCTTCCACTCATTATATTTAGAGGACACTACTCCGTCTGATTGTTATATATACAAAAAAAATGTTAATGCCTTCCCAAACCCCCTTCCCTCTCTGGCATTTTTAGAAAATTTGAATCTAATGCTACTCTACAGTAAATTTTAAATGCCATAAAATCCCTAAAACGACCTAAAGCACCTGTCCCAGATAATTTTTCCAGTGAATTAATCTCTTTTTCATCCGTGGTTGGATCTAAATTATTAGAAATTCTTTTCTTGGTCCTTGTAACTTCAGGAGCTAGAGGTTCCTTTATGTAAGCTCTAAGTGTTCTCATACCTAAGCCTGATATAGATCACACCCTATGCAAACATGATCACCCCTTTTCATTAATTAACTATGATTACAAAATGTTTTCTAAGATCCTTGCTACCAGCTTAAAAACTGTTATACCTTTTCCAATCAAACTGGATCAATCTGGTTTTTTGTTAAAGACAGACTGACCACAGATAATGCCAGATTGTTCTCAAATATCCTTGCAATAGCTAAAAAGCATAATGAGCTGCTTGTAGTCCTATATCTTGATGTTAAAAAGGCCTTTAACTGCATGAATTGGCATTTTATATTTAACACTGTTTGATTTTTTGGTTTTTGTCCTAAATTTGTTTCTTGTAAAAACCTATTACATTCAGACCCTTGTTCCAGTGTTTTTGCTAATGATTATTTTTCTCCTTTTTTTACTTTACATTGAATTACCAGACAAGGGTGTCCCCTTTCACCTTCACTGCTTATTGTTTGTCTTGAACCTTTACTTGAGCAAATACATTGTAATATACGTATTTCTGATTTAAAGCACAATTCCCTTGCGACTAGACTTTGAGTATGTGCTAATGACATTCTCATTTTCATGTCTGTCTTTCATCCTCAAGAGATCCCTTTATACAAGAAATTAATTTATCTTCCAGTGTTTCAGGTTATAAACTAAAGTTTTACAAAATAGAGATGTTACCACTGACTTCTTTCTGTCATCCGTATATGTTTGCAAATACTAACTTCACTTGGTGCCCGTCCACAATTAAATATCTTGGTGTTTGTTTTTCACCTACTATTTCCAATATTATCAAACATCATTTTAAAATGCAAATGTTACTTTCATCATGGTCCTCTTAACATTTATCATAGTAGAGTAGATTATATGCTCCTAAAATGATGATTGCACCACGTATTCTTTACACTTCATCCATGTTACCATTTAAAATCCCCAATTATTATTACGCACAAATCAATTCTATTTGTTCAACATGTCTTTGGAATAGCGCACATCCACACATCTAAGTTACAAAGTCCAAAGAATGAAGGTGGTGTTTGTTTCCCAGAACTTAAGTTGTATGATTCTGCTTTTTTACTTAGACAATTTTTTGCCTTAATTATTCATTTTCATGATTCACCCATATGACATTGGCTTATACATGAAAGGTCCTTTTTAAAATAATTTTCTTTCAAGGATGTAATCCATTTATCTAATAGTACTTTTATTTCTAAGCATTCTATTTTTAAATATTCCCAATATCTTTTACATACTGTAGTGCAGCCCGATATGATTTTCTGCGACACTTTCTATCTTCCTTACTATGATATAATAAGTTTCCCAAATTTAGACAGAAAACTTTTTATTTCAAATATTGGAAAGAAAAGGGTATTATATTTTTTCACCAACTGATAAAGGGTGATTCAATGATGCCATTTAAACAGTTGCAAAGACAATATAAATTATCAATTTCTTTTTCCAAAGAATATAATTTGTTTTCTTCTGCTATTCCTTCCTTGTTTACTACTCATAATCTCCAACCTCTCTTAATTTCACCCATGCCCTTAACACCTATTGATACCGTTCAACATGACTATACTCCTAAACCTGTATAAATATACACGTTTTTAATGTCACTAAGCATACACAAAGTCCGATTAAAGTAATAATAAAATATTGGAATGTTGAGCACTCAATTGAAAACAATGGAGTGCTCCAGGCTTCTACTGGCTTATAGAAGCCTGAGAGCATCATTCTAATGTTCCTTCCATTTCACAGCTGTTGCTCTGATAGGTCTTTGTTTTTACTAATTAGAACCCGCTGCCCTCTAGGGCGGAATGTTCTGATAGCCTTAGAGCCCTCTGTAGCAGGTTCTACCGGCCATTAAAGGCTTGCTCCCTTGTTATGCCTTTGATGGCCAATAGAGCCCGCTACATCGGGCTCTAAGGCTATATGGGAAACTGATCTTGCTGTATAATTTACTATTCAGTTCTGGGATACATTTTGGCTCAAAGTTTTTAATACGTAAAAAGCGGTCCATATTACCCAATCAATATTTTTTATTTATGATAGAGTCATTATTATCCCAGAATCTATTTCTAAATTTGACTTGTCTCCCCCCCCCTGTGTTGCATATGTTCTACTTCGAATGGTATATTAATGTATTTACTTTACTATTGTTCTCATTTATCTAAGTTTTGGAAACTAATTTTGTCTAAGTTTTTGAATATATTTAAATGTAACATTCTGGTAACAATTCAAAATGTTTTCTCAAGATCTATGTCACCTTATTTGGAACACTTTTTACCTAAACTCTTGTTATTAGATCTCTTTATTGTTCTTGCTTTTAAAGTAATACTCTCCTGTTCAAACGATGTGTCTAAGCTATCCAAGTCAACATGGAGGAATTTTATCTGTGACACACATAGAATATCTAATCTCTCTACATTGTCATTATGTCATGAAATTACATCAGATTTATATTGGTTACATTTTCCTACTTATCTATCCTTGCACTCACCTTTACCTTAACTTGTAATATTTCTTTTTGTTTCTACATTCCCTCTCATTTCTTTTCTCCATCTCTTCCTACTCCTTTCTTTTTCTTCCTCTCTTCTTTCTTTCTCTATTTTATTTTTCATCTTCTTTCTTTTCTTAATATAAAAATATTCTCTTTTCTTATTTCATGGTTTTTATTGTTCTTTTTCATGTTTTACTAACTACAATACCTCTGATTTGTAACCATTATATTGCAAATGTTACACTTGTTAGTAGAGTGGTCTTGGTTCATAGTTCTTCAATAAAATCTATTGAACAAAAGAAAGGGATTGTTGACTTTCATAACCAAGAAAGCCATTACCAGTAACCATCACCACAAATGTTTAAATGATGTCAGCAATGTTTGTGTTTTTGGTGCAGCCCCTAAAAGCCCAATGCCACCCTCAACGTCTTCTACATGTCATACCTCGACCCCCTCCCAATAAAAAAAGAAATATTTTGTGTTATAAAATTTTCGTTCTGAGGTTCTATACATATGACTTTGCTGATGAAAATAAATTGAGATTACCACATACCTGTAGTTGGGATGACCACGCTCTACCTATGCTTGCATTCATATTTTTCAGAAATCAAGGCACTATTTGTTTAGTATTGATCCCATTTTTAAACTGCAAGTTGGTAACATGTACATTTGTCCAGTCATTGATAATTCTATCGGTACAGTGAATTTATGTAGGGAAAGTCTTGAATAATGTAAGGAGTCAGTTGGATGGGGAGCTAACAGTACATCAATAAAAGAATGTTGGATGTCAAATCACAAATGTATCATATAGACAGAAAACACCTCACAAATAACACTGGGACTCTCATCCTTACAAACTTGAAGTGCATGACTGTAAGCCTGAGCATGAAGTTCTTCTGTAAAAACATCCCAAGCTGATTCCAAAGTGACCAGACAAGAGAGGAGTCTAAGGTGGAAGGGTCATCCCGGTAAAAGCAAGGTGTTTACTGCCTTCCGGAATTTCCCATGGCTCTGAATGCTTCTAATGGTACCAGAAAGGACATTCCAGAGGGCAAAAGCTAGAACATGAAACAAACAACCGCTCACCCGTGCTGTTCTGACACAGGGAACACATGCCAGATGTTGGTATGAGGAGCACAGCGAGCGGTTGGGGATGTAAGGAGTGAGAAGATTGGCTAGAATGGGGGAAGCTTGGGCACACAGAATTCTGTGTGAGTTGCACAGTGCCTTGAATTGGATTTTCTACTCCACTGGAAGCCATTGGAGCATACGTAGAAGGTTGGAAGCAGTGCAGGATTTTGGGAGGTTGAAGAGCGTCCAAACTGTGGCATTTTGTGCCCTCTAGAGACAATAAATCCCTGCTTTGTTGGTGTCCAAGTACAAAGAATTGCAGTAATCCAGTCTAAAAAGCATGGTAGACTGGATAATGATCTGGTGTGTTTGGGCATCGAAGAATCCGAGCAGTGGCTTAAGTCCACATAACAGCCCGAAAAAGACACCAGCCACTGATTTCATCTGTGCCTGAAAAGTCAGAGTACAGTCAGCCCAGACACCCAGATTTTTTACGGTCTCCTTGGGCGATGGGGGGCCCCCGGTGCAGCAGGATACCCGCAATTGCTCCCTAAATTAGTGTTTCTCCCCTGGAGAAGAATCTCGGATTTGTAGAATTCAGCTGTAAGTGGTTGGCCTCTATCCAATCCTCAATGGCCACCATCTCATCCTAGAACTTAGCCAAGGTTTAGTTTAGTAATTAGACAAAGAGATCACAAGCTGAGTGTTGTCAGCATCGGAGACCAGGGAGAGGCCCCTACTTTTTGAAATACCCACTAGTAGTTGAATGTAAATATTAAATAGCGTGGGGCTCAGAGCTGAGCCCTGTGGCACACCCTGGTGCACAGAGTGTATCCGAGAGCTATAGGAAAGGGAGACCACTTGGAAGGACCTTTCTAATAGAAATTACATGAACCAGTTTAGAGTGGCACCTCCAATACCTATCTCCTGTTTGTTTAAGCTGCAGGAGAATATGGTGCAACAGAGTATCAAAAGCGGCGCTCAGGTCAAGGAGGTTCAGAACCGAGGTGTTGCCCTCGTCCAGGAAACTCTGCAGGTGTACGGTGACTGCCAGCAGGGCAGATTCAGTGCTGTGGCGGGGTCTGAAGACATTCTGCAAGAGGTCCAGAAATTCATTGGTCTCTACAAATATGGTTAAAATAGAGTTCATGTAAGAATCAGTGGTTTTAGCCACAAAGGTAAGAAGTGAGGTGGGGTGGAATTTCTCTGGCTTGGAGTCATCAAGGGTCTTTTTTTTAGCAATGGGATCACTTTGGCATGTTTCCATGCAGCGAATACTTCTGCAGAAGACAAAGACTAGTTTATCAGTTCACAGAAGATAGTCAGAAGCTGGGGTAGAAATTTCTGAAACTGATACGGTTTAAGTGGGCCCGCTGTAGATTCTGAGTTAATTTTTTTGCAGAGGGTAATCAATACATCCTGGGATAGTACCGGAAAAGAGAGTAATAAGGGACGAGAGGAACTAGCCAGAGCCTTAAGACCTTCATTGCCAATAGTGGGGAGGAAGGGTTTATAGATGTCCTCGACCTTGTTAATAAAAAAGATGGATAGAGTGTCGTTCATGGTGCTGGTGGGTTCACCTGCCAGCACCAGGGTTTAAGATCTTTTTGCAGGGAGGAAATGCTTTTAGCCAGCTTGCTGCTATTTTAAATTTTTATCTGCAAAGTAATCAGTTCTCGATTTATGAATCGATGCATGATAGTCCTCAATAGCAGCCCAGTATTGTGACTTGCGGTAGGGGTCATAGTGGCATCTCCATGCGCACTCCAGTACCTTGCAGTTTTTTCTTGTTTGGGTCAGTATCTAATTGAACCACAGACTGGCCTGTATTTTAGGGCTATAGGTGTATTTGGCAGAATGCATTTGTCAAGGGTATGCCTAAGCCACTCAGGCAGAAGGCTGTTTGCTACTTCCATATTCCCAGTCAGTTGAGGCATCTGTGTGAGGAGGAGGTCTCAGAAATGATTGGCATCTAGCTTGTGCCAAGGGTGTTTTAGAATGGGCTTATGGTGGGCCTGCAAGGATGGGCCTTCACCCTGTTGTATCATGGAAATAAGAAAGGGGTCTAACCAGGTCATGGGGAGAGGATGACAAACTTTTAAAGAAGGTATGTTAGTAAAAACGGGTTCTAAGAGGTTTCCTGCAGAGTGTGTAATACTGGGAAGGCATTGCATTAATTGACATACAGCGGGGTCCGCCAAAAAGTTGGCAATCTCATTGTCTTGGCTGGCCTCCAGGTGGAGGTTAAGATGCCCCACAATGTTGAAGTTAGAGGACCTGGTCTCCAATATGCTGACTAAGTTCATTAGCGCTTCCCTAAAATGTTTCAACAGGCCAGGGTGCGATAGATGAGTAGCCCTGATAGGGTAAAATTGCAGTTTAGAGTGATTTTGAAGAGGGCACTTTCACAATCCACAATAGTTTCTCTAATAAAACGACATGACTAGCTGGTTTTAAAAATGACTGCAATGCCTCCTCCTCTGCTACCCATTCTATTAAGCTTCTTCAAGGTACTGCCCTGCGGCAAAGCCAAGAGCAGCTCAGCCTCCTAGTCAGGGGTATGCCAGGTCTCTGTTAAACAGAGGATATCAGATACCTCATCCTGTATCAAATCAAACACCTCTGCATAGTGTTTTACTAGTGAGCTGCAGTTGAGGCTAAGAAATTTAGAGGTGTGAGGGGGGTGGCATAGTTTGGGCATCCATTATCCTTTTCAGTTTTAACCTGTTGACCGCGGTCTGAATTCTGCGGCGGTGCGGGTGAAATAATGAGTGGGTGGGGTTCGGACAGCCACCGGCCATCTTCCCCACACGCCCACTGTGACGTCAGACAGCCAGGGGCCGTCGGACGCATGGAACGGGTTAAACTCACATTGTCCACAGCAGAAAGGGAAATCCACAGGAACCCAGGCCTGATTGGAGCATGGATTTATCAGGGTTCTAATGAAGAGGAGCTCTTTGTGGGAGTAGACCAGCCTACAGGAATTCAGATGGAGAGAGTTCCTTGCATCTGGTTGAGTCAATTCTCAGACGGGTGCATACAGGCTTGCCTTTGGTGCATCTTCGGCATGCCAGCTGCACGTCCGTGCTGCGGCAGGCATGAAATAGCCAGGGGGCACAAGAGGCTCCTTCCCCGCTCGTGTCTGATTGGGTAAGGCCATTATAATAAGTAATAAATAAACCATAGTAAAACATAACAAAAATCCAATCAGCAGATCTGGAGTTATACATTTTTAAATGTATTAGTGAAATCTAGCACAAAAAAAGAAAAAAGCACCAACAAAAGGGTATGTGGTTGTGCACGGACGGATCAAAGTCAAATAATACGGACAACTGCAAAAAGCATGGGTCAGATACAAAGGATGGTTTGGGTCTGGTCTCGGCTTACCTTCAGGCTAAGAAGAAATTTCCTAAACGTTCTTGAGCAGATAGAGTCTCAGCAGGACAAGGCACCAGGCAACAATGAGGATCCTCTAGACAAAGTCTTGGTGAGGCAGTCAACAATGGTAGAAAAAGTTCTGAGTAGAAAAGGCTGGAATTTCAGGCTGAGGAGGTCATCGTCATCAATAGGTTTCTGGTCAGCGCTGAGACTGGTGAAGATTTCCACCTTCAGGCCTAAACGTTTTTCTGGAGCTCAAAATAGCTCAGCAGAATGAGAATGCAGGCTGTAACCAAAGAGGGCTCCACAAAGCTAAACAAAGTCATCGACAGGCCTCGCTGAAAGGGATAGGCTTCCACACAGAAGAATGAAGCGGGAGCTGCAACAAAATCAATCCTTCTTCGAATTGGCTTGAAGGTAGGTCCTTATCTCCTGTCAATTCTCAGGGCAGGTTTTGATAATAAAAATGGTCCAGGACCTGGGAAGGCTCCACTTGGATGTTATGACTCACTCCAGCAGCAACCAGAAGCAGCAGGCAGGCATGTTACAGGGTCTCTGGTGCTTGTTTCCAACCTGCTAGCCTTTGGAGTCACTATGATGACCTTGGGTTTAAGGACAGATCCAGTCTTCATTCCTAAGGCATCAGGACATCAGGGCAATTCTTCCATCAGCAGGGCAGTCCTTCCTCTGAGTCTTCCAGTGGTCCAAATGGAATGTGATTTGGGGCCTGAAAGTGTTACCTTTAATCCCATGTGTCAGCCTTTTGTGGGGAGCAACACCAGACCAACTCCACTGCCCTTCCTGGGTTTGGCTTTCAAATGTCTGGAGTGATAAAAGGCTAGTGTTGGGTCCTTTGTGTGCTGTTGGCAAGGTATTTTAAAGTGTTATTCAGGGTGGGGCACAATTGGTCCCCAGCCTTCCTGTCACACCTAATACCCTTTTTCCCTGTGTCTGGGAGAAAAACACTTCCCACAGTAGGAGAGCCATTTACAGTTATGTGACCTAGAAACACCGGCAGAAAAGCAGACTGGTTTATTCACAGAAAATAGCAACTTTGTAAAAATTGCATTTTCAGGATTGTAGCTTAAAATCCAATTTTACAATTAAAGAAGATTTTAAATAATACCTCATTGGTGTATAAACGTCATTTCCCTACCTGCTCCCAAAATGAAGTCAGTGCAAATTAAGTATAATAAGATAAACACATATTTGTCTAGGGGAGAGACAGGCCTCACAATAGTGAAAAACAACATTAGGAGCTGTTTACTATTAGGACAATACAATTTTAACCTGCATGTTCTACTTTTTAATTACCATGCAGTGTCATAGGTATTTAAGGCCATATAATAGGGGTGATATATAAGTATTAAAAAGGAAGGTTTAGGCCAGGCAGATGTTTAATTGTGCACGGTTAAAATGGGAGTTTAAATATTGCACTCCAGGCTGCAGTGGCAGGCCTTGGACTTGTTTTAATGTGCTACTTTAGTGGGTGGCACAAAGAGTGCAGCGGGCCCACTAGAAACATTTAATTTACATGCCCTGTGTACATGTGCTATCATTCACTAGGGAGTTACAAGTAAATTAAGTGTGTGAATTAGGTGTAGTCCAAATTTACCATGTTTTAACTCCTTCGGTGCTCATGACAAGCTGGGCTCGTCATGAGTCACAAAGGAGCTGTGCTCATGAGGAACTGGTCTTGTCATAACGCTTGCGCGCTGCCAACGCGTGATTTATTCCCGGCCTGTGTGGGCGAATTAATCAGTGGGCGGGGTCGTAATGAGCCCAGCTCATCATGAGCGCAGCTCCACTGTGACTCATGACGAGCTGTGCTCGTCACAAGCACTGCAGCGCTGCACTCAACCCTCCTTTACACCCCCGGACCGTGGCGGAATTACCCCCGCAGGAGGAGTGAAGGCAAAATCTTTGGGAGTGACCATGCAGAGAGGTCCAGATCAAACAAGTACCACAAGATTTTAATTTCGTGCCCAAGGAAATCCGCTCGCTCGTCAGATTCTTTCTTTCTCTCAGTCAAGATTTTTACCTTTGTACCTAGTCTCAGAATCATCCAGTGTGGCAGAGTCGTGGGCCTTTTTTACTGGATAGGTTCCCAAGAGGCAAGATACTGTCACAGCGCAGTCCAGCTAAATTGGATTTGCTGCTGCAATGAAGCTTCACTTGGGAATATTTGTTTCATCAGCCCAACAGCAATGCACCTATCCACTAGGATGGTTTGTCCCAATCATCTGGAGGTCATATGGAGGTCTAGAAGTCTAAATATTTTTCAGGTTTTCAAGGATGTTAGTAGCATTCGAGGACCTCAAGAACATCCAATTAATCAATCAGTATTTGTATAGCGCAGAGCTGTCACTCTAAGGGGTATCTGGGTGCTTTCGATGCAATGTCAGAATAAAGTCAGAAACCGGCAGAAAGAGGCAAAATAAATGTCAGAAATGAGCAGAAAACGAAATACAGGTCAGGAAGGAACGAGCAGAGAGAGGCAAAATACAGGTCCAAAACGAGCAGAAAGAGCCAAAATTAAACGTCAGGAACTAGCAAAAGAGGCATAATAAAGGTCAGAAATGATCAGAAAGAGGCACAATAAAGGTCAGAAATGAGCAGAAAGAGGCATAATAAATGTCAGAAATGAGCAGAAAGAGGCAAAATACAGGTCCGAAACAAGCAGAAAGTGGCAAAATAAAGGCCAGAAATGAGCAGAACGAGGTAAGCGCTGGAGCAAACAGAGAAGAGGAAGAAAAACAAGCAGAAAGTGAGCAGAGGAGGCACAAAACAGAAGCCAGCAGAAGATAGTGGACTGCGAGCAGGCTGGACAGGCTGGACAGGCTGAACAGGAGACCATTACAGGAAGAGCTGGCATGAGGACCTGCTCAATAGGTTAACACAGCAGCCTCCATTAAGCAGGTCTGAGGGGGGCAGGGCACTAGATGGTGGGAGGAGGTAAACAGTAAGAGGAGGGAAACCGCTGTAAGAGGGGGAAAATGGGCAGAAAGAGGAAAAATGAAGGTCAGAGGCAAGCAGAAAGAGGAATAATACGGTAAGAAATTAGCAGAAAGAGGCAAGATAGAGGTCAGAAGCCAGATGCAGGTCCAAAATGAGCGGAAAGAGGCAAAATAAGGTCAGAAATTAGCAGAAAGAGACAGAATCAAGGTCAGAAACTAGCAGAAAGAGGCAAAATATTGAACAGAGCGATCACAGAAGAGTCAGAAAAACAAGCAGAAAATGAGCACAGGAAGCACAAAACCAAAGGCAGCAAAGGTAGCAGACTGCGGGCAAGCTGGACAGAAGGACCGTTTCAGGGGAAGCTGGTACTCCAGCAGAGGCCACCAGCAAGTTCCGGGATGGGCTCAGATGGTATTGGTCAGCTGGGCTTTTTAGAAAAAGGCCTTTTGCAGCTTGTTGTGGCCATGTAGCTTACACAGGAAATCAGTTAACTGTCCCTTGGAATCCACTTCTTTGTCTTGGATACAATGGGAGCAGATCCAGACCTTCAGGTCTCCTAATGTGTCTCAAACAACAGGTGCAGTCCTTCTTCTGGTCTTCCACACGTCCAGAGAATATTGAAGAAGGACCCCCAGGGATGCCACATTTATGCCTGCCAAATAGGCATGGGCAGAAAATCCGTTCCGCTCGCGGATTTTGCGGATTTTCGGGAAATCCGCAATCCGCGAGATTTGCGAATCTCCCGCAAAATCCGCAAATCCGCGAGCAGCGGATTTTGCTCGCACTGCTCGCACTGTTCGCGTGAGTTCGCGTGAGTTCGCAACCCGCGAATAAGTGCAAAATTGCAGAAATACGATCTTAGCAAAACTGAAAGTAACTACTTACCAGGTTCAAAAGTTCAGGCTCATCATTAGTAGCCATTTCCTGTAGTGCTTCCTGAGGGGCCCCTCCAGAGTTCAGTTGCCAGTTGAAACTATTATGTGACCCTGCTCTGAACCTCAGAATAGTTACACATATGCCACAAAGGTCCTGAATTACAGCTAAGGGAGACAAGCAGGAGCCAGGCTGGAAGTTAAAATCCATTATTCAGCCCCTAATTCATTATTGTCAGTTGGGGCAGGGCAGGTGTTGTAACTAATTTTGCAACAATGAAAGCACTTAGCAAGTGCAAAAGATCACTAATCAGGGCGCACTAAGGAAGCAGGTGCCAGCTAAAAAAATATTCTGTGACACATTAATCAGCCCCAAATTAATTCAGGTCACTTGAGGCAGGGAAGGTGTGCTTTGCTTTGCCGAAAATAATGTACACTGGACAACCAGAGGGTGTGGTGATGAAACAGAGGGTGGCATGGGTGGGCAGAGGGTGGCATGAGTAGTCAGAGAGTGGCAGTGGTGACAGAGAGTGGCAGTGATGAAGAAGAGTGTCCCAAACAGGCTGGACACGTAGAAACAACAAGTTCGCGAAACTTGCGACCCGACAAGTAAGTTCGCAATTTGCGAAAGTGTACAAAACCCTCGCGAACTGGCAGAAACACGGGCGAACACAAAAAAAAATAAAATCCGCAAATTCGCGGGAATTCGCGGATTTTGCGGATTGCGAATCCGCAAATCCGCAAAATTCGCGAACGCGAGATCCGCAAAATTCGCTCATGCTTACTGCCAAATAATTGTGGGTTGGGGTGACTCCTGACCCTGCGCTAACCAAAAGATTAAACATTTCAATGGATTACACTGCCACATTTGCAGCAGTTCCTGTGTACCCTACTGCCAACAATCCCACAGTGCTGCCTCACTAAATCAAGAATAGAGAAACCTTTTATCCCCATGTACAGAGCATGTGTGCCCACCCAGAGTTGTGGTCTTGGTTATGGGCAGTCCCCTCTTCCACCACATCAGGACTATTAACCAGCAGGGTGACATTTGGAGGTGAATGCAAATTAGCTTCCAGGACATTTGGGCAGGGAAAAGGTACCTTTTGGAAAGTCCCATGTCCTTAATATATATTAAAAATCCAACTTGACCATTATGTTGAGCTTTTAATAAACATTCAAAATAATCCTTAAATTGTTTTTTAGCAGGTTCCTAGCCTAAGATCGCAGAATTCATATGTAATATTGCAATCCAGTGTTTTTTCTATGGGGCAACTAGTCTTGAAGCAGTGAAACGGGCTTTTGAGTGTGAGTCACAATAGGGACATGTTAACTTTACATTTCTACATGCTCTGCTTTTCAATATCATTTACACTGCCATGTGGGCTACAGGTAGGGGTGGGCGGTGGACTCAGCTGCCTCTGAAGGCATGGTGTTTACTCAGGGAACAGGAGGTGTTCTGCTAGTGGTAGGGTTAGGGGAGGGAGGCAGGCTGAGGTAAGTTTAGCTATTCAGCAGAAGGAGGCACGTTACAGAAGGACTGAAAGGAGGTCCCCGGGCACAGCATGGCAGCAGCATCATCGCCTCCACCCCTAACATACCACCAGCAGAGCTTTCCACCAGTTCTTGGCACGCTAAAAAGCAGCAACAAGCCAGCTTGGCATCTGGAGGTAGATAATCAGGAACCCAGAGCCAGCAGCCCCGATAAAGAGCAGAAACTGCAGGTGCAGCTAATGAGGAGGGCTGACTGGTGCGCACACTAGTGAAGTGAAAACTTTGCTTTCAGCTGCCTGCAGCTTAGCCCTTGGAGTGTAGGTGCTCTCTGTATTATTTATTTTTATTTATTTCACAGACTTGTAAAGCGCATGGCTGCCCGTGAGCGTCCCAGCGCTAGTGATAGATCAGAAGAGGTTGAGAGGGAAATTGGATTCAGGGAAACAGCCAGGTCTTGAGTGACTTGCGAAAAGGAAGGAGGTTGGGCTGGGCTCGAATGTCTGGGGGAAGTGTATTCCACAGTTTGGAAGCATTGTACGAGAATAGTCGACCTCCAAAGTGAACTTTCCTAATTCTGGGCACTGCTGCCAAGTTTGAAAGTGAAGAACGAAGGGTTCTGTTGGTTTTGTGGGGGTTGATAAGGTCCTTTAGGATGGGTGGGGCTTTTCTGTGCAGGATTTTATGAGTGGTGCAAAGAGCCTTAAAATGCACCCTTTCTTGGATAGGAAGCCAATGCAGTGATTTGAGGGCTGGTTTGGCTGAGCTGCGGCTGTGTGTCCCTGTGAGAAGACGGGCGGCAGGGTTTTGCACAGTCTGGAGTTTTGCCAGCACCTTGTTAGGGGCCCCTAGGTACAGGGCGTTGCCATAGTCCAATCGGGACATCACAAGGCCCTGAATCAATAGTTTTGGGGATTTTGCAGGGAGCAGAGGGAGGATTTTTCTAGAGGTCCGAAGAAGAGCATAGCAAGTTCCGGCCGTTTTCCTCACATGGGTGGAGAAGTTAAGACCCTCGTCCAGCCAGATCCCTAAGCTCTTGATTTCATGCTTAGGGATAAAGGGCGTGCCCATACAGGGAGGCCACAGGGACTCTGAGAGGAAGTTTGACTGGTTGCCCAGGACCATGATCTCAGTCTTTTCACTATTGAGCTTAAGGTGTGACCTGTCCATCCAGTTTGTTATGTCACTAAGACAAGTGTAGAGGTTAGTGGGAGAATGGTTGTATTGATTAAGGGATACCACCAGCTGGGTGTCGTCCGCATAAGTTAAAAGCTTGATCCCAAATGGAGCGACGATCTTCTCGAGGGGGGACATGTACACATTAAAAAGAGTCGGGCTCAGGGATGAGCCCTGAGGGACCCTGCAGTGTATAGGTGTTGACTTTGAGGTGAAATTATCGTCCGTAACCTGGAAGGAACGGTCCCTCAAAAAGGATTCCAGCCAGGATCAGGCAGGCCCTGAGATACTGAATTCCTTGAGCCTGTGGACCAGTGTGGAATGGTTGACGGTGTCGAAGGTCGAACTAAGGTCCAGAAGGATCACTGCCACTGATCCTCCTGAGTCAATGATCTTTCTTGCCTCTTCGACCACCGCCGCGATCGTGGTCTCCGTGCTCTGGCCTGGTCTAAAGCCAGTCTGGGAGAGTTTAAGAAGGCCATTGGCTTCCAGGTAGTCGGAAAGTTGACGATTTACATATTTTTCTGTGACCTTACTGATGCCTGGTAGCAGGGAGATTGGTCGAAAGTTACTTAGGTCCAGGGGATCTAGGTGCGGTTTCTTGATTAGTGCCTTGATAATTGCCTTTTTCCAGCTTGGTGGGACAATAGCATGGGAGAGCAAGATGTTAATCAGATTCGCCATTAGAGGCAGGATGGTTGGGGCGACTGATTTTAAGATGTTAAAGGGTGCGTGGTCCAATGTGGATCCGCTTTTGATTGATTGTAGTATTGGAGATAGCGCCTCTACTGTCGTGGGGGGGAACCGATTCAGCTGGGGCTCCGGAGCTTGTGGTACAGATCTGGGTAGGCTATAAGGGGGCGATTTGTCCGGTGTTTGTAAGGGAAGGGAGTTAAGAATTTTTTTAACATTGGAATCGAAGAACTCGGCTAATTCGTTTCACCGGCTGACCGAGGGTTCCACAGGGGAAGGAGGATCAGGGGTTTTTAGGAGTTGTTTTGCAATTTGGAAGGTCTCTCTAGAGGAATTGGCAGATAACCTAATTTTTTCTTCGAAGTAATTGGACTGTGCCGCTTTGAGGGCTTTTTTGTATTTGAGGATCATGAGTTTATATTCAAGCTTTTTGATGGGGTCAAAGTTTTTTCTCCATTCTCTTTCAGTTTTTTTACAGAGCTTTTTTACGAGGCGCCCTTCCTCGGTGAACCAAGGCGAGGTGATTTTTTCTCGTGGTTTACAGGTGGATTTTTTCGGGAGAGTTCTGTCCAATGTCTCTCCAATCCATTTTGAGAACTCTGCGTCGGCTAATGCAGGATCTGGGACTAATGATGGAGAGGAGAGCTCCAAGTGATACTTCAATTTTTCTGGGTCTAACTTAGCCCAGGAGCGTGTAGGTTTACTAGGTGGTGGTCTAGGGCGAGCGAGGATGGAGAGTCGCCAGTTCAGCACTATTAGGAAGTGATCAGACCATGGTATCGGGGTAGGACCTAGGATTGTAAGGTCAGTGATGTTGGAAAAGATAGGGTCCAAGAGGTGCCCTAGCATGTGGGTGGGACACCGACTTTCCAGCTTGAGTTGGTTAGTAACACTGGTTGTAAATTCTTGTCCCTGTCTCCCTGTGCTTCCCATGTCTGATATTAAATGGTGCATCTGCCTTTTCAATGAGTCTTGTGTGATGCCAATAAAGGGATATATTTGGGTTGAGTGTTTCGAAAAAGCTTATGTTAGTTTGTCGCACATCTTTTTGCCAAGTCAGGGAATTGGAATGTAGTGTTCAGTGCACTGCAAGTTGCCCGAGGGCTGCCCCTCACATCCCAGTTATTCTGTACTCTTTGCAGTCATGAAGGCTTGGTACTTGTGTAACATTCTTCTGTCTCTCTTTGACTGCTGTGTGACTTCATTTGTTCGTTTGTGTGTTGAACTGTGACATGTTTTAAGTAGTGCAGAACGGTAGCAATTGTTCTGGTATGGAGTTTGAAAAATACCCTGGGGAGCCCTTTAACTGCGTCTTACGCGGAAGAATGTAAAACATTTCTCTCTCTCCTTCCTTTCATTCCACTTTGTAAATTATTTTAACGTGTACACTAACCTACTGCACTGGAGAGGGATGCGTTTTTGATTCAAATGACTTCGTAACTAAGTTTTGGATCAGACTAGCTCAGCATATTGCGGTTGGGTGAGTTGCTTAGATCCTTTTCAAAACGTACTGGATTATTCTGAGGTCCTTCAAAATAGCCCGCTTTTTTAGTGTGGCAGTGTTTCCTATTCCGACATTGCTTATCTTTGAATTTAGGATGTACCTTACAATACCTTAACTGGTCTCTTTCTGCAAGCTTTCAAGTCCCTAAATGTATTTTCCTGTGTGTATTATCTGGTAGTAAGATCTGTGGTTTTGAAAGCTTGTGAAAAAAGATTTTCTTTTGTCATACATTTTTTTCTAGAAGCACAGGTCTCTAAAGTCTAGGTAGCACAATAGGTCTGTTAAAGACTCATGGGGAAAATTATTCTACTGATATTGCTTATCTCCCCAAACAGACAATGGCAACGAGTAAGAGATAGAAAGTTCATATAGCCTGTGTCTGGCAACATGTGTTAAGGGAATGGATGAAAATGGTTCTCTCACTAAAGGCTGTAAACCCTGCTCCAGTCAGTGGGATGTTGCATTTCCAGTTGCATCATCATGTTTTCATTGTGTCATCGAACTCGCCATGCCCGCAAGCACATCCTGACATGTTGTGGAGCATTATGTATGAGCGTAGCAGTGGTTTTCCTGGGGAGTACACTGGTGCAGAGAATGAGGTACTCGTTAACGAGACTCACAATCCGCCCGCTCATGGACCTCAGCAGAATTTTGCTGAGTTTTTCAGTAACTCCACATAATTCCGTGGAGTGTACAATTCTGCAAGGTCCAACCAGCCCTAGATACAAGGCCTACATAGGGGAGACTCGTTAATTTTTAAAAGTGGGGGTATAACTGGTTTAAAGGATTTATATCCATAGATCAGGTTGTAGATTTAAAACTGCAGCAACTGGGTTACATTGGCAACTATGGAGTCATGTTTGACTTGTCACGCTAGTGAATGGCACAGGAGTGATATAGGGGCATATTATCAAGGGGGTTTATCTCCACTTTTTTGGCTTTAAAAGCCAAGAAAGCGGAGATAAAATTATCTGCCTATTACCTAGCTGTTGCTAAGACCAGTTAGTGACAGCTAGTAGGAGATAGCGACCATCTTGGGCCCCACTTTGCATGTCAGTGATATTTATCACTAATGACATGCAAAGTGGGCGTGCCAAGATGTTAGCGACTGGAAACAGTCGCTAACATCGCTATCTCCTACTACCCACTTTTGGAGATATTCTTGCTAAGCGCGAATATCTCCAAAGCTAACACCTGCCCTGAGCAGTTCTTAGCCATGTTATCCAATGGGAGGTGGATAACATGGCTAAGAGCATTAGCTCGGTAATGCATGAATATTGCTGACTTTTCAGCGATATTCATGCATTGCGGGCGATTTTTATCTCATTTGCGATAAACCTTGGTAATACCAAGGTTTATTTGCGATAAAAATCGCCGCAGCTTAGCAGTAAATTTTTGTCTCTAACCAAGCAATAGCGATAATTATCGCTATTGCTTGGTAATATGCCCCCAAGTTCATAGTGACATTTAACTCTAAATGCCATGGTTGAACTTTGGGCACCATGTACTCTGGCCGTATAGTAAAGTTAAATATGCCATTTAAGGTTTTAGCCAATGTCAAGGTGTTTTAGTACACCTGCACAAGGGCCTGGTAATGGGAAAATGTCACTCAGAAGGTTACATGACAGTAACTAAACTGTCACACATAAGTGTACTGAAAACATAAATATTCCATTTTGAAGTAAATTGAAAACTAACTCCGTATTGTATATCAATGTCTACAGGTATCAGTTTACAGATCCTAAAGTTGCTAGCAAATGATCGCAATTCAGTCTTTTTGCTGTCAGTGAGGGGTGATGAGGGCGTGGTGGGATAAGGGCAGTACTGACACCATTCTAGACAAATCATTATCTCAAACTCTTTCTACTCACTGTAACGAATTGACATGACATGACTCGACATGACATGACTCGATTTACTAAAATCTATGGTAAAGTAGCGCAGTCACCAAAGTTGCTCCTCTGTGTTGCGCTAGCATAAATGAGAGAGCAGGGCAGCACCATATCTACCTACATACAGCATTGCAACTCTCCTCCTCGGAGATGGAACTCTTTCGGGGAGATTTACTAAAATTTTGTGCCGTGTTTGCATCACAAAAGTGAAGCAAATGGGCATAAAATCTTTTTTCCCCATTTTACTCTCCAGTGCTAAACTTGTTTAGCTCTGGAAGTAACGGAGAAGTAATGCGAAGCAGCGTACCAAAGGTGGAGCATGGACTGTCTCCTACAGCCACCCAGGGTTTCCCACGCAAAACCCAATTTACTAAATAAAGTAGATTAGGTTCAGCATGAGAAAAGTGCTCCTTTTCTGATTTTGTATACGTGCTGCACTGCGCATAACACATACAAATTGGGAAATGTTTGAATTGTGTCTGAGCATTGTATTTTGTACAGGAAAGGTACCCTTCCTGTACAAAACCTATGCTAGACTAATTCACACACCCTAGGACTATGGCGCAAAGGTGTGTGCTTGGCACAAGGCAGCTGTAATTAGCGCTGGCGCAAGTGAAACGGAAGGACAGAGCAATATCTTTGAAGATATGGTGCTCTCCTGCTCCCTCCTTGTCACGCAAAGCAGCGCAGCCTCACAGGGGCTGCGCTGGGCAGCATGAACTTTGGGTAAATCTCTCCAAAAGTGTGTGTGAACTCCCCTCATCCACGCATGGGGAGGGCACGAATGTCCAGGGAAAGACTTCAGAGTTGCAGTAGACACTTGCTGTACTGTAGTATAACACGCCAATACAAATGACATACTCAGCTATTCAGTGCATGCTGTCAGGATGCCACTCTGCTGCTTCCCTCTCTGCTATGCCCACAGCTGACCCGCCTTGGACCTTCACATATCGGGTCAGTCCTAATTCAGCCTATATACAATTTTGTGCGCGATATAATCGAAATAAAGGAAAGGAGACATTTCCTCCCATAAAATATTGTTATTTAGGAACATCTGTCTTGCGTGATTGACGAGATCTACTCCACTTTCCACACCAAAATAAGTGCACTCACTGTATGTTACGGCATTCTCATCTCTGTGCAGAGGGAGGTGTGGAAAGCTGGTGCAGGTTCGCAGCAGGGTCTAGCAGGCGCGCTATCAAGACACACACACAGGCACTGGATAACTCTTGGCCGAAGGTTACATGCAACCTGGGGCCCATTTATTTATACCCTCGTACTGAACCCCGTCAAAAGGGTTGGTGCTGTGTTACAATGTAGAGTATCAGCCGGGTGGCACTCTACATCCCTCCTTTCTTTTAGATGTGATGTTAACGGGAAAACAAAGTTAAAGGAAGAAGAGGAGAGGCTCATAAGAATAAAGTAATTCACACAGTGAACTATCATAGAGGTGCATTCCTTAACAAAGAGCCAGCGGGTGTACGGCTCATTCATCACATTAAGTCGTTCAGCTTTTGGGTAGGCGCTGGGTTAGGTTGTCGCAGTTACCGTTGACTGTGAGAGGGCACTTCCCTTGTGTCACCTTTGGAGGGGGCACTCGCTCCGTCCGGCACAGAAGCAAGAGCACAGAAGTAGGCACATGACCTGGGTTGGTGCCTGTGGTAATTTCCACGGACATGCTCGCCGGTTCATCGCATTCCTCCTGGGACGAGTGGTTGACGGTCGGGGCACCTGGTGCTTCTTCGAACCAGGATACATTTCTCCCAATGTGGGTCGGCTTCGTTGCGCAGTGACCATGGTACCAACAACTCAAGGAACCGTCCAAACCTCCTTTTCACATGGCATGCCAAAATTCCAGCCGGATGAGGATCCTTGAGGACCATTTTGGATCCTACTTGCAAAGCCGAAGCTTTGGTTCCCCTGATTGCGGTCACCTTCCCGTTAGTTGTCTTTCACTTCTGCTGTGCTCTCTCAATTTCCAGGCATGGGGCCACCCATTCGGGTCGTCAGGGATCAGATCTTGTGGCAAGCGCTTTAGCAGGAGCGTGGCTGGGGCACACCAGGATGTTTGCTGGTATGCAAGCAGAGATTGATGCAAACATGCCTCAGGAACTTGTTGTTGATCCACCCCATTTCTGAGGGCTCCCTTGAGGGTCCTCATGAACTGCCTTACCTCACTGTTTGGCTTGAAGCCACCGTGGTGTGATGTGGTGCTGTCGAATGATTCTATGCTCCAGGAAATCGTTAAAGTCCTGGCCTTGGAACGATGGTCTGTTGTCCAATTGTACTTCCTCAGGCAGCCCAAACATGGCAAAGATCTTTTTCAAGGCTGGTAGAACATTAGTGAACACTGTGGATGACACCAGCTCTACCACTGAGAATTTTGAGAATGAGTCCATGACGACCATGGTGCGCTGCTTATCCGAGAACCTCCCAAAGTCAATATTGACCTCCGTCCAGGGCATACAACACTCAATGATTATGAGAACTGGAGCGGGGTCACTTCCAGTGATGGTGAACGGTTGGCAGAGCTGGAATTTCTCATCCACCATGTCTTCCATGCTGGGGAATCACACCTTTGACCGGAGTCTGGTCTTGGTCTTGGAGGTGCCTTGATGGCTTTTATGGGCGAGCATGACCATTCACTGGCATAGGTTCTTCGGCACAACAATTCGCTGTCCCCTCAGGCCTAGTCTGGGCCCACTAACGCTGAGTTTGTGTCGCACCCTTCAGTGTTGCCGTTGGAAGTTCTATTCCTTGGCGGTTAGCGGAGAGACTATGTCCATGACCCGATGTCACTGCCCCTTTTCCAGGGCCTCCTTGACTCTTTTCATTGTGTTATCCTCATCCATCGCATTGCGAGGGTCTTCTTTTGTCACTGCTGCGGTGCAGGCACTTTCTTCAACCATGTTTAGGAAAGCCTCAGTACTAGCAGCATTGTCCTGCGTCCTTTGCCATGAGGTGCCGAGACAGGAAGTCAGTGAGGTTGTCTGCCCCTGGTCTGTACAGCAGTTGAAAGGAGTATGCTTGCAGCTGGACTGCCCATCTGTCGATCCTAAGGTGCGCCAGGCATGTGGATCCACTGAATAGCGGCATAATGGGTTTGTGGTCAGTTATCATCCGGAAGGGATGACCGAAAAGGTATAAATGGAAACAATGGCACGCCCACCTTGTGGCCGAAGCCTCCTGCTCTATATGAGCATATATGGTTTCCATCAGATATGGCGCACGGATGGTGTATGCCACGGGTTAACAGACTCCTTTGGTGTCCTCCTGCAGGAGGACCACCACAGTCCGACTGGGCTGGCGTCGATCACGAGCTCTGTCTTCCTTTTAGGGTGGAAATATGCCATTATCATTTGATCTAGATGGGCTTTCTTGGTGTCTTGAAACGCTGCTTCCTCTCTGGCCGTCCTATCCCAGGGCGTGCCAGTCTCCGTCAGCTGCCAGAATGGCTCCAATATGGTGGCAAGATTCAGGATGAACCTTCTGCACTATGTCGCCATCTTTAGGAAACTCCTTATTTCCATGGGATTTTGCGGGTAGAGGGCACTCCTGATGGCTTTGCGCATGTCAATGCGGAGTCCATCTCACAAAAAGACATACCTAAAGAAGTCTATCGACCCTTGGTAGAAGGCGCACTCCTTCTTATGGAGCATGAGTCTGCAGTCTGCCAGCTTCTGTAAGGTTGCCCTCGCCAGAGATGGTGTTCCTCTAGGCTTTGCGAGTATATCAGGATGTCGTCAATTAAGTTGATCAATTCTACCAGGCTTAATAGGGCTTCCTTGATATCATTTTGTAAAACCTTTAAAGTGGAGGACATGCCAAAGCTAAGTCGGGTATACTTTTGGACGCCTACTTTTGTGGAGAAGGTGGTAATATAGCGACTTTCTGGTGGCAGCTCCAACCGGTGGTACGCGGAGTACAGATCGAGTTTGGAGAACCACTGTGTCCTGTTCAAGTCTGCCACTATATCATCCATTGTCAGGGTCACGTGTGTTTCTTTCTGGATGGCCAAATTGGGAAGTCTCTTATCGACACACAGCCAAACGGCTCCAGGTTGCTTCAGCTTTGGTGCCACTAACAGCGGGGACACCCACAGAGTGGGCCAGACACCTTCTCTATGACTTCGTAGTCCTCAAGGTCTGGCAGCTCTTTTTCACCAGGGGGCAAATGTGAAAAGGGATGCACCAATGCCGGAGTGCCCTCGGTTGGATTGCCTTGTCGATTTGTAACTTCACTTTTCATTCTCGGATCTTGCCTAACCCTTGGAACAGCTGGGGAAATTCACTCAGCATGTCTTCGGCATGGGTTTCATCAACTTGCTAGGAAAAGAATACCAGCTCCAGGTCTTCTCTGGGGTGGCACCGCAGCAGCGTACCTTTTTTCCCTTCCCTCACTTGGATCTTAGTCCTCACGGAGTACTTGGAGCTCGAGACTTCGACCTCCATCATCGTTTAGAGTGGTATTGGTTCTGTGCCTCCATACGTATAGATTTTGCCTGCATGGAGTGTCAGGCGTGGTTTGGGTGACAGCCTTTCATACTGATCGGAGTCCATTACATTAACATGTGTGCCTGTGTCTATTAGGGCTTGTACTGAGGTTCCATTGACCTTTATGTTGCACATCTGGGTGGGCTCCCCTTTTGCCCAGGTCTTCCTACGAATAATATGACGAACGTGGCATCATTGTCTTCGTAGTAGGTGGCAGCACCTTGTTCTTGTGTTGCTCCAGGGTTGTAGTGACCTTCGAGTGTCGAAGGGTTGTTGGACGCCCTCGGGATGCACTGCCACGGGAGGGCCCTGCCTCACTGTGGCAGACATTGGTGTAGTGATTAGCCTTGTAGCATTTCAAGCAGGTTTGTCCTCTCGCCGGACACCTGTCTTGCTCTTTGTAGTTAAATCCGCAGTGGCCACATCTGCCACTTGGCTGGCTTTTGATGCTTCGCCTCTGGCCAGGCACGGCTACCACTGCACAACCTCCATTGTCTCCGCTTTGACCTGGACTATCTTCTGTGCTGACAGGGCCAGAGTGGTTTTAAACTTGGACGGCCTCCATTTCTTCGGCCCGCTTGTCTGACAGTTCATGGGAGCGGGCTAGGATTAGGATTTCATCCACGGATATCCTAGGTTGTCGGAGCATATGGCACCTCAGCGTGACACACTTGCATCCCTGAATGATTTGCAGGCTGATGTCTTTGTTTTAGTCGATGGCTACGCACGTGCGTGCCAACTTCTGGAGCTGGGAGTACAACATGTTCACTGTTTGCAGGGCCTGGTGCAGCTTGAAGCGCTTGTGGTCAGGGTTTATCTGTGACTCATGGGCCACTCAGTGTTGGGCAGTGTCTCAAACAGCTAATAGAGCTCATCTCCTCCAAAGTGCATCAGCAGGGAGCGTGTTACTGTCCCATCTGTCTCTAAGGTCCCGGTAAAATAGTGATTGAGGCAACATACCCAGCGCTTCCATCTGGGCGCGTAGGTGGCAGGGTCGGCAACCTGGCTGAACAGGGGTATGGCGTCGCTGATGCATGTGGTGTGGCGCTGTTGGCACTTGTGCCGGTGGCTGCAGTGGCAGAGGATCTCCCATGATGTGCTAGGAGTGATCTTCTCCTGAAGTAAATGCACTGATGTGCACAGAGCATGTGCTGGTGCTGCAACTCTACCCCTTTGTGATGGTATGACTTTGTCCTTCTTGTGCCCGGAGTGTGTCCCTTTCGGGCCCTGCGACTGACTGTTCCCTGACATCTGCCTGGGTACTGGCACTTTGATGTAGAGCTGTTCGCCTTTTTTTTCTAGCAGCCCCAGCAACTCTGGATGCGGACCTGAGGCCTGCAGGGCGCAATCTCCAGTTGTTTCCAAATTCGGATTGGTCCTGTGAATAATCCCCATGTGTTGGGCTTTGAGCACGCCCTCATGTATTGTGTCACAGGCGGGCCGACCCCGGGCCAAAAGGGGGCTGGCATCCAGCTCTTCTGCTCAGATGACGCCTTCTGCGGCACTGCTGCGCGCATTCCAGCCTGCGCACTTCCGTGGTGAGCTCGTATTCCCAGATGCTTTGAAGCAAGGGTGACAGGTGGCGTGGGTAATGGTGCAGGCTGGGCAAGGTGTCAGGGGCAGATGGGGCTACACGCAGTCCACCGATGCAACAGTCTTGCAGTGCAGGGAGACAGGAAGGTCCGCTCACCCCTCACTGCCAGTGTGGCACACTAGTGCAGGTACGCAGCAGGTCCTAGCCAGAGTACTATCAAGACATACTCACAGGCATTCGATAACTCTTGGAGGAAGGTCACGTGAGACCTGGGGCCCATTTCTTTATATCCTCGGACTAAGCCCGGTCACGAAGGTGGAGCATTGTTACACTGTAGAGTATCGGCTGGGTGGCACTCTACAGGAGGCAACTACACTGCATGGTCCGAGTGTTCTAAAGCGGTGATAAACAGTCAGGCAAAAATGTATGGCAAACTGGATTCAGAGACATGAGCCCCAAACTACCTTATCTTCATTAAATCAAATTACTTCTGCCAAAAACGCCTACTTTGTTTCAAAGCATGCGCAGTTTGCTGACTATAATTTTAATATTTGAAATTATTAGAATACATTGCATGTGTTTTAGAAAGCCCTTTTCTATTTATGGCAAGTCAGACAGTAGGGACTTGATAAACAAATTATGCAGACAGCCTCTGCACATGAGGAGAACGTAAAATCCCAGCATTTGGAGACCTACTCTTGGACATAATTTGATGACGAGCTCTCTTGGGATACATTGTAGGAAGACATAGATCGTGACTTGTACTTCAGTAGCACATCGTAGGGACTCATATTTGAAGGGCATGCCGAGCATATAAGGGTCAGCAAGCACACAATGTAATCCTAATTAAAGTTTGTTATTGAAAATATGAGAAAAGGTCAATGTACCATTCTGATTGCTTTTCAATGTGCCATCATTGCATAATGAAAAAAAAAGAACACTAGCCCATTCTTCAAAGATAATTACTTGCGGTCATGCCATCACAATTTTGCTGCATGAATTTTAACAGGAAACTGACATGAAGCATGTGTTACTTAAATTCAAATTGCTACTTATGAGACAGGTTTGTTCCTTAATCTTTTCTGGTGCAATGAGATCGACGCAGCATGCTGGCTGCAGAGAAGTTACACGTGTTTATTTCATTTTTAGTCAGTATGTAGTAAACATTCTGTACGACGGGAATGCTCGTTTGACTTTAGCAAATGTTCTTTTTTGCTTGCTTCTTGTATTCACGTATGAAAGCAAAAGAGATCTATTTTAAGTTTACAGCAGGTCAAGTATTCCACTAAGGAATTTTACATACTTATATTTATGCTGAGCAGTGGGTGGTATAAAACCGAGAGCAATGGTTAAAAGTAATGTTGAAATTGATAAAAACAATGCACTCGCATACACAAATGAAAGTTGCATCGCTATTATCCCCATATAAGAGTAGTGGCGCCACAATGGTCCAGGGAAATAGCCCCAATAAAGCATACATGACCGGAGGGGTGTGTGCATTCCCAAAACATCATAAAGTCAGATTCCACATGGAGGGCCCGATTCACAGAATGAACTTAAGACATTTGGTATTCACAGAATGCACTTACTACTATCTGGTATTCACAGAATGCACTTACTACTTTCGGGATTCACAGAATGCACTTACTACTTACGGGATTCACAGAATGAACTTACTACTTTTCGGGATTCACAGAAGAGACTTACGACTACTAACTTTACGTCCGCCACCGGGCCGTAATTTCCGCCACCGGGCCGGATATTACGGCATATAGGCGGACTTTACCGCACACTTGCGTAAAATGCGATTACGGGCCGTAAAATGCGATTATGGGCCGTAAAGTACAATTACGGGCCGTAAATTGCGATTACGGGCCGTAAATTGCGATTTCGGACCGTTTGCCATGTTAGTCAAGAGGAAACACCTGGCCAAGGTCCGCCCATCCCCCAACATGGATCAGCTGACACACAGCAGCCAATCCCAGCCCTGCAGCATGTATGAATGCTGAGCAGACACAAAAAACCCTTTTCAGGATGTCACTGAACGTGTTTGTAGCACTACCCCTTGCCATGCGGCAAAACTACTTGAGGAGGAGGAGGAGGAGAGCACAGAGGATCTACAGGCAGAGGATCAACCTATTTGGAAAGTCCAGCCAGGATGTAAGGGCCAGGTACCGTTTCCCACCTGAAGTAATCCTGGAAATGGTATGTGAGTGGGAGCAGGAACTTGACTCTGTGACCTGCTGCTCACATGCTATACCAGCATACCTCAAGATCCTTTCTGCCCTCCACTTCTTTGCTACTGGCTCCTTCCAAAGGGTCACTAGTGACCATGTGGGCATTTCCCAGGCGAGCCAGTCGCGGTGCCTGCATCAGGTACTGAGATGCATCACTGAGAGAGCCCCCAACTACATCAAAATGCCATATACACTGGACATGAGACAAAAGGCAGCAAGAGATTTTTATCTCCTTGCACAATTTCCACGTGTGCTGGGTGCAATAGATTGCACCCATGTGGCCCTTCAGCCACCCCGCCACATTGCACACATCTTCTGCAACAGACACAGATGGTATTCCATCAATGTTCAAGCAGTCTGTGATGCCAGTGGAAGGTTCATCAATGTGCATGCAGTGTTCCCAGGCAGTACACATGACAGCTTCATATTCCGCATGTCACCTCTTGCTCGGCGTATGGATGCTGGAGAATTTGGTAACATGTGGCTACTGGGTAAGTACCAAGCACTGAAAATGGGTGATATGCGTCAAGTAAATATATGAATGCCCCACAATAGTAACGATTGTACAATAAGAAACATGGCCCAACAGACACTGCATGTATGAATGTATAGATCATGTCCTGTCAAAGTCAAAGAGTGAAATGTTAACAACTTCCCATTCTTCCCTCCTCAGGTGACGCTGGGTATGCACTCTCTCCACATCTCCTCACCCCTTACAGGCGTGCTAACACTGTACCTCAGCGTAGGTACAATAGGGCACACATACGTACTCGAGCCATCATCGAGCGCACTTTTGGTCTGTTGAAGTCGTGATTCAGATGTCTCGACCGTACAGGGGGTGTGCTTCTGTACTCCCCAGTAGTTGTGTGCAAGATTATACTAGCCTGTTGTGTTTTGCACAACATTGCTCTAATGCATGGCTTACACATGCCTCTCCACCCTCGACTAGCTCTGAATGTGGGAGCCCGGGCTATTGCACATGACCGACGTCAGGGCATGCAAGTCCGTGATCTGCTAGTTGCCACATATTTTGCATGAGCAACCTGTAGTACCACGGACAACATGTGGTTTGCTGTCTGTTGTCAATGATGAAATGTGGACAGACACAACAGTGTCCATAAATCCCACCCTGAGACGACTTTCCAAACCACACTAACTGCATGCAAATCACAGCTGCTGACAGAAGTCAAAAGGTGGATTGTGCCTCAGGTCACGTGCCCATGTCAGCGATCAGCGTAGTGGACATCCCTTAAACAAACGATTCACGCTGATGACAAATAATACATGTCCTGAGAGACATACCTGGACCTCATAAGGATGGGTCACCAAATCACAAAAGGTTGCATACTCAGGCCTAAGACCACTAGAGAATTGACTCCCCCACAAATGATGGGCCCAGAATGTGAGTGATGATGTCATGTTAGAATCATGCACCATGGGTCAGATTTACAATAAGAGTTGCATCTCTGCATATCAGCAGGGATGGCCAAGTAATTGTGCCTCACAGCAGACATCCCTTGCGCCATCATGGCTGTGCCGCATGTACAAAGCTGTGCGCTGTGGACCAAGTATAGACAGAAGTGTGAAGCCTATGCTGTCATAAAGGTGAAGCACCACTGGAGTTGGGTCGCAAGCGCAACGCAGCTCCAGCAAGGCAAGCGGCGAGCCGATGCCCAACATGCAGCATCAATTCTCACGTCTCCTACAAGCAGGTGCAGGGTTGGGACGCAGCATGGCTACGAAAATGACAGTGTAATTTTGTACTTTTCATGCTCCCACTGTTTGGTGGCGTATGTGTGCTGGAAGGCCGCCCCCCCCCCTGTGCAGGAATGCACAACTGCGGTGCAGGGCCATACAATATGACACATTTCACAGATGCGTCACGTTGAAGATACCCCACAGCATGGAGTTGGCGTAGCGCTGCTGCGCCAATAAACTTACGCTACTGTGGCGTAATTGGGGCACACAGCGGCCCCCATATGTATCTGACATATCCACACTTCTCCACACCAATGTTACATGACACGTCATGCAACTCTGATACTGAGTACTCAATATGAACTACATGTCCCATAATGCAAAGTATGAGAATAGGAAAGTCGGATGGATGTTGTCAGCCCCCTACCCCCTGTCAGTGCATAAATGACATGAAATGAACTGTTCCCCCTTTTGCTACATAATCATGCATAACACCTGCATTGTCCTTTCACTTTTTCCTACATCAGAACAACAGGATGGCAGTGGATTTGTTTACTGATTGTGGATGGCCCAGGATGAATAAAAATGGCAGCAAAATACTTCCTGTGATGTGTTTCCTGTCTCCCACTACCTGTATAACATTTCCTGTATGAAATAATGTGTTCCGGGTCATTTTCGCAAGTTACGGCGCAAAACCGTAGTTTCCGGTTGCGTAGCGTAGTGCGCGTGCGCGTAAACGACGCTCCAGAACCGGAAACTACGAAATCGGGCCGTAAATTACGAAAATAAACTAGACCACATCATTGCATACAGGCAAGGTGATACATCAAGTGGGAGACAGGAAATACTTTACAGGAAGTACTTGGCAGCCATTTTGTGGTCATTCAGAGTCATCCCCTTTCACTGATCAGATCCACAGGCATCCTGCTGCTCTCATCTTACCAATTTCCCCATAATGGCTGAGGAATATGAGGAGAGAGCCCCCCCTTTCTCAGACAGGGAATTGGACATCTTGGTGGAGGGGGTGCTGGAGAAATTCCCTCAGCTATATGGGGACCCTGAGCAACAGCTGAGCACTGCAGCCCGGGGCAGGGTATGGGCCAACATCGCCGAGCGCTGCAGTGCAGTGGGAGTGTTCACCAGGAGGGCTAGGACGTGCCGCAAGCGCTGGGAGGACCTGAAGCGGTGGGCCCGTCACAAGGCTACAGAGCTGGCTGGCCTGTCCACCCAGCACCATGTACATCGTCCTCGCCTCTCACCACTGTACAGGAGGGTCCTGCGAGCAGCGTGGCCAACCCTCCATGCTCAGCTGGAGGAGCACGAGCAGCATAGACCTAGTAAGTTCATCATATGCAATATGAGTCTGGGAGTATGATGTGAGTGAAACAGTGCTGTACCATTGTGTGTCCCATGCCTCCATTAGCCAATTCCATGTCCAAGCAGCAGTCACCAAGTTTTGATAGGCACACTGTGGCATATGGACTATACAGGCCAGAGTGCACTTTGGGAGTTGTAATGTTCTCATGACAACTGGGTAAATGAGCCACACTCATGCATCCATATTGAATTCTGCTCTGCCAGCACCACTACAATTGTACCAAGTCCATCATAACGGATGTGTGCATTGGATGAGCGATGGTACAGAGACGGTCCAGTCTGCACATGGCAGGCCATGGGGGATTGGATGTTGTGATTAGCATTGCACCTGTAGCGTTGTGTTACAATTGAGACAGATCATCATGTGCCTTGGAGTCAAGACAGATATTGAGATCCTTGCATCACTCACAACTTCTCATAGGTCTGCAAGGTGTGACCACTGACAGACGTCTGACCCTCAGTGGCCTGTATGACATTTCACATGCACAGATAGCTGACACAACTGCCCACCACTGTTCAGCGGTGATACTGCACTACCGTGTCAGTCAAGTAAGTCACTATGTGGCACTGGATTGTCTGAAGATGTGTGGGGACATCAAAAGGCTAGACACACAATGTAGCTAGAGGAGTACTCCAGACCCCACGTGGATGTGTGACCCACATTTGTCTTGTCCCATACAATGCTACAATGCAGATGACACTTGTCCAGACGTTAAATAGCTGCAAATCAATATCAATGGGCAATATCATTTATATCTGGACTCTTCATGTTCTCCTCTGGTGGACTTGTAGTTGAACTGGTACATGCAGCAGTGACACGACACACAGATCCAAGCCACAATAATACACATGAGATGTCCATGTCAAACTCAAATCAGTATATGACAGTGTGCATACATGTAATGTAAGTGCATGGACAGAATGGGTGTTGGGAGCACACTGCCTCACAGTCCCAGCACGGTTTGTCCCTTTGCATCCTGGTAAATGCAGTACACATTCCAAAGTCACTTAGGAATAATCTGGAGTGATACACCAAAATTGCTGCTGACTTTGCTGTATATCCCTAGACACGTGTTCCTGGAATGAGCGCTTCATCAGTAGAGAGCTGCAGTTTCATGGAGAGCAAAGTAAATCATCTTGCTTTGCTGTGTTCCTGTGAGTGTTACTGTGACCTCAGAATAACTTGGCAGCATTCCCAGCAAACACAGATGGATCAGGAGTTAGTTAGTACTGTACACAGCATATACCCGGATGCAAAGGGGCAAACTGTGCTGGGACTGTGAGGCAGTGTGCTCCCAACCACCACTTAGTCCATAAGGACTGATGGGCAGATCAACAAGGCACTTGCGCCTCTTTGCACCGCCATTGGGTCACTTTAATGACGCAGCGGCGGAGCACACAAAGCGCCATGCTGCTGGATTATTACAACGTGACGCATACGGTGCAGGATTGCATCCTAAAAGTGGCTGAGTGAAACTACAAGATACCACTCAGTCACTATTAGGGCCAAGCGAAGTCAAATCTACGCACCTGCTTGAAGCAGGTGTTAGGATTGCCGCAGCATGTTAGCGATCGTGCACCCCCGAGCCTTGCTGGAGGAGGCTCCGCAATTGCCACGCCACTACAGCAAAGCTCGGCTCTTCCACCGGGGATGCATCACACATCTGCCCACCCAAGCGCCACAGTGTGCCGCTTGGTACATGTGGTCCAACAGGGGTGACGCACGGGTGGGCTGATGCGTTACAACTCATCAGACACACCTCTGCTGATTAGCGGAGATGCGCCAGAAGTTGTAAATCGCCCCCTGATAACTGTACAGTGTGAATAGAGTTAAACAAATTTGGACCTAGGCTATTCTATGTATGTGTAGCGTCATGCATGGAACAACCACCACATCAAGATTTTGCTTATACTTCTGCAGGCACGGTTGATGAGACAGGAGATCCACAGGAAGAAGTCCGGAGGATTAGACCATCTGTTCGGCGACAGCTAAACCCTCTTTCCACTAGCGATGAAGGGGAGGAGGAGGAGGAGGAGGAGGAGGAGGAGGAGGAGGAGCCATCAACATCTGCAGGCCAGAGGGTTTCACCCACCCGGGATAAAGACGAACACTACACCGGTACTATGTCCCAGGTGGAGGCTGTGGACAATGAAGTGGGGGGGTGACGAACCGGACACCTCGGACCATGATGTGGGGGATGGCCCCTCACCCACACATACATCACTAGTGGGTCACAAAGAGGTGTCCCCGGGGAAGGCCAACATTCCATCTGGGCCTGCCATCTGCCCCACCGTACCTCTAGAGTCCCCCATGCCATCGGGGGCTCCTGCTCAATCCCCTGATACCAGTCTCCCTACTCTTGGCCGCCAAGCCAAACACATCGGCTCCGGATCGGAGGCACCACGTCCCTTCTGTGTTCCCCCCCCCCCCCCAGTGCCGGTGCTGTTCCTCCTGTGGCTGTGCCAGGGGACTTGAGTTGGATGGTCGAGGGTCAACCAGACATGTCCGCTCGCATCTTGCTACAGGTGTGTCTGGAGATACGCTCGATGCGAGCGGACCTAGTCCGATCTATGGACAACATCGGCATCCAACTCCAGTCCCTGACCACAGCCATTACCTCTTTCATCTCCCAAGTGCCTTCCCATACCACCGTCAATGTGTCCCCCTGTCCGTTGGCCCACACTGGTTCCCCCCATACGCCTCGTGTGTCACGTTCCCGTGTGGTGCCTGTTCCTGCATCAGCCAGACGTGTGGATGTATCCGACCCTGAGGAGCTAGACATTGTGCTCCTGGATGATGACCAGAAAGACACTTGACTGTTGGACTGAGACATTGTTTTGGACGATGATTCAGTTCTCCCCTTGTGAATAGACTGGTTCCCATGACGCTACCTGACGTATTATATTTGTTTTGCCCCACCCAAATCCAAGTTCCCTTCTCCTTCTGCATTAAGATCATCATTTGTTTTCCTTTCTCCCTTCCAAACCGACGGTTTCTTTGTGTTCCTACATAAATGACTTTGCAGTATTATACTTTGTCTGACTAGTTTCACTTCATTTTGAATGTCTATTGCCAAATATAGACACATATTTAGTAAGTCATATGCTATGCATACTACAACGTGTTGCCATGATGTGTTACACTTGTACCTGTCTCACACACACACACACATGCCTACATCGTCAGAAGAGACATACTACACAACAGAATATTACAGTAGTAGATATTTATTGTCAAAATACTCCTAAGGAGCCCAAAACAAATAAGCCATTTTAATGGCGGTCATGTTTGCGTTGCCGCAATCGTGGGGGGGAGGAACGCGGTGAGGGGTGAGGTCGTCGCCTTCGTGTCTGTGGGTGTTGTCCAGGCTGATCAAGAGGTGCAGGTGCCAATGGTGTCTGCACATTAGGTGTCTGTGGCTGGACAAGGGCTGGTTGATGAGGTGGTTGAAGTGACTGTGCAGAGGTTGGTGGTGGTTGGGCAGGTGGTGGGGGTGGTGGGAGTGACTGTGCAGCGGTTGGTGATGGTTGGGCAGGTAGTGGGGGTGGTGGGAGTGACTGTGCAGCGGTTGGTGATGGTTGGGCAGGTAGTGGGGGTGGTGGGAGTGACTGTGCAGTGGTTGGTGGTGGTTGGGCAGGTAGTGGGGGTGGTGGGAGTGACTGTGCAGCGGTTGGTGGTGTTTGGGCAGGTAGTGGGGGTGGTGGGAGTGACTGTGCAGTGGTTGGTGGTGGTTGGGCAGGTAGTGGGGGTGGCGGGAGTGACTGTGCAGTGGTTGGTGGTGGTTGGGCAGGTAGTGGGGGTGGTGGGAGTGACTGTGCAGTGGTTGGTGGTGGTTGGGCAGGTAGTGGGGGTGGTGGGAGTGACTGTGCAGCGGTTGGTGGTGGTTGGGCAGGTAGTGGGGGTGGTGGGAGTGACTGTTCAGGGTGCAGGTGTGTTTGTGTACCTTGGCTGTGGTGCTGTGCAGTTTGTGTTACAGGTGTGGGGATGTGCTGTCCTACAGGCCGACATGATTGTCCCCCTCCCTGCGTTGGCTGTGAAGGTAGACTTTGGACCACTCTCACCATGCCCTCCATCATCTTCATGGCCAAGGCATGGTGTCTTGCACTCTCTTCCCTTTGGATGGATATCAGGTCTCTTGTATTTCTAGACATTTCCTGCCAAGTGCTATCCATCCTGTCCAAAGCTTGGCCCACCCTGTCCACCCCCTGAGGGAATTGGGCCATGTCCTGCAGGAACCCAGATATGTCAGACAGGGTAGCCCCTATGGCCCGAGTGTCCTGCCTCACATCTGCCTGCTGTTGGAAGAAGTCCTGCTCCCACTGGCCACCATAGTCATGTGCAGGCCCCCTCTGCTGGTGTCTGCCAGGGATGAGATGAGCAGGTCCAAAAACAGGGAGGCTGGCAGGTAGAAGTCTGTGGGCAGGAGAAGGGTTCCCAGGGGATACCTGGTCCACAACAGGGCTGGCACTTCCCACAGATGGTGGAGAGAATGGCAGGGATTCACTGCGTAGGGAAGAGTGGGTAGGGGAACCACCATGTCGGTCCCGGACGTGAGGGCTGTGAGTGAGTGATGTCTGTGAGTGGATGTGTGGTAGCTGTGTCTGTGTTGATATTTGCCGTGGTATTGATAGTCTGAGAGGAGGCAGACGGGCGTTGCTTGTCAGAAGATGTGAGGCGGGGACGTCAGTATTGTCATCCCCGGAGTCTAACAAATTGTACTCATCATCCTCCTCAAAGGCAACGTCCTCTTGCTCTTGATCCTCCTCCTCTCGGGCATGAGTTGCAGCTGACATTGCTGCCTGGAGGATCAGGGGATTCTCCCCTTGGATTTCCCGTCTGCCACTACTGGTTGTCGGTCTGTCAGCCTCTTTAACAGCATCATCTGAAACACAGAGGTTGCAACTGTATTGGTGATTGACCAGGTATTACATGTGCAGCAACACCAGGGTTGTATTTACTGCACCTTGCATCAGCAGATGAGGATCATGTGATCTGGTTTGGATACCACCACAAATGGCCGCTCACACCATAGCCCTGAGGTGTTACACGGAGATCTACATGATACTAGCAAACTCACCAGTTCCAGCCACAACTCTCTGTCCCTTTGCGTTCCCTCCTAGTCTATCCTGCTGCACCTGTCTCACCATAGTAGTTGTAGACATAGCTGTAGAGGGTAGAAACAACATTATCAACAATCTGCCTCACCAAATGACAGACATGCATATGTGTCACTCCTGGTCTGTATTTCACTTAGTAATCAACAACTGTTGATTCCATGTAGAAGGGGATCTTGATCTATGTAATGGCTTTGTAATCTGAGCTGTTGACACTCCTCATGCCCAATTTACCTGAGGGACAGGTGCGTGACAGTTTCACAGCTGCAGCCAGGATGTCATGCATCCCCCGGGATGGTGTGCGCTGCAGTGGTCTCATCCTGTCAGCACCTGTGATGAGAAATACATGTCCATATTTTCGTACAACAGATTGTAGCTATGAGAACAAATGACATTCTCATTAGCCATTTGTGGATAATCAAGGACGCTGTGCAGCATGCATAGCTCATTGACTTAACAAGTGGGCACCTGCTCACAAGCAGCATTTGCAACCTTACAGCCATGCGGCACTTACATCAATTAGATGACACATCAACTGACAGACTTGTATGAGAAGGTTACTGATTTCACCCTTACCATTGTGACTGACTATTTTCATGGGTGTAATGTTGTGTGTTGAGAAGTCAGAAAGGAGTTCATGTGTGAGATGTGCAATTGTCAGGGGCCTGATGTTGCCCATATGTGCTTCCCTACCCATGAGGTCACACAGCTCATTATTGAATGAGAGAACGCAGATTACTAATGTCCATCCTTTGAGTGTTCTCTGTTCCCATGCTCCATTTCCAACATCATGGTACTACTCACATGACAACAGATAGTATCTTGTGTGTGCAGCAGACATCCAAACCTCATATTTCATACACTCACCAATACATGTGGATATGGTAGAAGGGAGGCAAGCAGAAGACAACATTTGGATTTGATCACACATTGCAGAGGAGGTGAGAAGCTTTGAATCTTCGCACCTGCACTGGATTATCCTGTTGCTCTTCAGCAAAATGATTTTGCAGGTGTAACTGCATGAAGAATCACCTCAGCAGCCCCTACACCCATCTCACAGGTACACAACTGGCACCAGTGTGTGCCTCAGCCATGCCAATTTCATATTGATTTGTGCATGTTAATTTTCCTAGGTATTTAGCATATCATTGACTTGCAAGCCTGTTGTGTTGTGGAGGTTTCTCATGACACATTGTTCTATTGTATGTCCATTGTGCACACACTTGGCATACATTTTGTGTCAGCATCTCATTTGCCACCAGGGTCTGATCGGCCATGTGTTCAAATGCCCCATGTGGGCATATTGTGATGCAGGATAACAGTGTTGTACAACACATATGGTGGAGGTGAAAGGCACAGTTCATAGGCATTCAGCAAGCTTGACTTACCGTGGCCCAGCACCGGATCAGTCTGTGGTCCCTGGGCAGATGTGAAGTCCAAACTAGTAGCAGGAGTCAGTGGGCGTCTGGGGTTATGGGAGGACGGCATTGTACCTAGAATGATAAGTTTGTTTGGGAACTTTACATTCCTGCTGCCACATGTGATGCATTGGATTCCTGGCACAGGACGGGCACAAGCAGTCATGGTCACCACCGTTGCAGTAGTGTGTCATACATTATGTAATGTGTGATCCCACATATAACTTAGATTGGGCCCACTACCTTGATGCTACCTATAGCACAATGACATGCCTACGACTCCAGAGGTAAAGTCCACTATCGTGTTTTGTTGAAGTCCGAAATTTATCCATCCAATGTACGCAGTACATGATCAGCTCTGTGGACTGTGCTGAACAAAGTATGTATGAAAGATTTGAAGTTGGACAGTGTATGCATTGTCAATACTACAGAGATTGCTATCTCTCCGTTTGGTCTTCATTTCCGTATCGGTGCAAATGCTACTTCTTGATTATGTCTACAAACACTATTACAATATGGTGTATACACCCTTCTGACTTGTTGTGGCCCTCGATTACAGGATTGCTTTCCCCGTTCTGGGTCTGTTGATGTAATACATGTTGTGTACCACATTTACTAAGGTATGATGAGGCAAGACATGTTATAATTTGTATTTCGCTGTTCACAAATGTCATAAGTAAACAGTGAATGTCCATTGACGTCTCCAATTGTCATGCAGCAAATGTAGCATAAATGGTTGTCTTACATAGCTGGGCACTATTTGTCCCTCTGTTGTCTACTGACCATGTATGCTTTTTGACCATCTCCTTTGACTTACCAGTTAGTGTGGTTGACATGCCTTCATCAGTACGTTGCCGAATCCTCCTATGCGATGCGGTGACCTCTGCTACTGAAGTTGTCGGTGCTCTGGCTGGATGTGTCAATGGGTGAGAAGAGAGAAAAGTAGACAAATGGAAATGTGCTTGTGTACAGTTTCGGGGATTTGCCCATATCTTCTGTGTGATAACAGTATTGCGTGGAACTGCCGCAGACTGGGCAGGTAGGAGCAGTGGTGTGTTGGGGATGTAATGGCGTGGCAGATTGGAAATTGGACAACAGGATAGGTGTTGGACATGTTTACATCAGAGGATACTCTCACCATCTGCTTTGTGATTTAGGCCAGCACAGGGTGATGTACTGTTTGGAGACTTTAGTGGCAGGTTTACAAGCCCCTGGGGAAAATAGATTTACACTGTGGTTGCATCACTCCTGTGACACAACAGTGGTGTACAACAGACAACACATTTAGGAGTATTTGCACCGTGACGCTACTATGGTGAATCGTCATGTTGTGAGGCCCTGCGCTACGTCAGCTTGGAGGTGGCAGGGTGTGCACTCCTTTGGAGTATGCCGCATCCAAGTGAGTCAGTGTAATCTACATCAGTGGTTCCCACACTTCTGACTCCTGAGGACCCCCATTGAGTCACCACTGGAAGCCGAGGACCCCCATGCAATTAGTATGAGTTAAATTTCAATCATTTTAACAGTAATTTGAGAAAAATACACACGTGTGCACACAAAACAAATACTCAAAGTATTAAGTATTTTGGGTCAAGATGTGCGACTATTTAATGTAGCGCCTCGCAATTTGCTACACTTTTCAAGTGGTAATTTGCGAGTCACTAAATGAAATGTATAACAGTGTGTTTGACACTGTCTGGGATTCCCAATGGGGTCGCTAATTGCGAGGTTCATTTATATTATTGAGCCGCTCGCAATTTGCAAGCCCATTGGGAATGCCAGCCCTCCCAGGTATGGTGGCCTGCTGGGCTCTGCAGGCCACCATGTCGGGGCCAACTTTTCAATATAGCAGTTTAGAAAAGAAAATGCTGCCTGTTTACAATGCATTTTGTAAAATCAATCAAGTAACAGTAAAGTTGTCTTTACATTTTGCTAAGGGCAGGCAGAGGTCCCTGGGACAACTGCCTGCCCTTAAAATAATATTTTGCTTGCTTTTGCTAAGGGGAAGGGGTCCCCCGGAGACCCCTTCCCATTAGCAAATGCATTACCATCTACTTGAAGTAGGTGGTAATTGTGACTGTTTTGCGACCACAAACATTTGTACATGTTTTTGAGACTCGCTAATTGGAAGGGAATGCTGCTTCCAAATCGCAAGTTGCTAAACCTATTTAGAGAGTTGCAAACAAATTTGAACTTGCTAAATTGGCTATGTACATGGCCCCATAGGTTTTTGCATGCACAAACGGGTTAGCGAACCCGTTTGCGCATTTGAAAACCGATCGTACATCTGGCCCTTAGTGTTTTATGTAGAAGTAATAGGCCCTCTGTCAAATGTATTTCATTTGTTTTATAGCATCTTTCATGCCAATGTAGAATGTCAGAGCACTTTCCATCACACACATATAGAGACATAGAATCGTACATGTAAATGTGTGTATATGAAATGTTTTAAGAGTTCTTGGTCTGGAAAAGCACAAACTCAGTATTCAGAACATGACACAGGGGCTAGCATTGACTTTAGCATACAAAGCGTTTTTCTGCCCAATAATTTCTTCTTAGCAGCATCAGGATAAATAATAACTGGGAGATGTTTAAGTTACAAACTGGTACCATGCAATTTGCAAGCAGCTCTTTGATGACAGTTTATAGGTCCCTCTGCTAGATTATGATTGTCACTCATGAAGAGCACAGTAACAAATGAATCTCTGTGACAAAAGCAGTAACCACAATCCTAGGTACATACAATACTGCTTTTCAAGATGATTTTTATACTTTCTTTGCAGTAGGCACATTTCTACTCTGTGCTACATTTGTTACATTGCAGCTGCCACAGAACAACATTCTCCTCATGCTCCAGCAGGTACATTGATCACTGGCATTATCTTGACACGTTTATTGTTGCTGGTAAGCTGCTAATTATACAAGAAAATTTCTGTGCTTTAAAAAATGATGCCTATGGACCCCATGGTAATGTGTTACGGACCCCTGGGGTTCTGCGAAGCACAGTTTGGGATACACTGATCTACATTATTTCACAGTATCACCTATCAGAGGCTGCTGTGACGCAACAATACGCCTGCTTGAGGCAGATGTCAGGAGTGGCACAGCACGTTAGGTATGGGCAGTACATGGATATTGTTGGAGTTGCAAAGCTCTTCCGACACAACTTCAGCAAAGCCCCCCCTACACACCATCAGATTCAACACACATCTGTCTATCCCTGCACCACAGTGCACAACCATATGTACACGACACATCAGTGTTTGCGCAAGGCTTGAATTGGTCACATGTCACATTGGTACTGGCGCTTCCCTGCTAATGTTTGTCTTTAGCTTATTTATTTATTAAACTTACTTTTAAATTTCCATTTGTCATTGCACATTTTCTGTCAATATGTACAGTTATTGAATTAGCTGGGTTGTGTATGTATGGCATCAGTACTGTGCACATGTTTTTAATTGGGTGGGGGGGTATTAGCCTTTTCTGATGCAAAGCATTCTGGGACTTGTGGTGCTGCGTAGTGGGTGACACATGAGTCTCTGACTAACCATATTTTTATATGCACTTAGGACTATTTCCATGATCACTATGACAGTGTAACACAGACAATCTCTTCATGCACATTTTCTTTTCATTCCACTTATCTGGTACCACGTGGCGGACGTCACTGACAGGCAGCCCATGGACCAAGTGGGGGTGTATTGTTGTCAGGATGTCCTCCTCCTGTCGGGTGAGCTGGATGCGGGGTCCAGGGCATGCAGCAGGGAGGATTCTGCGCAGTTCTATCGTGGAATATTTTTCCTTGACCCTCTGCTTTTCGTCCTGCCACTTTTTTTTAATGTCCTGTACGGTTCGCCTCTCCACCCCCAGGGCTGAGACAGCAGTGGCTATCTGCTGCCATAGTTCTTGCTTCTGTGCCCCACTGGTGCAATATGGTGGTAGCCCATGTAGGCGATTGTGGTGCCTTACAATGTATTCCACTAGCATGGTGGTCTCCTCTGCAGTGACATTTTTTTTCCGTCTCTGCTCCATGTTCACTGTCACTGAAAGCATTGTAGGAACAGTCTCTCTGTGTCCAAACCTGTTTCTTCACTGTGTGCTGCTTTTATGTGTTTTGTGGTACTGGTCAATTAGTGTTACTTAGCTTCAGCTGGAGCGTGGTGGGGGATGGTAGGCAGTGGCAGCATACACCATGGCAAAATGGAGCTGTTGGCTGGGATTGGCTGCTGTGTGTCAGCTGGTCCATGTTGGGGGATGGGTGGACCTTGGCCAGGTGTTTCCTCTTGGCTAACATGACAAACGGCCCGTAATCGTAATTTACGGCCCGTAATCGCAATATACGGCCCGTAATCGTAATTTACGGCCCCTAATCGCATTTTACGCAAGTGTGCGGTAAAGTCCGCCTACATGCCGTAATATCCGGCCCGGTGGCGGAAATTACGGCCCGGCGGCGGACGTAAAGTTAGTAGTCGTAAGTCTCTTCTGTGAATTCCGAAAAGTAGTAAGTTCATTCTGTGAATCCCGAAAAGTAGTAAGTTCATTCTGTGAATCCCGTAAGTAGTAAGTGCATTCTGTGAATACCAGATAGTAGTAAGTGCATTCTGTGAATACCAGATAGTAGTAAGTGCATTCTGTGAATACCAAATGTCTTAAGTTCATTCTGTGAATCGGGCCCGGAGTTAGGAACATGCAACCAATCAGGACACAGAACACACAGTGATCATGCGCCCACTCATTTGGACATCTGGACACATTACCCACTGGCCCACATTGTGTCCACACAAAGTCAAGGCCCTTGATCTGATTGATTGTACTTTGAGTTAGTCCTCAGACCCATTTCTGTAAGCTGTACTCCCTGCTGAAATGTTTAATTAAATCAACTGTTACTGTTTTGCAAAACACCTCTTGTCTTCTGTTTTCACAAGGTCAATTCATATTCGAGTAAGTGAAACAAGCACTATATTGTCCAAAATGTTTGAATATTAAAACTTTTAAGTGGCATGTTTTTGCTGTGTATGTTAGTCAGATGTTCATTTGAACAATTATGCAAATATTTGCTGTGTAGTTGGCATGGTTGTCATTATAAAAGAGAACGCTGATAAAAAGAAAGCAGATGCACAATAAAGGAAATACACACATATTTATTAGCATTGTATTCTTGAGCATGGGTACCAAAACAATAGAGCCATTAAACACTGATCATTTTGAATATTTTTCATTAGTACAAATTACAAATTAAAAAGGTGTTTCTGGTGTGCTGCTTCAGTTGTCTAAAGCATTGTTTTATATAGAAAACAAGCTTCCAAGCCTACCAGGGCAATGTGACAGTTAACCATATATTTCCAAGCTATTTCATTTTTTTTCTTTTCTATTTTGCAAAGGAAAAAAATATCTACTGGTATTTGCATTGTATTTCTTTAGAAAAGGCGTTTACAGATAGTGTAAAAAAGTAATTCTTTTTGCCCTGATCACTCCCATTATTTGACTGATACTGGCAGTTACTGACTCTGATTGTACCCTGAGCCCTACTAACTAGTCCCAGGACCTAGTTTTCTGTTTAAAAGGTGTATGCTAATAAGGTGTAATTACATTTAGTATCGCAACCTACCTGTAATCCCCTGGAATTTGTTCAGGCATGATGGATTTGAGGTCCAGTAGATTTCACTGTGTTGGTGCTTACTGTCATTTAAAAATAAAATGATGCCAAATTTGACTTTGGATTAAAAGTAATTCCAAGATCTACCCTAGTGTTGCATAGTTTCTACCAATCCATAGGATCTGCGCATTGTTTGGACAAAATAAACAATGCATTTATGCAGACGTATAAATAAGGCAGTAATCTAGCGTACTCCTACTATACATACCCTACTCTAAGTGTACCTAGAGTGTGTGTAGGTGTAGAGCCAAGAATCCCCCTAAGGGACGATAAAACCCCATTATCTGATGGGATAGAGTGAAGGCCCCCATCTTGGTCACAAACTGCACACCCCTCAAGAGATGTCAGACCACTATGTGGTAATTTCTCAGCATGCAAGGACCCTCAGTATCAGCAATCTTTTGGGATGCTCATCTTTTAAAATAGAAAGCAACCTTGCAATGTACGCATAGATTAGTGATGTTATGAATATATAGATAGCCATGTCGCCCTGTGGAGGAAGATAGTGATCACATTTGTACATAGTGCAAAACAAGACCTTGTACATGATGTTCAGGGCATTGTGATTGGTGTGCGAAGGTATGTGTAAAGACAAGTTTAGTTTTCAGAGAAACTATTCCAACATTGTTGTGCGTGCAAATGTGTGCCAAAGGTGACAGCTGGAAAAGTTATGTTTGAGGACAATGTAAAAAAGAATATACTTTGCTGCATGGGCCTAACTCCATAATATAACACCCACTCCTGATACTAAGGGTTGAAATCTAAAAAACTGTCTAAAAAGCCAGCAGACTATTTAAAAAAATGTTTTAAAAACACCTACTCTTAAAAGTATCTAAACGCTTCCCAATAAAATATATAAAAAAAGTCTTAAAAAGACCATTATATAATTTGAGATCCCAAGCACTCAGAAAGCCATGGTGCCTAGAAAAAGAAAAAGCTGTTTTGGCTCATTTTGTTTCAAAAGAGACTAACTTGTTCCCTCACGATTTAAAAGGCCAAATTGTTTATGTGTTGCAAGTGGGAGACACAAAATTGCTGTTGACCACATCCGCAGACGTTCCCAGAGCCACACCTCTTAGCATGTTTATGGAGCAAAGGGGATTCCAGCCGGTTCACAGAGCAGCCTCTGATGAAGGTGTTGTATCCCACAAGTTGTCCGCAGAGCAATTGTTCACATCACTAGGAGTTGAAGCATCCCAAGGTGGCTCTAAGAATGAGTTCTTCATCAATGGAATACGCTGGGTACAGCAAGGTGAAAGGTCCTTTAAGGGGTCCATCAGTACTTCAATGTCGGGTAGCGCAACCAATTATGATCTGAGACACAAATCCAGGACGCATATATGGCTGCAAAGCAGGCAGCCAAAGACAGGTCATATGCAGTCAAGTCAGACCAGCCTGAACGATAAGAACCAGTACTCACTTAGCTCTTAAAGCTGAGGTGTGCTGAAGCAGTGTATCATGCACACAAGGCAAAGCAGCACTAACAGTGCCGTCGCCATTCCAAGTTGAACTGGGATGTCCATTGTGGAGGAGATAGAATAAAATCAGTATTCCAGCCACAAGTAGCAGGGTAAGCGGGAGTCCTCCAAAATTGCCTCCCAACACAGAGTGCATTAACGATGGAATAACTCTGAATATTTCCTGAAAGGTGCAAACCAAACCAGAGACAATACATTTAAAAAGGTACACTATTTCTTTCATAACTGGCATGTTAAAGATGCGATGGACCAGCTCCCCAAAATGCAGTATCATGGAGGAGTGTTAATATCTCAGATGAAGACCTTGCAACCTGGAGATCAAACGTCTCTTTGGCTGAAGTTAAGGCCACATCCTTCAGTAAAAGCATGGCTTTCAGTTTGCTAAGGGAGTCAAATTTTATGTTGAAGACATTTATATAAGGCCATAGCGATGCCTGCCTAACCGTGCAGGCAGGTGGAAACAGTACTTGTGTACAAGTGACTCTGGAATTAACCGTCACTTGATAAGCAATGCCTAGTTCAATTCCTCAGTAACCTTGATTATTCAGTATCAAATAGCTCCCGTTTGAGAGCAGCCTGAACACTGGATGAATCTTGGCAGCTTGGGGTCCCATCGGATAGCAAGACTAGTTCATCAATGAAGCATTGCATGCCCTGAAGAGAGAAATGTTCTTGCGAACCAAGGAGCTGCTTAAAGCATCTTCACAGTCGGAGCTACTAAGAAAAACGTCTGTGTCCCCATTCATGCATCTAGTACTGAATGGTAATTCCCAATATTCATGCATATATCCTTCAACTAGTGCTTCATTAATGCCTACCTGTTGGTATTTGAGGCAATATTGAAATTGAAAGGATGTCACAAGTAGGGTGATGCAACCAAACCATGGATTATCCAGTCAGTGGATGGTGTTTCAGCCACGGTGAAAGGTTATTGGTCTAATTTTTCAACGTGCAACATGGTGTATTTTGCATCCTTACGTGCCACTGTATCTGTCTTTCTGTTAGATTGTATGTTAAAAACAGATCCGTACTGTTGATGTTACACCATGGCGCAAGGCCAGAATGACACATTTGTAATATCCAGCTCAATATTACTATTGATCGTAAATGTTATTTTCCATTTAATATAGACATGTCTTGTTGTATTATGTCAACTGCAGAAGCCCCTATGTTGCCCAGTGAATACATTCTGAATGATAAAGTGGTCATACCATTGTCAGCCAAAGCCTTTTCTAGAATAACCCCATCAATCTTGTGCAATCTCTCAGCAGCTTCCTGCTGAGAAATCTTCTACAGCCTGTTGTATATTCCATTCAAGAAGCGATTTGATGTGGGTTCCGGGGACCCAGTAAAAAATCCCTGAGATCCATTTCATCAGAAAGAAGGGACAAATGTTGTTTGACCTGGGAAAGTGTTGAGGTTCTTAGCCAATCTAGGCATAACTTTCCAACGCTATATGATGTTACCACTCTGATTGTTCTGTCTGTACATATATTTGATCAGACCTATTTATCCTAAACCCTTCGGTGTTACCCAGGAATCTAGACTGACACCCATTTGTGTCATCAGGCCAAACCAGCCGACCCTTCCAGTTGGGGTCCAATGAATTGAACGGCCCACTGCATATCATGGTGTCTAGTGTATCCTCACTTAAGTGTGTAATGTGCTCCCAATTCTCGAAACGTGAGAATTCAGAAATATGAGGTGCGTTCAAATCCTCTGTTTTTGCTATACCTAGACATGAAGTTTGTTGCACTGTCTTGTTCAGGAAAGTCATTTGATGCGTTATGAGGCATGCTCTAAATAAGGCCTCTCTCACCTGTACCTGCCAATCTTTTGTCCCCCAGATAGACGTTGTGTCTACTGTCTCTTTCCAAAAGTCAAAACCCAGTTGGGAAATAAAGGAAGCAGAATAAATCAGCTATGTGTTTGTTAGCATATTTTTCTTTGCAGGTGTAGGTGCAAGCCTATAGTAATATGAGGCTGGGCCTTACATTTCAAAATCTGAAAAATAAATAATCTTTTGTGTAAAAGTCAATGAGCTACCTTTTGGGAGTGTTGGGCAGTGTTCCCATTGTGTGTAATTATAAAGAGAGCATGGGATACTGGCTTTACGTAAAAAATGGTGACCATTATGCCGGTAACAGAACATGTATCCAAAATTACTCGTATCATCATACAATTCATCGATGGAAAATGCAGCTGAATACTCCTAATCTGAGAGCAAATTATGCAGTTGCAATGTCCCAATCATCAGAGAAAGTACTAGAGGTGATGATAGCATTTAAAGACATTTTGAATAAATAACACATTTTCAAAATTTTAGTAGGACCTTATAAATCATGCGATACCCTGTTCCATACAATTCCTTTGGGAACTGAAATTGCTGTGAACTTCACCAGGGACAATGCATGTGTTTTGAGCACCAATTACACATGTTGTACTGCAAAGCATTCTAGGATAAAGCATCCATTCAGAAGTAGGAAAAACTGTTATTATACCAGTCCAAAGTACCAGGAAATGTAAGCCAATTGTAATCCATAGATGTATCTATGAAACAATGGAGTAGGTCTCTTTCTGAGTTAAAGAATGATGATGGATTCCAGCCAGATTTGTGTCCTCTCCACCATTCACTCCCAGATGCTGCAGGGGCTGCCTGGGACAGACAACCTTTATTGGCACGGTATGCCCAGACATTGGGTCCCTTGCTCACTTCAAGCTAGCCTGGCTGATGAGGGGTATTACCTTTAAACCGGTCTCAGGATGCTTGTTTCTGGTTCGGGAAGACCTGGATTGGCAGTTTGGGCTGGACTGTTCCCATGAGTCACAGGGTTAAGACTGATTTGCATATAGTTGGGTATGAACTGAGGTGGCGAAGTGAGCTAAAGAATGATGATGGATTCAACTCAGATCTGTGACTGGGGTGAGTGTCTGAAAAGTTTCAGCGCTCTGTCCATCATCTCCTTTTGTTTGCTTTGTAAGTCTCTTTCAGCCAAATATAGAAAGCATAAACTCGAAGCTTGAAAGGGAGAGGAGGTGTCGGCACCTCAGGTTCACTTGGATGTGAGGAGAAGTTGTCCTAGTGCACAAAGTAGCCAGACGGCATCTGGTCTATGCTTGGCAGCTCAGGAGGTTTTGTAGTATTGGTAGATGACTTGATTTATGGCAGGTTGACATCAACATCGTCAATTGTCAGAATTGAAATTTCTGTACTTGTTGGCCTTACAGTTGTAGTTGTTTCAACTGGGAGAAGCATAATGTTTTCTTGTTCACAGCTTCTCCTTGGAAATTTTAGTGTTCAGTCGTTAATAAAGCTTCCATCTCAACTTCCTGTGTGCTAGCAAGAGGAGTGCGGAGGCTACCCAGGAGCTCAATTGGCCTACTGTTGAGAATTGGCCACATATTGTGGTTTGATACGATCAATTGAGACAACCCTTTTGTCTTGGCGGCCGGCAAGGGGCAGAAGAAGGACAGTTCTTGTTCCTTCGACAGCTAGTACAGGTAGAGGTGCTCTGTAAGATGGCCCAAATTCTTTCTTGTCCACAATTATCTCTCTGACCAGGTTCCCAATCTCTGGGACCCTGGCAGGTCTTGCTGTAAATGTTTTCTCTTCCCCAGTTGTGGTGCGTTTTACTTGGACGATGCTTTGTAAAGCTCGGTATTCTGTAAAACATCCAAAGAATCATTGAGGTCAAATGGGGTTTCAGTCACCACTGTGCTGACAATATCGAGGTTGGGTACCCACATTCTTAGCCAAAACAGGAGCTCATAAGGTGTAAAACTCCCTAGGGATTTTCTTGGAATGTTGTTAAGTGCCCTCTGGATGCCATACAGGTGATTGACCCAACTGCTGCCCGAGCCTAATACCCTTGGTGTTAAGGATTTCTTTAAGTCACGTTTTCTTTCTCAACTACCGAATTTCCCTCAGGAGAATAGGGGGAGGAGTACTTTAGTTTAGAAAAAAGGGGGACCCCTACTGCTAATGCATGCACTACCGGTAGGGAAAAAAAGACAATATTTTAGAAGAACATACGGTAGTGCGCTTAGTAATTAAGCCAAAAAACCCAAGGAATCAACAAAGCTAATTAGCTAATACATGTGACATATAGAGCAAATTAATAGAACAAAACCCAATAATTATATTCAAAATAGTATTGTGGTTGATTTAAATATTTTCTTCATTTTTTGGATAAGAATCTTATTTCTAAAAGATACATATAAGCATTTAAAACATCAATAACATACAGTTTGTAAATACAAAAAATTATTGACATATTTTCAAAACACGTGACGAAGGAAATGTGAATGTGTGAAATTGACATACAAAAAACCTAAACAGAATACAAATGACTATGATGGTAGGTCGGGCTAGTGGAGTAAGCAAAGCGGTGGGTGGGAACTGCAATGCCACACCCAAACTTGCTATTGTTTCTTTATAAGCCCGAGAACTAAACACTGGGCCTTGGTTGGAATGTAGTGTGCCAACTGCATGCATGCTGATAAAGACTCGCAAATCCTTTTAACAGCTTGTGCGTTAGCCGAATACTGGAGCTAAACCCACAGGAATCTAGAGCATTAATCTACTGCTATCAACATGTACTTGTAAGCCATGTCAGAGTGTAAGGGTCCACAGTGATTCAAATACTCAAACGCAAGAGGTCTGTCTGAGATCAATAAAGGGGTTTGTTGTGGCTATGTTATGGTGGAGCCGTTCATGTGCTTGCAGATGTCACATTTGAGGACAACAGTCCTTGGCCTGGTTAGTAATACCTGGCCTCTAATAGCGCTGCTTCAGTAGTGAAACTGTAACAGAGATGCCTGTGTTTGCTGAATCCAGACCCTCGTGTGAAGTTAGTATCAATCCCAATCTGCGATCACTGTTTGGTATTACTCTATCCCCAGAAATCCAGGAATCTGAGCATATAGAATGTTTTGTGCATCTAACTTGTAGGAATACTTAAGCAGCAAGACTTTCGGCAGGTCTGAGCTGTTACACGTGGCATTGACAGCTATCATAGTTGCTTCGTCAATTCTCGTGCTAGAGCAAGTGATTGCAGCAATGGCGGCAGAGCATACTGTTGCCTTGGTGGCTTCATACATCTTTGAATTCCCTTCAACGTGAATGCCAACACATTGATGACTGTATGAATAACATGAGACCGTGGCAGGAACTCTTTCAGCCTTGCTACTTGCTCCCAGAGCATCATGTGATTTACTGTGAAACCTTTGGTATCCCAATTTCCATTCTGGCCCCAAAAATGTAAATATAATTGTTATAGGACTGGACACAGTAAAATGAATCACACACTATGAGTGTGGGTAATTCAGGCTCTGTATTTTGTAGTGCCAGTATCAGGGCTTTTAGTTCAGCCAGCTGAGCCCTACAACCCCCTAGGGATTGAGTCTGTGTTTTTCTAGGAAGAAACCTTCGGTCCTTCATGCACCGTTTTACATGTCACAGTATACTGCTGTTTCATACCTACAGCCAGCTGGTCAGATCCATTGGTATAAATTATACATTAATATCCATCCAGAGGCATTATTTCATTAGACAGAGGATATTTCTGTTTGTACTGCAGGAATGCTTGTGTTTGCAATGGAGAATCAAATCTGGAATCCACACCTGTTGTGGGGAGAGAGTTAGCCCATTGAATCCATCGTGGATGCAATGCTTTAGCATTCAGGATGCTTGCCTTCATAGCGCCCTCTAGGGTCGGTACTGTGGTCACGTCAGTTATGCGTTCCCCTGCGCTAGCGGTCTCTCTCTCTCTCACTACAGAAGTCTGTACTGCTGTGAGTATTTTTTCAGTTGGTGCAAAACGCATTTCACCATTCATATATAAATGTGGTTTGTATGCAATGGTACTGAATCACCTTCATTGAAAGTTATTTAGGTGTACTCGGTTGGTGCAGCAACTACATGGATCACCAGGTTAGTTGTGTTGACAGGTGTGTGCAAATATCAGCTTGTACTGAACGTTGGATATCAGTATGTTCCTGTGTTCAATGGTACACTGAAAAATCAGGTCTAATTAAGTATTAGAAAGGGTTTACCCTTTCTGCTTAATCCAACATTTTTTATGTCCTGCCAAAAGTCAAGAATCCTAAATTGGAGTGTAGTCTTTGTAGTCGTTGGAGGTTGTAACAGAGCAAATTGTTTAAAAATATCGTGCCTCCAGGCTTTTGCCTTCACTTGACAATTCATATCCTAAAAATAGGACACTGATATGGGCGGTTTTTTAATTTTATAAAGATAAATTTGTATCCCAGGTGGCAAAACCAAGAATTATGTGGTTCACCCTTGACAAGAGTTCCATCAATTCATTGTCCGCCCGATAAATGTAATCTACATAGGAGAATGCCTCCTCATCCAAATTTTGAAGTAAGTCTGTTAACCGGGCTGAAAACAACCCAGGGCTGTTCTTATACCTCTGGGGTAATGAACAACATGTGTTGAGAGCCTAGCACCAAGAATGCAGTCAAGTATCTGCTTCCAGGCAATATATTTTGGCAGAAAATCCATTTGAGATGACTAGTTTGTTTTGTATTTTTTCCACACAATGTTATTCAGTAGGGCAGCACCGTGTGCATTGTGTACTGCAAATGTGTGTGTGGATGCATTTAAATATCTGTAATCTAAGACCAGACAATATGAATTATCAGGTTTTATTACGGGAAACAAGGGTATATTCATAGGTGAGGTGCAATTCTCTATTACGCACTATTATTCCAATTGATCCAGGATCTCTATGACTTGTTTCTTTGCTTCATGTTTAATCAGGTATTGTCTCTGAGTTTGAGGAATTGATTTTAATGCGAGGAGGTGACTCATCATCCTAACCAACATGATTGTGGTAGAATGCAGGAGCTAACGCCCTCTCCTGCATGTATGAATTTTTGAGTGATTCCGGTACCAGGTCAGGGAAAGCTGGTAAAATAACTTCCTCTACCATTGAGCAATCAATCACGTACTCAGGTGGCCAATCCTTTTCGGCCAAGAGAATATCGTAACCAGAGGTCAGGTTCACCCAAAAGAGACCCTTAACTTATGTTGGTATGTCTCCCTCCACTTGGAGCCTTAGTTTGTATAAACAGTGTGGGACACTTACCCTTGCATCAGGTGATTCCAACGTGATATTCTCACTCAGCGCTACTGCCCCCAGAAAGTCCATCAGGTTCAGGCTAGTTGTTGTGATTTCTGCTGTGCTGTTAAGCATCGTCACAGCCCATTCCCCAGTAGGAAGCTGAGTCAGTAGTAGCCTGAGCATTTCTAATTTTAATACCAGCTATTGTTTTCTTTTTAAATTGAGGGTTTGAATTCTTTTGCGTAAGTTCCAGTTTAATGATGTAGTCCGAAGTGCGATGTGTCTCAGGTAAGAAATATCCATTTCCATCATATCAAAGTTAGTAATATCGACAGTCATAATAGAGTTGTTAAAAATATTAATTTTTTGGGGGGCGTGGCTTGGACCGCAGGAGGAATGGCCTCCTAGTCTGTCTTCGGGATACACAGGACTCAACAACACGGCGAAAACAGTGTGTAGCAGGTCTAGAATTTATGACCCAAGGACAGATTCGGTGAGAGCTACACTCCGCGCACCTCATGAGCGATTCAACTTAGCTGCTCAGCTTCCGAAAACGGGTTGGGCCGACAACCTTTATGCAGCCCGGGTGACGCCCGGGTGACGCGAGGCACAGCCGCCATCTTGAGGACAGGGACGCCGATCGGACACGGACGGTCCGTACAGACACATCAATCCCGACTAATAAACCGGTGACATCATGAGGTGAGAGCTGCATAGCACAAAAAAGATGCAACGCCTCACCCGGTGTCTATGTGGAGCTCCGGGGGCCACAAATGTTGCGGGACTCTCTCGTTCTAATATTGCCTGCCTGACCCTAAAATGGCATTATAAATATAACGCGATGTGCACATGAATCAAGCCTGCGCCTTACCGCCCAACTCCGACCAACACAGCGTGCCCCTTTACTGTGGATCCCCATATACTTATGTGAAGTCATACTAATAAGCAGGGCCACCTGGTGAACTAGAGGGAACCCACGACCACCCCACGCAGCCTGACCTCAAGATGGCAGAAAATGTGACACACTCACTCGATACCAGGCCCTGTGACTGAAGCAAGTCTCACTCCCACCAGGCTCAGGGTATGAAGCCTCATCAACATGGCAGCGCAGTGCTCAGTGGGGGAAACCACGGTGACAAGTCCATGGCTTATTTAAGCTGCCGGATAATATGTGCCCATACAGCATCAGCCAGCAATCAATAGGCAAGCTCAAGCAGGCGCAGATGTTAGTGCGCAATCATCAATAATATCAGTGATATCAATTACCGTCCGTGCCAGGTATAGTGCTAATCATGGATCCCTGAATCATGGCCCACCTGCGATAGTCCGAGCTGACCTGTCATCTTTTATCCGGCTCCACTACATTACTCTCAGTATCTTAGTGACTATAAAGCCCAATTCACTCTGTCAAGGTCTATCAAGGTCAACGCTCTCAGGCACATAAGGCTCGAACCATTTGCCATACCTATTATCACAATTGCCTAAACTCTGTCTATAACTCTCCTCACTTGTCCCTTTGCTTGGCCAACCGCTGCTATCTCGGAGATATCTATTTCAATCAGTGATCCAGTACAGAGCCAACAATGGTGGACAGGGATTCCAAAAACAAGAAATTTCACCCAGAATCCTCCATTTCGGACTCGCCCATTAAAAAAAAAGGTGATCTATCTAGCAACATAGACACGATCCTAAAAAAGCTGGCGGACGTACATGACCTTGCCAAATCTACGAAATGCAACACTGACTCGATGCAACTTGAACTCACCGCAATCAGAGCCGACATGAACGCCATGAATCTCCGCCTTGACGAAACCGAACAAAGGATCAGCGACACCGAAGACAGAGCTTCAAACAGTGCCAAATCATTCAACACCTCCAAGATACTGCCAGTGACCTCAGACGCCAAACTACTGAATTGGAGGATCGCAATAGGAGGGGCAATGTGCGCATCTTTGGGGTGCCTGAAAATTCGGAAAAAATCAGAATCATGTGTGTCATTCCTAGAAGCATGGATTCCAACAGTCACCGGGATCAAGTTGCAACATGGGCTGGAGCTGGATAGAGCCCACAGAGTACCGGATTTTTCACAATGTACGACAAGAGGCCCCCGTCCGCTCATATGCAAACCACTCCGGTACCAGCATACAGAAGCTATCCTACAGTATGCCAGGAAAAATCAACACATCACCTGGGAAGGAAACTGCATCATATTCACTCAAGACAAGGTCCTTTGCCATGTGCTAGAGAAATCAAAAATCTCTGACGCCCCTGCAGTAGCAATTACACTTGATGCGGAGAAGGCGTTCGATAGGGTGTCGTGGCCCTATCTGCGCCAGTGCATGCAAATATTTAACTTGGGAGACGCGTATATTGACATGGTTATGGCACTTTATGCCTGTACTTCCGCAAGAATTGCCATAAATAGCTCGCTCTCAGAACCTTTTCAACTGGCACAAGGGACCAGGCAGGGTTGCCCCTTATCACCCGCCCTTTTCCCGCTAGCTTTAAAGCCACTCCTTCGCGACATACAGCAAAACAACGTTAGTGGTATTGCGTTTGGTGACAGGAGAGTAAAGCTAGCTGCCTATGCAGACGACATCCTGGTGGTTACTGAACAGCCATAAATCTCTATAGCAGCACTGATGGAAACTATTGTATCCTACTCCACACACTCGGGTTATAAGCTAAATAGCGATAAATCGGAGGTCAAACCTCTTAACATTTTTACCAACAAAGAGGTGTTAGGCCACTCGGGACTCGTTTGGCGAAGTAGTTACATAAAATATTTGCGTATAGAGTTTGGCAGTTCCACTATCGAGACCCTCCAGCACAATGAAAACCTGACCCTCTAAAGAATTTTAAAGCAGCTAGATGGATGGTCTCCCCGCTTCAACACTTGGTGGGGCAGGCTTGAGACCATCAAGATGATGATTACACCACTGGTAAATTACCTAGTCACCATGCTCCCTCTGTTGTTGTCCCAGGAATTTCACCATAAATTAGACAAAGCCCTTACTAACTTTCTTTGGAAAGGAAAAAAAGCAGGCATCAGCCTTCAGAAACTTAGACTAGATAAGTCCATAGGTGGAGTCAACCTCCCTGACTTCAAGAGATACCAAATAGCCTTCTTAGCTAAGCAAGGCTCCTACTGGCTGTCACCCGCGGATTATTCTCCTGTGTGGCTAGATATGGAAACGGCTCTACTGGGAGATATCCATCCCATCTCGATCATATCAATGAGGGCAAACCAAATTCCTTGCTCAAAATCAATATTCACTAACACCAAGCTAACCCTATTTAAGATTGACAAATTGCTAGACACAACAATAAGAAGATCTAGATGGGAATCAATCTGGAAGAACCCTAACATCACTTATAAAGGCAAACCGCTGTACAACCACACTTGGATTAAGTGTGGCATTCTTTTCCCCCACCAACTCTACGATGGTGCCTACCCTTTGCCCTTTACAGGAATTCAATCAAAATTTGGTATTCATGCTGCCGATTTTGATATATTCCTAAACACAAAAACAGCCATTACAAAAGAGGGATTGTCCCCCACACCTCCAGCCCTTCTCACATTTTTCTCCAGTCTAAATAGACAAGGCCACCAGGTTTCAAGGCTGTACAAATTGCTAAGCCCACAGTCCTCCAAACTAAATAAAAAATCTGCACAATTTTGGTCCTCTCTCGCCTCTTTCTCCATCTCTGAGCCGGAGCAGTCAGCAACGAGGAAATCCTGTATGAGCCATAAAATAAGCCCTACGTAATCACAAACCAAGTTCTGGTTCATGCACAGGGTCTTCTGAATTCCCGCATTCTGCTGGAACTGCAAGCGGGCTGAAGGGGACGTGGCTCATCTTGTACTCCAATGCGACTGTGTCTCATCCTATTGGGACAGAGGATTTAACTTCATCCACAAACTGTTCAACATCAAGCCCTCCAAGGAACTCCCTTACCTTGTTTTTGGCTTTGTTAAGGACCCCCAGCTCCCTGAACCGGACAGAGCCCTACTAGACCTCCTACTCATGGCGGCTGTTAAGGTCGTCCTAAACAATTGGAAGGACACCAAAAAGGCAAGCTATGCTTGCTGGTTAAACTGGGTGATTTACCTCTGAGTAGCAGACAACATCACTCTCCAAAAAACAACATGGCAACCCTCACGAAAGAGAATGTGGGACTCACTTGATATCTATTTTAACACCCATAAACCTCCATGATTTGCCACTCCTTCTGACTTCCTGAACTCCACGGAATCCTTGTCAATCACACAGGACATACACATCTCGGGTTATACTGGAATGGTCAGAACCGCTTTGCTGCATCGTGGCGCATTCCTTTTTCTTGTTCTTTTCTCTTTCCTCTTCTTCTATATGTGTATTCTCTTTTTCCTCTCCTCCTCTTCCTCTTTGGCCTCCGTCTCAATAGGGCCTCTTGAATGAGTTGTGGTACTTGCAAAATGCCAGGTCACATCTGAATGTAACAATGTCCACCATGGTTAACCCTTCTAATGCTTTTGTCTGCCATATTCATCCATATGACCCTACTCCTGTTCAGATGTATTCTCACCTGCACATGCAATGTATTCACATTATAGTTTGTCGTACTAAAATATTCAATAAAAATTTTGAAAGCAAAAAAATAGAATTTTTTATAGGGTTTTAAGTGTTAGTATATATGTGAAAAGTATGTATTATTTTGTAATGTATGTTTGAATGTTTTTTAAGTAATGAATTTTATGTTATTTAATCTTTGCATAATTTTATATTAATTATTATGAATTATTAATTAATTTAGAATTTTAGTTCGGTAGCAGTTTGTAGGTTTATAGGGGAATAGGGTGGGAAGTAATTTAATTCGTATTAAGTAATTATTTATTTTTATTTATTGGTCTTGATAACTAATATATTGTTAAGTAATTACTAATTGGTATTTAATAGGTATAAATTGGTAATTATAGTTTATTAATTGGTAATTCATTTTTAATAATTGATTAATTGATAGTTATATTAATTGTATTATTTAATTATTCGAAGCAGGATGTGGGTTTATAGAGGGATAGGGTGTTAAGTGATTTAATTGTAATTTATTAATTATTGCAATTATTTTTGTGTATTGATAATTCATTTACTGTTAATTATTTATTCATTGGTCAAAAATATATATTAATGTTTGGTATTGAAAATTAATTTGTTGTTAATTAATTAATAATAGATAATTGATTTTGAATACATAATATTTATTGGTGTTTATAATTAATTATTAAATATGTAGTAATTGGTAATTATTATACATTTATGTTTTATTGGTATTGATAATTAATGTATTTTTATTTAAATATTAAATCATTTCTTTTCCTACTGTTGCACTCACTTGAGAGGGAATAGAAATGTTTACCCCTACGCTATCCAAGGCTTTCCCTACTAATACACTCTCTGGAGTGTGAATAGTAATGTTTATCCCTAAGCTATCCAACACTTTCCCTACTGTTGCTCTCACTGGATTGGGAATAGTAATTTTTACCCTCCCGCTATCCAACATTTTCCCTACTGTTGCACTCACTGGAGTGGGAATAGTAATTGTTACCCTCCAGCTTTCCAACGCTTTCCCTACTGATGCACTCACTGGAGTGGGAATAGTAATTTTTACCCCTACGCTATCCAACACTTTCCCTACCATTGCACTCACTGGAGTGGGAATAGTAATTTTAACCCCTACGCTATCCAAGACTTTCACTACTCTTACTCTCACTGGAGTGGGAATAGTAATTTTTACCCTCCCGCTATCCAACGCTTTCCCTACTGTTGCACTCACTGGAATGGGAATAGTAAAGTTTACCATCCCGCTATCCTTCGCTAAAATTATTTAATATTTTTTAATAATATTAAGTTATTATATGTATTAAAAAAATAATGCACATTTATTTTATTTTAAATTACATTAATTATTTATTAATTTTTAGGTTAAGTATTTTAAAGTATGTTTTACTTATATTCATTATTTTATTATTTTACATTACTTTTTAGACATTTAAAAAATGTAATATTTTTACAAACTATATTATTTACAACAATATTTTGGATTCAATATTTTTGTACTTACCTGTTTGGAGATAGGAATTCGATATTCTGGCACTCTATATTTTATCATTGATATTTTGCCAGGTCAATATTTGGCTCCTTGATATTATGTCAATGATCCGTATCTTTGATAATCTTAGACAGTTCGCGCTCCTGCTGTGCAGGAGAGAACTCCCTCAGGTGTTGATGGTGTTGATGTATAGCCATCGCTGCCCTCCCCTTTTATGTTACTCAACATAATGGTAGATACCTGGTTAAAATGACCCATAAGTTTTATTTCTAGAAGGCAGGATCTGCCCTGTACTCATTCTGAATCTGTTTCAGCACATCTTGTATGACGGCCATTGAAGGGGTACCATTTGTTTTGGTATATACGGCAGCAAAGATTTTACCCTAAGTGGCACAAATTTCTAACTGGGGAGCCACCCCAGTCGGCAAGCAAATTGTCAGTATTCCGTGTATTTCGTGTGGGCCAGTATGGGGAAAAAATGCTTCAAGCGGTGATGTTTTTTGTGCTATACAGAAATGGGTTTCCTTCCTAATATCTGTGGTAGCCATGTGTGGATGTGTATCCTGAGCAGCCCCTACAGGTTGGACTGTTAATGTTCTCATTAAGTATTGTATTAGATTTCTGCAAATGTCATAAAATCTCTGGAAAGTTTGTGCATTCTTGCTGCTGTTAAGGGAGCAACGTCTGGATGTGATGTGTATGATGCTAAGACTGGCCAAGTCACTCCTTCTCTGCTGAGCGGACCAAGTCTCATGTGCTCTGTTGTTTGGGGTAGGGTGCCTTTTAACTATTTAAAGCGCACTTGATATGTTAACAGGACTTCTAAGTCCACTTATGGAAAATAATCATCAGGTGGGTCCTCTTCAATATATTCATGAAATAACCTTGTGTGTGCATCTGCAGGTAGGAAAATAACCAAGGAATAGAATACTCTGTTCTGAATGCTTTGTGGGCCTCAACCACAAGGTAACATCTCCACCCATTTCCGAGAGGCCATGTAACAATGTTATGGTAACTGCCTGTCTGCAATTCTCTGACATATTTATTCCAACTAACTGTTCCCCAACATCCTCATCTATTTGTTTGTTCATTGTCAGAGAAGTAGTATTTATGTTAAAATCTTATAGAGATATTGTATGCACAATGTGGCAACTCCCTAATCCTCCAAGCTTGATTTGACCTACAGCCAATACCTAGGGTATGCCTACTCAGCTGTTTCCCTTCCCACTGCGGATGGCTATGGTTAAAACGAGAGTAGGTGTCACTGAGAAAGCACGACTGGCCTACTCAGATTTCAAAATTAAATAAGAGCCTAACCAAAGTTGGCTGCACCATGTCATATAGTTCCTACCAATCGGTTGGATCTGCTCATTGTTTCGAGAGCATAAACTAAGGCCTTGGAGTCAAAACTCTTTCTGGACACCCCCAAAGAATATATTGGCCTACAGACCAGCTAGCTTACAGTGCCACTGTAAGCCCCCCTAACCTTCCAGGTAGTGAATGGTTTCTGGCAACCACTGAACATGACAACCCTGGCACCAAAGAGGTTGTGGAAACAGTGCAGTACCTATCGCTCAGTCACTCATGCTCACTTGTTCTCAGAGAAATATACATTGAATACACATTGGGGCGTTTTCAATATTATTTATTGAACAAATGTTATTCTTACAAAAAATGCGTGTGCTGAAATGATTAGTAGACAGAAACACATAAACGTGATTATAGGCACCAAAGATATAAATAGTAGATATAGGTCTACCATGGTGCTAAACAATGTATATACGCAATCATATAAACAAGGCAGTAATCTAGTGTAGTCTACTATGTGGACCCTACTCTAAGTGCACCTAGAGTGTGTGTAGGAGTAGGTCAAAGAACCCCCCAAGGAATGATCCAACCCCATTACCTGACGGTATAGAGTGAACGACCCTATCTTGGTCACAAACTGGACACCCCTTATGCGATGTAAGACTGCTGCATGGTAATTTCTCAGCATGCAAGAACCCTTGCTATCATACTAATCTATTGGGATGCACATCTTTTATAATAGAAAGCAGCTTTGTGATGTACGCATATATTAGTGATGTTATGGATATATAGATAGCCCTGTCACCCTGTGGATGAAAATAGTGATGACATTTGTATGTTGTGTGAAACGAGAGTTTGTATAAGAAGTTCAAGGCGTGACAATGTTGTGCAAAGGTAGATGTAAAAAAGAGTTTAGTTTCAGAGAAACTAATCCAACATTGCCATGCGTGAAAATGTGTGCCAAAGATCACAGCTGAAAATGTTGTTTTTGAGGAAAATGTAGGGAATAAGCTGCTTTGCTACATGGGCCTAACTCAGGAATATAACACTAGTCAGCCAGCCATAGCCCCGGGAAATGGGACCGCCTGCAATGCATGCGGCGGTCCCGCACATACAATTAGGATGCGCCCACCACACTTGCGGGCGCATCCCGCATTTTTAACATTGCAGCGGGCGGTGCTAAAAGCCATGACATAAATGCTAGTTGTGCATTTGAATGCACAACGAGACAGTCACCGCACGGTGCCTGCCACGTTGTACATCCAAATGCTGGGGGGTGCCATGGATACCCCCCATGTGCACCCCCCACTCCCAGAATACCCAGGGGCTCGCTATGGGCCCCCAATATAAAATTCTGCATGCCTTTCGACAGAGATGCATATCCCTGCATGTGTCCTAATATAGATGGTGGTGACTAACAGACACCGCCACCATAATAAAACCTTTTGCGCCCGGTCGACTCTTCGACCAGGACTGATAAGCGGCGGACGGTCTTTCCGTCCGCCGGGGTCCCCCGTCATAGTAATATGGCGAGGGGAAATGGCATGCGGGCGGAAGGGAATGTGGGGCGGATTGCCACCGCTATGCGGGATATTCTAATGTGCCCATAGGTGTCCCAAGGGTTGGGTGCCATGTTAAAGTAAAGTAATGTTTAATCCCCAGTGAGGGAAAAACTACCAATTTTACTTTCCCATTATAGTGCATTAGCGCTATTGACTAACATGGGAAGGTTTTATTTAACATTAATAAAGTCTAACTGATAACGGTAGGGAGCTAAAATAATAATTCAAAGTGTCATCATTTTCTGATGTGACTGAATCCAGCTCTGGAGCAGCCTCTAATGAGTGGCCTGCAAGGAAACAAAGAGACATCAGTTGGGAGGAGAACTGCAGCTGCAGGAAGGGGGGGTGAGTAGCCAAATTGCTCTTCAAAGGGAGAAAAACAGGAAGGGCAGGAACTAGGCCCACCACCACTTCCTGCACCCCAGCCAGATGGGAGCTAGATGGGAGCCCCTGTAATTGAATTAGCAGATTTGCTGGAAAGGAAGTGTTAGGGAAAGTTAGCCACACCTGATGGTTGGGTTAGCCAGACCTGAACCTCCTGGGGAGACGTTCTCCATTTTGAATTGTGCCTTCTGGGACAAGAACATGCCACACTTCAAGGGGAGTGGTTATCACAGAGGGTGACATCCTATACCCCATTGGCCAGCGGTATTTCCCTTCTGCCAGCCCATAAACCTGGATAAATATGGGGAGGTGCCCATCAACTCAGATCCCTGCCTGGAAGAAACAAGAACCCCATGTCTGCACCAAGAGGACTGCAATCTTAAGACGTGCACCTGCTGCACATGATGGGCTTCACTAAAAGAAAGACTTTGCCTTGCTCTGAAAGCTTAAGGAGTGGACTACGTGAAAACAACAGTTATAAAGGGCTTCACCAGCATCATCTCCACCAAGAAGAACCCCGAGGACTCCTTTCTCATGGACTTGCCAAGGAGCAACTCAGAGTTTCTGGAACCTTGGATTGATGTTGTGGACACACAAAGAGCCCAACAAAATCTTCCGGAAGAGGATCCAGAAGTTTGAGACCATTTGGAGAATTTTTGATGAAAAGCTCCATAAGTTGACCGACCCATAGCCGAGAGTGAAGCCGGAGAAGTAGAACTGCGGCTCAACTCGTAGTATGTTTGTGCTGCTATATGCTCCAGAGCCATCGCCATAAACAATGAGAACTAAAACCTCCAGGAGTCAGATAGGTATCGCATGTAGGCAAGCCGCCATCTCTGAACTGCAAACCAGCCTGACAAGGTACCGCGCTCAACTTAGAGAGAAAAACCCTTAACAAAGTGACTAAGTCAGCAGGTTAAAACATTCACCGGGCCCTACCACTAATTTTATCTGAACTGCACTCCATTGCAATGGGCCTGAAACTTTGACTCTGTCCAGGTCAAACATGACCATATGTTCCAGGTTGGCATTGTTGACTTTTAGGCACTAGGAAGCATTTAACATTTAAAAATTCATATATACGGTTCCCTACATTGGATTTTGTTGATTTGGTGTTATTGTAAAAATAAAAATGGAATAGCAAAAATGGAATAGCAAAATCACACCTCACCCCACTGAACACAACCTTCAATGTGGCTGCTAGGATGGTCACTGGTACCAGGAAATTTGAACACATCTCTCAGAGAACTTAAATGGCTCCCAACTTCAGAACAGCCTTCCTCACACACAGTGCCCTGCACACAGGCAAACCAGAATACCTGGCCAGCAAACTCAAAAGGGCTGGCCAGTCCAGAAACCTCAGGATCTCCCCTACTCTGCTACTCATCCTGCTGAGAACTAGTAAGCAAAAAACAGCAGCCAAATCATTTGCTGGAAATGCCTCCAAAATCTGGAATTTCATACCCCCCCATATCAGAATGACCGCCTCGTTTCCAACATTCAAGAACCTACTCAAAGTCCTCTTCCTCGACCGCTCTAGAAGAAACCAATAATAGACAAGGAAGTACCTCTGCCGGCGCTCTACAGCTCCTTGAACTGGGAGACGGAAGACACTGACTCAGAACAAAAAATCTATTTTTTTCTTTTTTGTGGACTCCCACCCTGGTTGAACAATGAATCCGCTCGGATGCTCATTTGGTTTGACCTGCATCCTCCTCTCCCTTCGTACCCCCTTCCCTTGGATGCTCGTACATTTTGATGTTCCTACATTTCCTAACTAGAATCCTCTTGTTATTCAAACTACCTGTACTGTCAATCTGCACAATATTGTATATGTTGTGAAGCGCTCTGAAGCGGTCCAGCCAGCGCTATATAAAACTCCAAATAAATAAAAATATTTCATATTTTTATAAATTGGTGTTGACATTTTGTGTGTGTCTTATTTATTTATTGTTATTGGAGTTTTTAAATGCTTTATACCCTGGCTCCTAAGGTAAACCGGACTGCTTGTGAGCCAAGATACCAAGGGTTCAGAAAGTTTGAATTTATTAAAATTTGACAGGACCTTATTTGTGATTGTGGTATGATTACTGGTTGTAGGTACCAACCTGCACCTACCAATAAACCTTCTTCCAACAGATACTATTCCAATTTGTAAGTTAGGACATACATTAGGCTGCCAAAAAGTGCATATAATGGCTAAAACTAAACACTCTAATCCCTGGTACAGTAGTAACAATGGTACAAGTAAAAACAAAATACATTATTAAAAAATATCTTGAAAATAAGAAAAATAAAGGCACACATCTTTATTCTGTAATGACATAACTATTTGTGTTCATCTCATAGAAAACACATATCTGAAGGCAAAGCCACCCAATACTCAAGAGCAATTGAGGCAACTTGGAGCCAAAGCAAATTATTCTTTAAAAGTATTAAACAATGTGTAAACCCAAAACCTTCCTCTCTGTACCCTACAAAAGGAAAATTTGCGAAGCCATTTATGGATTAATGTTGACAAAATGTAGAAATCCTATTGACAGCACAATGCAGCAATCCATAATCTCATCCATAACCATTTCACAATATCCAAGTACACCACATCGAAGATACTCAATGGAAATGTTCCCATTGACAGCCTCACCACCAACACATGGTACAAAAGGGGGTGGTAATGGACGGAGCAGCTGAACCAATCAAACACTCACACCCAGTGAAAAGATCTGGGCTTAATCCATCACCGTTCTTTAGCCCACTCTGTCACCCCAGTTCAGACTTGGCTATATGCAAATCAGTCTAGCCCTGTGCCTCATGGGAACAGTCTAGCACGAACTGCCAAGCCATGCCTTCCCTGGACATGAAACAAGCTTCCGAGGACCGGTTTCTGGCATTCCAGCCGTCTTCAGCCCGGCTTGCTTGAATCCAGTGGCAAAGTGAGCGAGGGACTCACGTCTGAGCATACCCTGCCACACTTATGGCGGCCAAAAGCAGTACAAAAGGGGGTGGTAATGGACGGAGCATCTGAACCAATCAAACACTCACACCCAGTCAAAAGATCTGGGTTTAATCCATCACCGTTCTTTCGCCCACTCTGCCACCCCAGTTCAGACATGGCTATATGCAAATCAGTCTGACCCTGTGCCTCATGGGAACAGTCCAGCCCGAACTGCCAAGCCATGCCTTTCCTGGACCGAAAACAAGCTCCCGAGGACCGGTTTCTAGCATTCCAGCCGTCTTCAGCCCGGCTTGCTTGAATCCAGTGGCAAAGTGAGCAAGGGACTCACGTCTGAGCATACCCTGCCACACTTATGGCGGCCAAACACCACCAACACAATCACAACAATCACAACAAAATGAAAATGAAATGCTCCAATCGATCATCATGAGTTCCCCTGAAAAGAACACATGCAAACCCTTTCTCAGCATGGTCAATGCCTATATATTACAAAGCTTATTCCCAGGTGCATTCAAAATGAGGAGAAAATCCATCACTGTTTATAGTAGTTCACCTGCACCCCACCAAACCTCTCATCCTTCACTTACAACTGCCATTCCTTTGAAAATACTTGACAAAACAGTTATCTAAATCAAGACAAATTATCAACATTCACCTCCCACACAACTTCCAGCCAAGACTTAGGGGGTCATTAGGATGGCGGGTGATGTGAAAATAGACTGCCTGCCATAAGGGCGGGGGTCCCGTGGGGGCCATTAGGATGCGCCCACCACAGTGGCAGGCGCATCCTGCATATTTAACATTGCGGCGGGCGATGCGGAAAGCACCGCTCGCCGCAATGCTAAATATGCACATCATGCATTTCAATGCACAACGTGACAGGCATGTGACTGCCACGTTTTATATAGAAATGCAGGGGGTACCATAGGTACCCCCCATGTGCACCCCCACACCCTGGAGTTCCTGTGGGCCTGCAAAGGGCCCCCGCAAGATATTCCCGCATGCCTTTCCGCGGTGGCGCTGCCATGTAAAGGCATGTGTCCGCCACCTTCATAATATGGATGGCGGTGTCTAGCAGACACCACCACCATATTAAACTCTTTTCTGAAACACCGGCAGGGCTGGCTTGCCGTAAAACCACTAAAGTTGTAATTGGCCCCTAAGTGATTTGGCTGCTTTACCTCTACCCTAACACAAATATACAGGTTTGCCTTGTAGGCACATATCATACTCATAATGTATAGCCTTAAATAGAAGATTGTAGTGCAGAGGTGTTTCAATCAGTTCAGGTTTTCTCATTGAAAATTGGTATTTAAAACCCTAACTATCACAATTTAATTCCAGAAAAGTACCAGGCTGCATAAAAAATCTGAAGCAGATGAAGTCCTGATGCATGGCAATTGGTAATAATTAGAGCTTTAGTAGTGATCGAAACACTACCTAACAGACAATTGGACCATCCCGGGAGGCCTCTTTAACATGTTTCTAGGGCTGAAGTAAATAAATCAGGCAATATTTTTTTTTTTTTAAGCTCAATGTTCAAGATATAGAGTTCTGGCTTGGGTTTGTCTATTGCTTGACCTCCATACATACATTCAAAGGAGAATCTCATCTTGGATTATTAACGACAAAGCTTCCTTTGTCTTATTTTTTCAGTTGAAACAATGCCATATTCAACGTCCCTATTGTTATGTTATTGTTCTGTTCTTTGGATTTGTAAAGTACAGCTTATCATCTGAAGAGTACCGAGGCACTAGAGCAGGTATGTAGGTCGCCTGATGGGTGTTAGTTGAAGAGTCGGGTCTTCAGCTTCTTGCGTAATCCCAGAACTAAGGAGGAGGCCCTTATGCGTAGAGGGATGTTGTTTGAAGTTTTAGGAGAGAGATAGTAAAAGGCTCGACCTCCTGTTTTTCTTTTGTGGATGTGAAGGTAATGTGCAAGAGAGAGAGTAAGGCAAAGCATATTTATCTGGTGGGATGGTAGAAGTGGCGACAACTGTAAGATACTTCTTCTCAGTACAGCGGACTAAACTTAGATGCGCTATGTAGAGAGTGCAAGAAATCCCCAGTGGAAGATAGAGGCAGTAAGTAGATAATACTACCTCTCTTTTTGTGGCAGTGTGGATGAGCAGTTAGGCTTATCAGATGACAGTGTTAAGCATTTATTGTACTCACAAAGGCAGTAAATGAGACACACACTCAAGAACAAATCTGAGAACAATTTGTATAAAAATAACCAGTATCTTTATGTATGATTTTAGTTTGCAAGACTTCAAAATATTGAATAAATATTTTTTACAGTTTTAATTCGGCAATGAAAGCAGTTTTGTATTGTAGCCCAAGGAGGTCTATACCGGCAAACATTTACCATCACGCTCATTGTATTTACCAATGGATGTAATGGAGTTCAGGATACTTCCAAAAAGGTGAATTATTGTTGTCAGCAGTTTGAAGAAATAGAGTACAATGAAGTTGGGCCCCGCCAACACAGGGACTGTTGCGGTTGTGAAAAGAACAGAAGGAGACAGCTGAAGACAGGCAACAAAGTTACCAAGGAGGTCGATGGAAGCAGGCCTCTGCAGTGGAGCTTCGAGTGACAATAGTCACTCGTGGTTCAAAGGTTGATCTTTTCTGAAAGGATGAAGGTCGGTAGAGGCCCAGGACTTGGGTACAACAGACAGTTGGGTGCAACCTGATTAGGGGGTACTTGGAGGCATGGGCTTGCTTTGGTCTAAACCTGTGGCAGTTGGCCAATGGGTGTGATGCAGTTCAATCTGCCGTAGTCATATCCAAGTTGCGGCAGTCACTCAGTCAATGCCACCAAGAATCAGGTGCAGGTTCACAGAAGTGGGGCTGTTTCCAGGATTTTTTCAATATGCTGTGAGGATTCTTCTCCCGGGTGGATGTCAACAAGCCTTGGATGCTGCAACTGAAGAGTTGGTGGTGTGCCGGTCCTGACCACTTGTTGATCTTTACCATCTGTGTACCGAGGGCTAGAGCCTACAGCCCAAAGGGAGACTATTGGGGATTTGTAGAAGGCTGGAGGTTGCTGGGGAGTTTTGGGGGCCTCACAGTTTTCCAGTAAGGCAGCAGGTTGCAGTGGTCGAGATCCTTAGCAATTGCAGGGTTTGGTGCCAATTTCTTCTGTAGGAGGACTCAGTAATTGAACCACCGCAGTCTTCTTGATATCTATTGAATCTGAAGTCAGGCTATCAGGGAGCCATCTAAATACTGAAGTTAGGGGTGTTTTTATGGGACGCCAGGTAGGTGCCAGTGGCGTAGTTAGACCTTTGGCCTCAGGGACGCACTTTGTGCTTATCAGCGGAGTGTGTTTGGTTTGCATGCATGCTGGGGGCATTTCGTTGTTTTTTAAAAGGAAACTGTAATTTTTAAATTTGTATTGAATATTCCTTACCTGCTCTCTTGATCCGCACTGCTCCCCGGTCCACCACGGGTCCATATCCCGGTTGAGTGGAGGGAGTACCGGCCATGAAGTTAGTCATTCTCCCTCTTCCAGGTTGCAGACCGGAGAGGGCGGAATCCCGCAATCTTATTTCAATCGATGCTTCCCCTCCCGGGCAGCGGGCGCGCCTGTGGCGCGCCGAAGGTGCGCCAAAGGCAAGCCTGTCTGCGCCCGTCCGCGCCCATCCGGGGCCAGGGGCCATATTCCATACCCGATTTTTAAGATATTCCTCCTCAGAACTGAAACTCTGGCAAGGTGCAGTGGACATCTCCCTTCACAGTAAGAACCGCTAACTTTCTTTCGGGATTTACTGGCAGGCGAACCCTATCCTCACGCTACGGTTAGATGCCTTTGATCAAGAGCCCTCCTCTAACAATGTAGGCTCCAGGGCCCTTCCCAAACCTATACCTCAGGTACCTAACGGTCTATCAATCTATTACCTCAATACTCGGTCTATGGTGAAGCACCAATATGAGATTTTTCACCTGCTAGACACTGCTAAACCAGATATCCTACTTCTCTCTGAAAAATGGCTATCAAATGAATCAGATCCTGATGTCCTGGCAGCACTTCCCGAAAGCTACTACATCCTTCGGCAGACCGACATGCAGGGAAGGTGGGAGGACGGGTGGCAGCTGTCATTAAACAGAAATACAAAACAACTTCTTTGGTCCCCTTAGGTATTCCCCTAGTTGATAGCCTTTCTTTAAAATTTGAGTCTCACGACCTCTCTTTTACCTGTGTGCTATTTTATCGCCCCCCTTCTCATATGCCCACTTTCCATCAGCTGATGGCTTACAGCATTGCCGAGCTGGTAATTAACAACGCTCGTGTTTTGATTGTGGGCGATGTTAACTATTGGCCCGATGATATACATGAATGCTCTCGCTCGCTTGAATTCTCTGAACTTCTAACGGAACTGAAGTGTACCCAACATATAAACACCGCCACCCATGTCAAAGGGCACACTCTCGACCAGGTTTGGACTACCAACCTGGACATTCTTCATTTTCAAGTGACCCCTTGACCCTGGTCAGATCACCATCTGGCTACCTTTGTCATCCCTTGTGCTCATGCTCACACCCCCTCTCCATCTGCCAGTTTCTTAGCTAGAAACTGGAATAAAGTGGATATGGATGACTTTTGCCTCAGGCTTGATGTCTCTGCACCTAGAGCAGGGCAGGAGTCGCTCCATATTCAAGCAGCCAATATCAACACTTGGTTGGATGAGGCAAGAGACAATCTAGTCCCCTTGGGGAAAGTGAAAAATAAGAGGCCCCATGAGGCACAACAATGGTTTTCCTCAGAGTTGAAGGCAAAGAAATTAACTCTCAGGCAAGCGGAACGCAAATGGCGTCGCAAATACTGTCCTAGACTTAAAGCCATATTTGTATCTTTATTCAAAGCCTATAAGGAACTCATTTTGCAGATCAAGGCTGAATATTTTTCATCTAAAATTTTAAACTCTGCCAATAAAACTAAGGAAAGGTTTTCAATAGTGGATGAACTGTCTAAACTCTCTTAATCAATGTTTTGTTGAACAAATTGCTAATATTAAGGCAAGCATTCCCAAACTCTTAGATCCTCTGCCCTACTTATGGTGTGAGCCTAACACTGAGGTATTGGACCATTTTCATCCTGTCACTGAGGAAATTTTGTATGGTCTTCTTAAGAAAATTGGTTCTGGCTCCCCTATGGACAGCTATCCCCCACGTATTCTCCAGGAAGCTTTCTCAAGTTGCCCTGACCCTCCTTTATCACTTATCAATAACTCCCTTGCTCAAGGGATTGTTCCTGATCTCTTTAAGCTGGCTGAGGCTGTTCCCATCTTAAAGAAACCCAGCCTAGACCTGCTGGTACCAGGTAACTATCGCCCCATTTCCCTGCTGCCCTATTTGAGTAAGGTTATGGAAGCCCATGTTGCCAACAGCCTTAGCTCGTTTGTTGAAGGAACATGCTATTTGGACCCCCATCAAGCAGGTGTTAGACCTGAACACTCCACCGAAACTGTAGTTCTATCAGTTTTGGACGAGCTACAGAGGGGAGCAGACCTGGGCACTACTCAGGCCTTGGTACTCCTTGACCTGTCAGCTGCCTTAGACACTGTCGACCATCACATCCTGGTCGACCCTGTCAATAGTGCCGGGCTCCATGGCCGTTCTCTGGGATGGATTTCCTCCTTTCTCAGTAACCGCTTCCAATCGGTTCGCCTGGCTGGTTTCAGGGCGGAACAAACTAAATTGATGTGCGGGGTCCCACAAGGCTCTGCTCTATCACCACTTCTTTTCCATCTGTACATCCTCCCCTTGATCTCTGCCTTGCGCAAGAGGAAGGTTTTGGTGCTCAACTATGCTGATGACCTTCAGCTGATCTTTAATATCGATCCATCCACTTCATCGATCTCCAATTTTCAATCTATAATGCTTTTCATTAGCGACTGGATGAACGCCAACCAACTGAAATTAAATCCAGGTAAAAAAGACCTGATTCTTACAGGCGGTGAGGCCAACCCGTGGAATTCGAACTTCTGGCCCACCTAATTAGGGAGTGCCACTGCCCCAGCACAGTCTGTGAAAAGCTTGGGGATCTTATCAGCTGTGATCTTACCATGAAGGCTCAGGTCAGCTCGGTGGTATCAGCATGCTTTTATCATCTGAGTAAAATTAGGAAAATCAGCAGGTTCCTTTCCACAGCAGCCTTGACCCAGGTGGTCCTTGCACTGGTCATATCGTGTATTGATTACTCTAACTCCCTTTATGTGGGCATTCCTGCGTATCAAGCACTCCGCCTCCAACGTGCTCAGAATCAGGCGGCCAGACTCATATTTGGACAGCCTAAACATTCCCATGTGAAGCCCTTACTTCCTATTCTCCAACGGTGCTTGTTTAAACTGGGCTGCACCATTCATAAAGCCCTGTCAGGACGTGGCCCCGCTTTCATTGCCCTAAACCTCCATCGGTACCCTCCATCTCAGGATTTACGCTCCTCGAATAAAAATCTTCTGGTGTCCCATGCCTTTAAACGGAAGAAACATGGTGGCATTAGATCTACGACCTTGGCCCCCCAATTTTGGAATACTCTTCCCCCCCAACCTGCGCATGATGGACACGTACACCCAATTCAGGAAACTACTCAAAACCTGGCTTTTCTCCCACGCATATGACTGATACTCACCCCCTGTTCAGCATGATGCTCGGTCCTGTCCATAGCGCCAAGAAACCGTCTGGTGAACGTACGCTCAAGAAATACAGTTTAACATAACATAACATATCATAACATAACATAACATGTAAGAGGCGGGGATGCTTGCGGATTCCCACAATGGCTGCAGGGAAGGGTGGGGGGACTGGCACTTCTTGTGCATCCGCATCCCTGCAGTGGCAACAGGTACGAGTTGGAGGATGGGATAGGCCACTGCCCCGAAAGCAGCCCACCCCCTGATTCCTCCGCCACTGGTAGTAGCCCATTTGCTGCTTACCTGTATGATTCCTGCCCACTCTTTATGCAAACCCAATATGGGGGTGGGCCATACACTGACTCCTAATTGTCTACTATCCCCATCCTCAAGGTGGCAAATAGTCAAAAGGGGTGACTACCTCACTTTCCCCTCTTGAGGGGTGGCCTAGGGAGAAGGTAGCCCTACCTCCTACTTTTCCTAATTTTCCCACAAGTCCTCCAGCCGTAAGTAGAGCAGGACTGGGTGATTGTCATCTGCATGTAACAGCAAGGGCTGGGGGCATAGTCCGCAAGAAGCATGCCCTTTGAAGCTCCCTCTTCAGCCAAGGCAGATCCTGCAGGGGGGAAGGAGTGACCACCTCTGCCCAGGGCAGTCATTGTTTCTGTATACAGGGTACTCTAACTTTCTACCCAGTAGTCCGGACACATGCCTGGTGACGGCAGGCTGGTTAAAATTAGACAGGGGCAACACCAGTGGTTGATAGGCTTCAGGGGACCCTTTAACACGGTCTCCTTTGTAAATGTATTACTAAATCCAGTATTTACACCAGCAAGTTTTATTTAAGACAAGATGTTTCATACCAAACATCTTAGAAATCAGTGAAGTTGTTATGGAGCTGGGAAACTGATGTTGACAAATATCCAGCCCATGTACTCTTTATTGCTTCCCCATTTACTAAAAATATCTCAGAATGAACTGGACATCGTAGGTGCATGTCTGATCATGCTAATATGCCCACACATAGAAAATAGTGCACCCTGACTTAGGACTCAAGGCCTTCCTTAGTGGTGGCTTACCTATTTCTTATTCAGGGTAAGGGTGGCACAGCATGTTTATTTTTGGTTTGTCCTGCACACGCAGCCTGTGACAGCAGCACCACCAGGTCCAGGTGAGGAGTCCCGAGGGACCCTTTTCTGTCCCCGTGCCCTGGATACCAGGGGTACCATTTATTGCAGCTTACACAGGAAACAGAAGTTCTGCCAATCGTGGTAGTTTTAGGGAAATGAAATCTGGCACTGGGAACCTGGTTAGCAGGGACCCAGTGTATGTATAGATCAAAATTACATCAGCCATCAGGCAAAAGGGGGTCTAACCATGTCAAAAGAAGAACTTTCCTACATGACCCCCCAAATGAAAGAGGATGAGACAACCCTTCCCCTAGTGAGCCTTCATCATCAAGTGGAAGAGCCTAGAAAGTCCATCTGCATTGGCATGGGGAGTCCCTGGTGGTGTTCCACTACAAAGTGTTCCCTGTTTGGAAATGGACCACCTGAGCAGTTTGGCGTTCTTGGAATTCATCTGCATTAACCATTTGAGAGTTCTGTGGCTGGTTTGAAAAATTAAGTGACAGCCAAACAGATTCTACAAGGACAAGACCACAACAAAGGCTTCCCTCTCAATGGCACTCCAATGCTGTTCCATGGGAGTAGCCTTCCACTGATGAAAACCACAGACTGGTCTTGACCATTGTCATTTATTTGGGATAGGACCACTCCTACCCCATGTTCAGAGGCATCAGTATACACAATACATTGCTTGCCATAATCTGGAGCCTTCAGAACAGGTGCAAAGTATAATGCTTCCATAAGAGCATCAAACGCCTTTTGACAGTTCACAATCCAGTTAACCTTCTTGGGCATAATGTTGGAGGTTAGTTCTGTGAGGGGGTCCACCATGGTGCCATGATTCTTCAGAACCAGTCAATTCAAGGAAGGCCCTGACTTGAATCTGGATTGTTGGAGCCACAAGTCCAGAAGTCTGGATCGTGGGCTGTAATGGTTGAACAGGTCTCTTCCCACAAGGAGGCCCAGGTATACAATGTTCCTCATCCCCATCTGCCACTTGCTTACCTTGATAGTGAGGCCTTGTCCTGAACAGAGCCTCTAGTACTTTCCCAACGTTTATCAGGTGATCTGGTTAGGTACAGCTAAAGACAGCAATATCGTCAAGATAAGCTGCACTATGGGATTCCAAGCCAGCTAAGACTTTGTTCACCAACCTCTAAAAGTGGCGGGTGCATTTTTCAGACCAAATGGCATTACAGTAAACTGATAATGCCCCTCTGAGGTTGAAAACGCAGATTTCTCTTTGGCTTCTACAGCCAGACCTATCTGCGAGTAAACTGAGTTAATATCAAAGGTACTCAGACATTTGGCTGCTCCAGACCTGTCAATCCATTTTTCAGCTTATGAATTGGGTGTGCATAGGTTTTGGTCACATCATTGAGGCCCCTATAGTCCACAAAAAACCTCATCTCTGTTTAACAACCTGGCTGTGAAGTTTAGGGACTACAATGAATAGACTGACCCAGGGGCCCTCAGTTGGCTCTATGACTCCCAATTCCATCATCTTGCTTACTTTCTCGTGATTGAACTGCCTGTAAATTTTGTTTTTGACTGGAAAGTTTTCACCAGTATCCACATCATGGATATATCAGCCAGTCTGACCAGGGTTCAAAGAGGAGAGCTCAGCAAACTGATTTAGGATCAATCTGCTGTTGGGCAGTGAGGGCATTTGACAAGACCACTCCTTCTACTGACCCATCATTTGGATTGCTGGACAGGAGGTCAGGTTCTCTCTCTGTTTCCTGATCCTCATCTGTAACCATGATCATGGTCACATCTACCCTGTCATAATAGGGTTTAAGGTGGTTTACACTCAGATAAATCCCAATGAGGTTGCACTTTTATTCAATTCAAAGAAACATTCTTGGATTTCCCTCATTCTGAATAACATATGTTTTGTCATTACCTCCATCCCCTCCCTTCTTTCCTTTTTCAGCCTCTAACTGGCATTTGTCTCAGGCATCACTTGTCTTGTCCTAAAGATTACCCAAAAATTGCACTAAAAAGATTGGAACGTCGTTGACTTCTCGTACTCTGACACAAACCTATACCATTCATTATGCTGTGCCTGAGTACCTTATTCGTATTTATGATGACATAACTGATGTATTTTTTGGCCATGATTGATCAACTGCCTGTGTTCTATTTCTTTCACAGGCTGTATATGTTAACAGTTGTATGTTGTTCTTTTAACTACTTATATTAAAAGATTATGTCAAGTTGGACAGCCGCAAATAGATATCATTGTATTTCTATATTAAAGTATTCCTTTACCATTTTTCCGATAGAGGCCAGTGTTCCTGTAAAATATTCTGTACCCAAGGTCCCTTACCATTAATTGGGTTCCATTGTTTTTGTGAAACAGGAGTTCATTCTAGCAGCATCTTTAGGAGTGGCACAGGATCATGGATGGCAGGACTTTGGCATTTCAATGATTCAGTTTGCCAGGCCTGGTCAGCAAGTGCTTGCCTTCGGAAGACATGGCCTTCAGGGCCCTGGGCTGAATCTCCAATATGGTGGCAATGAAGATCTTCACAAAATATGCTGCACATTCAAGCATGCCATCCATCCCTTTACTGTATACTTAAGCAAATTGGTCAGAGGCAGATATATTCACTCCAGATTCTCTGCAATAGTTCCAGACAACAATCTGTTGTTTGGGTGTGCAGTTTTCTTCCATCATTTGAACTGCACAGAGAGACGAAGTGAACTCCCACATCTTAGTCGGCACTAATTGCATCCTTGATGTTTGTCAGCTGCTTCTGGGTGCTTCACCTACCACAAATATGCCTGAGTTCTTCTCTTAGACCAGTTCTCTTCCTGTGGGCCATGTATTCTCCTTCCCTCACTGAACAAGCTAGAAGGGTTCTAGGCAGAAGCGAGACCTACAGCTTCTTCAGACACTTGTACAGGCTTCTGGAGATGTCTTGACACCTCTGAGACACTGGCTGTCATGCAAACACCAATCACAGTCTCAAAGTTGATCTTCAAAAACTCTGCAGAGATGTCCATTCTTTTATTAGTGAAGCAGCTTGAACTAGAACCAAGTAGGATAGTTGGATCCCATCTTTATGCTCACTTTTCAGACAAGGGATGTAGATTCACTACCCAAGGTTTCAAAACAGGTCTTGAGAGCTCCCTTTTCAAATGCAACAACAACAATTGATGGACAGAATGTAGAACAACATCATACATTCACCCCAGTACAGAGATATGGGCCTAAATCCATTGTTATGGTTTTGGGGTTTCTCCCGGATAGCTTGACTCCAGTGGCATGGAGAGCACGGGACCCACGTCTGGGCATACCCGTCCAACTCAAAGTGACAAATGTAAAAACAACAATTGATGGACAGAATGCAGAACAATGTCATATATTCACCCTAGTACAGAGATCTGGGCCTAAAGCCATCGTTTTTTTGCTCAGCCTGTCATTCCAGTTTGAACCCAGCCATGTGCAAATCAGTCTTGACCCTGTACTCAATGGGAACAGTCCAGCCCGAACTGACAGGCCAGTCTACCCTGGACTGGAACAACAACACAATAGGAGTCCCAGGGGAAGAAAAGTGAGGCCGCCCCCACTCACAATATTTTAAAGAACAGCGGGCCTCACCTATACTACACCCAATCCTAAAAAGGTACGACAATTCAAAAGGGTTTTCAATCTTCTTCTCAATTCCCTTGAGTGTGATTACTTTCACTACTCTAATTGTCACTGTGTATCAATCATTATTTTAAAATATATCCAGGCTGAGATCCACCTCCCATTAATAAATATGTAGAAAAAGTGTGAGAAAAAAAGTGTGTATTCCCCTTTTGGAAGAATCTTAAAGAAAATGTGGTGAAGAGTGATAGTGAAACTTAGATATAAGTAAACCATCAGTGCCTGCTATTTTCATAAGTGCCCATTGAACCCCTGTGAGAATCAGTAAACATAATTCTCACTTTTAAAAACCGGTGAAGCTTGCTGGCCTGACAATTGTATTAGATGCTGCAAGCTTCCCCAATTAAAAATGGTTTCCGTTTGAGAAAAATGTTGTGATTGGAACTCGAAATATCCTTAAAATGACACGCGGGAGGAAGCCAGAATCAGAGGTACAGTTAGACAAATATAGAGTGAGGTTTGGATATTGAAATAGGATAGACAGTGGTAACGTAGAGAGGATATTCAGTTTCCTATGGGGCCCCTTGGAAGGTGGGAGTTCCAGGCAGCTTCTCACTTTCCCCGTGCCTTATAACTCCTCCTTCTCCACGTCCCTACCTCTTGTCGAGGTAACAACCATCGAATGTAATAGTTGCTAACGCGCGTTGGTAAATATAGTGTTGGATACTGTTCTGCTCCTGAGAAGTATAGTGATTCGGTCATGAATTGATCCATCATTAAACCTCAATAAAAAAAACCATGATAGTAGTATCACAATTGATGACGGTGGGTATTGCGTGTTTTTTTCTTTTTTTTTAATGCAACTGACAAACACAATATCCCTCGGTAACCAGAACTGCCTGGCCGTTGTAATTACATTTTGTGTTGGTAGATCCACCTTTAGTTGCAAGCAAGCATACTTAGAACAGGCATAGAAAGCACTTTTTTTTTTGCTTTAAAGCCCATCAAAGGACAGCATGATACTTATTGGTTCAAAAAAGATGGCTTTGGTGTTGTGTAACATGAAGACGTAGTTTAAACGAACAAAGATGACCAGGAAATTATCAAAGGATTAATAATGTGAACACAAAAATCATTTTATACATTAAAAAATTGGCCACCTGCTCCATGCACAGAAGCGAATTAATTTCCTCGCAGATGTCCACATTGTGCTCAGGCAAAATCCAGAGAGTCAATGGCTGAAATGAATTGATTTGATTGGCCAATGGTATAAGCTGCTGTGGACGGAGGCAAAATGTAAATCACACTACAACACACATCAGTCCTAAAAGAGGCTCAGCAACAGGAGGAAAGCCCTTATCTACCAAATGATTAAAGTGGGCAGTAAGTGAGTCTTACTTTAGTGCGCCCACTGTTCATTTTATGTGATACGCCTCCTGAGATGCCATGAGAATAAAAAGATTCTCTGGCTGCATCCTCTCTCCAGGCATATGGCGCACTAGTGTTTCTAGTGGTATTTCTATGACTCTTGTTCATGAATTGCATGCGTAAATATGGAAGCCACTATACGTGCAAATGGGACAAGATCGCATCAGTTCTCCTTCAAGGCCTCTGCTAGAAACTCTATTTAATGAATCTATTTCACAGCCTTGCTATTGAATGAGTCAGGCTATTCAAATGCCCTTTAGAAAGCCATTTGAAACATTCGGACTTGCCTCTTGCAAGAGAAGAAAAAACAGAACTCGCAGCTATAGTTCAGAAATCAAAATCACATTCTGTTGGTTTTATGCTAGCCACGTGTACAACCCTTAGATTCCTGGAAGTGACGATTATTTTAATCTCTCCCAGAAAGAAAAGCTCTTAATTGAACTCAGAACAGCTTATGTTGGGTCCCCAGAAGGTGTCTTCTAATCTCGTGCTTCTCTGCAGGATAAAAATTATTTATCTGGTTTGTAAATGCCTGCTCTTGAGACAATGTCAGGGGTAGGAAAGGAGATTTCAGAAGCTGCAGCTTTATTAAGAAATATGCACACTGTCTTGCAGAATTCCTCACCGGTTGAATGCATTCTACCCACTCAAACAGAAGAAAACACTGTTCATCCTCTCTTCCTGTGAAACTCCCAGTGATTGTTATTTTCATTATCAATGCTGTGTCCGGAATCCATTTCTTCAGCACCATGCTCTTCAATGGAAAGTATATATGGAAGATGAGAAATGGATGTAACTAAATAAGATAAATCAGGAATCAAAAAGAGCTTTCAGATGTGAGATTCAAAAGAGGTAGAGATGGAGTCTCGGAATTTCATGTTTTATATACAGTTCATCTTGAAATTTTATGCATTAGTTTAGAGTACTACATTTTGGACCGATTTTGAATTCTCAAAGAACTCAAACACATTCTTAGGTTGTTGTGATTATCGCAATATACGAACAAGCATAAGTATTCACACACAAAGTATATATAACAGGTGCACATTTAGTCATGCAAGCAAAAGTGCAAGAACACCAGGCGTCATTACGATAGCGATCGAATGAGCATGGGACCGCCTTCAAAAGGTAGTGGGAAAGGGACATCCTAATCTTGAATGTGGTGCCTGCGCAGCAACTGCCTCTATTGTAGAGATTAGTGCCCCACTCCCCCTTGCTGGGCTCCTTGAGCATGTCAGAGGCGGCAGTCTTTCCCCCGACAACTACGCTCCGACCACCAGTATTGTAATCCGGTGGTCGGATCACTGCCCTAGATATCTGCAATGATGAGGGCCATTGTTTTTTGGTAAAATAAAATCTATGTATATATTCACTGATAAAAACAAAGGTTGCAGGGACATTATATTTAGGGTGGATTTCACTTGCCCAAAACTAGTGATTGTTACCTGAGCTAACTCACTATAACTTAGGCCCCAGCAATACACTGCTTATAAACTCACATATTACATCACTCATAACATGGTCAGTGACATCACCAATGACATCATTGATGACATCTCAAATGACATCACTGATGACATAATCTACAGTACCACTCATACACCCACTGACACCCTTATACAACCTCTCATACCCACCCACACCAAAACAACAACTCACATACCCCTTCACAGACCCATAAAAGTACTCCACAACTACTCATTCGTCCATAGAGCCACTCACACACCCACTCACTCATACAGCCAATCACACAACCGCTCACTCACGCATTCATCTACTCATACAACCAGCCACTTACCCATACAGCCACACATACAGCCACACACTCAACCATACAGTTACTCACACACCCACTCACTCATCTTCATAGCCTCTCAATACAGTCACTCACTCACACAAGCACTCACACACTAACACACACATCCACACAACCTCTTACACACCCTTTCAAACATCCATACAAGCACTTGTGCATCCACTGTCACTCATACATCTATTCACACTGACAGGTACTCTACATTACAGAAATTCACACACCAATTCACTTAACCAATCACCCACACAAACAGCCACTCAATCACCCACATAGCCACTTACACAGCCAGTCACTCACACAGCCATTCAGACACCCACCCATTCACTCATGCAGTCACTTACACACCCACTCATCTGCTCATCAAGCAACTCACTCACCCAAACAATTACTGACACACACACTCACCAATTCAGTCACTCATACTGTCAGTCATTGACCCACACATCTACTCACACACCTAAGTATACACTTATAAAGCCACCCATAAACCCACTGACACATGGATACATACAGTAACACAGCCACTCACATAATACATGTTAGAAATAGTATAGTTCATTAGTAGTACACAAAGTATACTATTTTAACGTTGCAGTACCTTTTCATATATGTTTAACACTCATAAACATTTAGAAAACATTTACTTTCACTGGATGATGTCATCAGTGATGTAATTTTAGAGGAACTGGCTGAAGACTGATTTGCAAGGCTGGGTCCAAGCTGGGGTGGCGTGGTAGGATAAAAATTATTGATTAAACCCAGATCTGTTGACTGTTTGAATGTTTGCATTGTACATCATGCTGTAAGTCATCTGTTCTTTTCACTTTTGTCACCCTAAGTGAGACGGGTATGCCCAAACATAGGTCCTGTGCTCACATCACCACTGGATTCAAGCTAGCCTGGCTGATGAGGGGTGATACCCTAAAACGAGTCCTCGGATGCTTGTTTCCACTTCAGAGAGGACCTTGCTTGATAGTTTCTGGCTGGGCTGTTCCCATGAGGCGCAAGGTCAAGCCTTACTTGTATGGCTGGGTCCACACTGGGTGGCATGGTGGGAAACAAAATAATGGAGTAAACCCAGATCTGTTTACTGGGGGTGAATGTTTGCATTGTTCAGCATTCCGTTCATCATCTGTTCTTTTTGCTTTTGTCTCTCTAAGTGGGAAGGGTATGCCAAGACATGGGTCCCGTACTCACTGCATCACTGAATTCAAGCTAGCCTGGCTGATGAAGGATGATACCCCGAAACTGATCCTAGGATGCTTGTTTCTAGTCTACAGAGGACCTGGTTTGGCAGTTCGGGCTGGACTGTTCCCTTGAGCAACAGGGTCAAGACTGATTTGCAATTGGCTGGGTCCAAACTGGGTTGGTCGAGTGGGCAGAAAATGATGGATTAAACCCAGATCTGTTGACTGGGAGTGAATGTTTGCAGTGTTCACCATTATGTTCATCATCTCTTCAGGTGGTTGCCAGTAGGTTGTTATAATTAGGACCATGTTTCCATGGGAAAAGCGTTTTTTGATTTGCCCAAATCTTTGGTACGTTTGAAGAATCTTCATGAATTAAAAAAAAGTGTCCTGGTGATTCTTGCTGTGCGTGGAAAGTTTCAGGATGATCCATCAAGCATGGCAGAAAAAAAGGGGGATCAAAAAATGGTGTGTTTCCCATGTTAACTCCCATAGGACCTTTAGTCAAAGCTGCAACCCGAAGCACTAAATGGAATTTCACCAAATTTGTCAGAAAGGAAGATTTGGTTACGTAGATCATGCTTTTACTCATTTTGTCTGAATCCATTAAGTAGTTGTTGTGAAATTTAGGAAAATCAAGCTAGTGATATCTGTGGTCACAGATATTTCTCAATGATTTTGTGATTAATCATGAATGTGCGTATCAACAGGAATACTGTGCTTGGCTGCTTGCCACACGTAGAGAAAGTTTCGGTTGCCATTTTATGGGACTGGGAATGCTTCCCGGGGCTGAAAATCTAGGATAAAGCTGACATAAGGGTTAGTGTAGAGTTACTCTGAACCCATGTTTGACAAATGGAGGTGTTAAAAAAATTTATTGTTTTTAAACATGCACAATATTTGCAAATACACCACAATCACCAGCGTGGCCTCCCCATTTGAAGCCACAAGAATGTCATAAATATCAAAATGTTGCAGTAAGTATCAGTGGAAAAAATATATATATTCACTTACACACCCTTAGTTTTACTTGGACACTCACAGACCCACTCATTGACAGTCATGCACCCAGTAACAGACTCATTCAGTGACTCATAGAATATCCTATTACTTACTGGTAATCTTCATTACTCCCGGTCTGGTTGTCCTCATCCCATTCCGTAAACAAAGTGGAGATGACTATCTCTGCACAGAAAAAAGAAGAAGAGCATGCTGGGATACCTAACCCGCTCCCTCCCACTGTGAGTACATAAGCAGTACCCGCCCAGCATGCAGCCTGAAAATTCCAGGCCAACAACCCGAAGGCAGGCTGCCAGGGAGGAAGGGAGGGATGTAAGGAATGGGACGAGGACAACGGGACCAGGTGTAATAAAGATTACCAGTAAGTAATTGGACTTTATCCCCAGGGCCCTACTGTCCTCATCCCATTCCTGGACGAAGTGGAGAATACCAAAGCAGACAACCCTGCCTTCTGGACTCCCACCAATGCCAGGGGCAACAGATCGAAAAACAGCACCCGACAGGAGCAAAAGGAGCCCACAAGAAAGGAGAAAAATCAGGCAGGAGAAAACAAACAACCATGCCCCCAAATAAGTGTACAGAGCTGAGACCTCAAAACCAGCAGGGGACGCCCAGCCACCCAGATCAACCCGGAAGGTTAGAAGCACCGGCCAGGCACCAGCCCCCTCACCCAAACTGAACAACCCGGCCACCAGAGAGGCCAGAGGATCAAGCTCCCGAAACCCTGCAGAGGAGGCCAAGGCCCCAGGACAGAACGGCCAGCACCACCAAGGAGTCACAGCCCCATACCAACACTAACACACCCACTTACAGACGCATCACCCACACACTCAAAGACCCACTTAGTACCTCATGCACCCACTGACAGACCCACTCATGCACTCAGTGGTAAACCTACTACGACACTAATGCACCCAATGACAGACCCACTCAGAGGCTCATGCACCCACTCTCATACCCACTCAGACACTAATGCACCCAATCACAGACTCACTCACAGACTGAGACACCGAGTGGCATGACCACTTAAACACTGATGCACCCACTGACAAATCCACTCAGAGACTCAGATACCCACTCACGTGCCTATTCAGACATTAATGCATCCCAGTGAGAGGATCACTCAGAGAATGAGACACACACTGACAGACCAACTAAGACAATGCCAGATCCATTCAGAGACTCAGATACCCACTCAGAGGCCCACAGACACACTGACACATCCAGTCACAGACCCACTCAGAAACTAATGCACCCAGTCACTGACCCACTCAGAGACTAAGATTCCCACTAACAAACCCAGTCAGATATAGATGCACCCTCTGGCAGACCCATTCAAAGACTCAGACACCAACTTACAGACCCACTCAGAGACTAATCCATTCACTCACACACCCACTAAACACAAATACACTCACTCATAGACCCTCTCAGGGACTCAGACACCTACTCACTGACCCACTCAGACACTGATGCATCCACTGAAGGACCCATTCAAAAGACTCAGATACCCACTCACAGACCCACTGACACAAAGACACATCCAGTCACAGACCCACTCAGACACTAATGCACTCAGTCACATACCCACTCAGAGAGTGAGACTCCTACTAACAGATGCAGTGAGACACTGATGCACTAACTGATAGCCCCATTCAAATACTCAGACACCAACTGACAGAACCACTCAGAAACATATGCACCCACCCACATGCCCACTTAGATACTAATGCACTAACTCACAGACCCTCTCAGTGACTCAAACACATCCTCACTGAGCCACTCAGACACTGACACATCAACCAACAAACCCATTCTAAGATGCAGACACCCACTCACAGACCCACTCAAAGGTAGGTTCTTACACCCACTCACATGCCCACTCAGACACTTATGCACCCAGTCACAGACCCACTCTGAGATTGAGGCTTCAACTGACAGACCCACTCAGACTGTGCTGCACTCAATAACAGACCCACTTAGAGACTCAGACATCCACTCACACTGATGCATCACCTAACACTCCCATTTAAAGACTGAGATACCAACTGACAGACACACTCAGAAACTCATGCACCCACTCACACGCCCAATAATAAACTAAATCAACTAGTCACAGACCACTCAGAGACTGAGACTCCCACTCACAGACCCACTAACACACTGATGCATCAGTCACAGACCCGGTCAGACACTAATGCAGCCAGTCACAGACCCACTCACAGACTGAGACTCCCACTAACAGACCCAGTCAGACACTAATGCACCAACTAACATACCAATTCAGAGACTCAAACATCCACTGACAGACCCACTCAGAAACTAAGACTCCGATTCACAGAATCAGTCGGACAATGAGGCATCCACTGAGAGAGCCATTCAGAAACTCAGACACCCATTCACAGACCCACTCAGACACTGATGCATGCAGAAACTGATGCACCCACTCAAAGATTCACTCAAAGACTGAGATTCCCACAAACAGACCCAGTCGGACACTAATGCACCCAATGACAGACCCATTCAGAGACTCAGATACCCACTGACAGTCAGAAACTCAGACATCCAGTTAGAGACTCAGTCAGACACTGATACATCCACTGAGAGGGCCATTCAGAGACTCAGACACCCATTCACAGACCACCGACAGACAGGTGCATGCAGAAACTGATGCACTCACTCCTGGAGCCACTGAGTCTCAGACATCCACTCAGATACGCATTCACAGATCCATTCGGACACTGCGACACCCACTAACAGATGCATTGGGACATTCATGCACCAAGTCACAATTGCCACTCAAACAGTCATACCCACTGTGTACAATTCATAGAGTTATAAATATTGTTTAGATTTATTTAGATTGTAATTTATGTAGTGTGATGGCTATAATCCATTTTTTTTGTTATACATTTTAAGTGTGCTAGTGGCTATGAAATATCTGTTTTGTGATTTCACTACATATTATCTATCATCAATCAACAATAGTTTGCTCTATAGGGTGGCACTGAAAAAGGCCTTTGTTAAATATGTTGATATAATAGCTACACAGAGGACCAGAGGCAGTTTCAGGTTGCTTAGAAACACCCTGGTGCCTTCATCTGTAAAGTAAACTCCATTCCTTCTATAGATTCAATTCATGTCAAATCGCATTTGTTGTTGCTGTAGATACAGCCCATGATATGATCTCTGAGGAATGCACTTATATAAATATCGCCTGAGAGGGAAGTGTGGCTTAGCCGCGATTGAGAATGTTCGCACGCTGAGAACCTAGAAGATGACCCCAAAATGCGCCCAATACTCCAGACTAGCAGACTCCTCTTAAGATAGGAGATCACCGGGCATGATGCAAAGGCTACTTCTCTGCATGATAGACCTGAAAGTGCCAGTTCTTCAGCAGATATCTAAATGAGTGTGTAAGTTCCTATGTGGGGCTGTGACTCCATGTGTAAGTCTTCGTGTCATGTATGCTTCTCTAAATCTGTCTGTAAGGGGCTGCATGGATTGCCTTATGGGTGTGTTAGTGAGTATTGGGTTATTTGACTATGTGTGCAACTACCTGCTTTAGCACTACATGCATATTAGTTGTGCCTGTCTATGTGAGTGAATATGGAGGTGCTTCTAGCAATTACTTTATTGGATGTTTTAGTCCATTTCTGCTTTTCCACCTAGCTGTGTCATATTAAAGTCTTGGTGGCACAATGGATGTATAATTGGGCTTATGGTTTTGCATGAGTGTATATAGCTTACTTAATCTTTAGAGTACCTGTGCTATCTTTTAAGCATATACCAGCACGTCACTCAGTGATGAGTTATGCATAGCACATGTGTAGTTTATGCCTTCCCTAGGCATTTTAAACATAGCACTAAAACCGCAGCCACAGCCTCAACTGCAGCAGGCCAAAGACATGATGCAAGGGCTACCTCTCTCCATGTTAGACATACAATTATCACTCTTTTGCACATATCTGAATGAGTGTCTCAATCCATATCTGGGAATGTTATTTTATGTGTATGTAAGTTTGTTTGTAAATGGATGTGTCTCTTTGTGACACCTGTTGGTCTCTAAATGTGGCTATATAAGGCTGAATTGATTGCCTCCTGGGTGTGTTAATGAGTATTGGGTTATATAAGTGTATGTGCAACTGCCTCTATAAGTGCTACATACATATGAGTTTTGCCAATCCGTGTGAGTGAATGATTAGGCGCCTCTCTTATTATCTCATAAGGTGTTTTAGTGTCTGTCTGCTTTTGTTCTTAGGCATGCAATCTCAAGCTATGGCACTAAAGTGTGTGCCCAGCACACAGCGGGTGAAATATGGGCCAGCACTGGAGAAAGGGAAGGAGAAATCCATATCTCTGTATATATGGCGCTGTGCTGCTCCCTCCCTGTCACACAACACAGTTCAGCCTCTTAGGGTTCTGTGCTGCATTGAATGTCTTTTTTTTTTAAATCTGTGCATTTGCCAGTTTTGCAGCCTCTTTTAATGCTGTGAAAGACATCATTGATTTCTGAGTGTTTCCAACTTGTCGGCAAATGTTAAAGATGAGATTGAGCAGGAAGAAACTGTAGCTGCTGAGATAGCCAAGAGGAGTTCTCAAAGCAACCAAAGTTCTGCACCAGCAAGCAAAGATCCTCTTTGAAATCCAATAAGTCAAAATTAAACTGTGAATGAGCTGGAGAATGAAATGCAGCAAGCAAGACAGGAAACTGTAGATTTCAAAAAGTTAGTATAACAACTGAATAATAAACTGTAAGACATTTTGTATGAAGTTAAAGATATAATAGAGCATGGATTCCTGCATGATAAAAGACAGTGTGAATGTTCTTTGTTTCAACCAGTTCTTCTATATATAAGTGGTCAAGCTGGTATTGGAAAAAGATTCTTGATTAAAATACTCACTAGTTATTTACAGAAGACTCCAGATTCAGATGTGTCATGTGTAATTACTGCACTAACAGGATTAGCAGCACATAATATTAAAGGAATTACTCCTCATCGACTATTAATGCTACCTGTGGAACATGACATTATTCTAGAATACAAGAAATTATCAGGTGAATCTTGTCATCATCATTGATGAAGTGAGTATGGTTTTGAGCCTAATGCTTTCTTTTGTACATTTAAGAATGCAGCAGATATTGAGAACACACTATGCTGTACTGTTTGGTGGGAAACATTTAAATGTATTGAGAGACCTATTCCAACTAATACGTGTACAAGGACAACCTGTTTTCAAAAAACTTCTATATATAGAAACAAGAAATTCTCTAACATGTATTTAGAATGTAAATATGAGGCACAACTCTGAATACAAAGAATTAGTGAGAAATATGCATCAACCATCAGATGTGGGGTATGGAGGTTTTACTGGAGGACATTAGAGCTAATTCTCTCAAAGGAAGGAAAACATGCTTTAGGAATATGCTTTATCAAGAAACTATTTCAATATAATATTACAGCAGCAGAACTAGTGTATAGTTTCATTAAAGAAGAGATGTCTATAGTGTGTTTAATGCCAACCCTTCAAGAGTGCTCCAAATGCAATGAAGAATTACTGCACCTGAAGAAAGAACATATTTTGGAAATTACAGTTACTTATAAAAATGGAACATCAGGGAGGGACTCACAGATAAACTACAAGCAAATTTGGATTCTTTTTAGAAAACTACAGGGTTAGAGAAGCGGATATACGTGTGCAAAACCTGTTGTATAAATTTGAATCAGAATTTAAATATTTAAGAAGGGTTAGTAAATGATGCTATGAGTAAAGTTATACATTTCATTAATTACACAAACAGAGATGAGGCAGAATACTTGGTCATAAAATTTGAGAGTGTCACATTTATTGGTTGATGCTTTGTATGTTATTTCTCTAGTGCAAGGCATATATTCAGCAAAGCAGTTCCCACTGTCTCCTGTGTATGCTGTAACCTTTCACAAATCGCAAAGTTTAAATCAAAATGCAGCTTTTGTTAATATTGGAGCTACTGTATCCAAAGAAGGAAAGTCATATGTAGCATTGTTGCAAATTAGACTTTGATGAGAAGAAAATGTGTGCCAATGCAAGCTGTGTAAGGGAATACAATTGGTAAAGGAGTCTGTATGCTCCTCATTTAGGCCAGTATCCTGTTTACGAGAAACAGTTAATCTTTCCAAAGCGGAAGATTACAAAACAGTGCATGGATGCTCCAGAAAAGAAAGCACACAAGGGGAATCCTGAAGGATCAAAGAAGAAAAAACGATTAAATGATGGAAAAGTTGTAGGTTCCCAGTTAGAAAAAAAATCAGGGGTGACTTGAAATGCAAATTTTGTTTGTAATGTCCCTTTCCACTAGCCACATGTAGCAAAGCAAATTGACTAAAAAAGAGATAAGAGAATCTGTTCTGCACTGCACAGTATGCTCCAACATTTACTGAGTGACAAAAGCATAGTAAATTATGTTTCAGGAATCCAGGATCTTACAGATATACCTACCTGATCAGTTGTTTTTCTCTAAATATTCAACAAGACGCACAAGAATTTATTATGATAATGCTAGGAGCGTTAGTGCGCCTGACTCTCACATTTCTTTGGCACCACTTGATGAATCATCACAATTTTTTTTTAAACTTCCCCTTTTTGTTTGAGGTGCTGTTTCGAAGGTTTTGTGGTGATCCATGAAGCGGGGGGCAAGAAAAAAGGGGGTTCCCAAAACACGTTTCCCCTCTGTTATATCTATAGGGATTTCTTATTTTTTTAACTACCGCCCGAAGTCACTGACCATGTCATGAGTGATGTAATATGTGAGGTCATAAGCAGTGCCTTTTGGGGGCGTAAGGTATAGTTAACTCAGCTAGCTGTATCTGCTATATATATATATATATATATATATATATATATATATTACCTACTGGCGGTCGCCAGTAGGTATATATAGTTAGGATTTTTTTGAATAGGGATTTCTGAAAATTCTATGTTGAATAACTTTGGCGTTGATAGACCGAATTGGCTGAAATCTTCAGGAAAATGGCACATTTTGTTTCTGAGCGTCCCCTGAAAGTTTGGGGGGGTTCGTCAAGCAGGGGCCGAGAAAAAAGGGGGGTCCCAAAACGTGTTTTTAACATTGAGTTTTTCATAGGGCGGTTGGACTCACTTTTAGCTCGAACGGCTGAATGGATTTTTATGAAACTTGGCAAAATTGTAGAGACTGAGACTGTTTGCCCGATGTGCCTTTGCTAGGTCTCAAGATATGTGCACCAGTGGATTTTGGGAAATTACCGTTCAAAAAAATATATATATCTGTGACAGCTTCCCGGTTAGCGCCCCGGTTCGCGTACCAGACGCGTAACGGAACTTCCCGAGGAGAAGCGGATTGGCTCTCCGGTGACTCTCAACATTCTAAACAGTCCGGAGCGGCCGCCATCTTGTCTCTCGGTAGGATCGAGAGACAAGAGGTGGAAATAAACGAAGGGGGAAATGAATGAAAGGGGCAAGGTAGACCCCTCCCGACCCCCTAAGATTGATGTGGGGGCTATTAAAAAGAATTTTTTTTTTAGATTTTTCGCGGTGGAAGCGCTACCCGGTACGCGAACCGGGTAGCTCACCGGTAGCGTAACAGGAGTCCGCCATCTTGTGTTTCGGACGAATTTAGTCACAAGATAGAGGATAAACAATGTTGGGAATGGGTATAAGGGGGCACAGGAGACATATCCTGATCCCTAGGTTTTCTGAGGGTGGCTGAGGAGGCCGATATATGTAAAAAAAAATCAGTAATTTGAGATGTCATCAGTGATGTCACTGACCATGTCATGAATGATGTAATATGTGACATGATCAGCAGTGGATTGCGGGTGCGCGATATATAGTTAGTGCAACTAACTATATATGCGAATTTCATGGTTTTGTGTGAGTAAAATAAGGTTTTGTAAATGCTAAATCCTAACTATATATGGTCTATAACCTATGGTTTTATCAGTGAATTTTCAAGGTTTTGTAAATGCTAATTCCTAACTATATATGGTCTATAACCTATGGTTTTTTCAGTGAATATTATAGATATACAAATTTACATTTCCCTATTATCAGCATTTGCTTGGGAATTTAAACTGTTTATACCATTGTTTATCTTGATGTGGCTAGTAGATCACTTCAATTGTGATGTACCGAGTATTTGCACTTTATGAATTCATTCCTGAATCCTAGTTCCTGGATTTAACCAGTTATTAATATTTTCCTGTGCTATAATGTCATTACTTTCATCATGTGGATTTAACCTGTGACTGTTTTTTATGTGTGCTGTTTACATTTGACATTTGCAGCAAAAGTCTTTTCTCACTGTTGTTACTCACGTGACACCGGATGTTACCACCAGGGGGTGGTAACAGAGTGTTAGCATATTCATAAAAGGCTTGTGATTGTTCATTTGGTTGCAGCGTGAACAAGGGCACTTGTGCTCGAAATGCGTCGCTGGTTTTGGTTCTGTGTAGCTATCCTTTCTGTTGTTGGCGCGGAGGCTGGGACCACGAGCACAGAGCAGACAGAGGAGGAACTTTGTGCTCATATATATATATATATATATATATATATATATATATATATATATATATATATATATATATATATATATATATATATATATATATATATATATATATATATATATATATATATATATATATATATATATATATATATATGTATGTATGTATATATATATATATATATATATATATATATATATATATATATATATATATATATATATATATATATATATATATATAAATAAATATATAAAGCAACTCCTGTTAACACACTCCAATAGCCCACTAGAGGCAAGGGAATAAACAGGTATAGACCACAGCAGCTTTGTAGAATAAGGTGTGTTTATTTCCAGAATCACCACCACAGCAAGACGCGTTTCGACCGGGTCTCCCCGGTCTTGATCACATGACATGCTAAAAACAGGCATGTAAATATATAGTGAGTTACAAAATGCCACTCCTACCAATTAAGTAAACATAAACAACATACTAACAGCATAAGCCCAGTACAGAAAAAAGGGGGAGTAATACTCAGCATGTTAAAAAACTTTCAAACATCACCCAATACACAATGGAACTAGTCATGTACAATATGACAATATAGTGCCGCCAAGTGACCAAATAATGAGGTTGAAAGTTAAAAGCTGTATATATAAAAAAAAATACCCCTGTACCCAAATGATGGAATCCTTTTGTAGTTAATGTACTTAGGAGGTAAGAAATGGCAATAAGTGCAAGTGTAAAAAAAAAAGAGTGAATTGCATGACACATATAATAAATCTGTATAACAGGGATTATAGCGGATATATATTGCTTGAGCCAAAATTGTCTCTGGGTGCAAATACCCAATAATAAAAGATGTCTGCAGCCGCAGGATATAAATATGTGCAAACCTGCAAAAGAATATATGCCTATATACAAAACAGCAAAGGAATTTTTCTGAATCAGAAATCCACAAAGTGTACCTCACTAAGCCTAGTCAGATACATGTGTCTATAGTGAAATATATTCCAGTGCCAGTGGATGTCTGTTATACTGTCCAATATTTGTAAACAATGCAAAAGGTCCCTTACACAATGGAGACATAGTAATAGAACAAGTGTTCAGAAAATCATATCTGTCACGATTCATAAACTAATGTAAACAATTTATAAGCAGCAAGTACTTATAAGTGGATAAATCCACTGTGTTCAAGACATATCCAATCTCGCCAGCATAAAAGTAACAGATTCATGGCAACAGAAATGATTAATATGTTTCAAACCTGTTGCTGTCTATGGTGGATGGAAAAATCTGTCCGGGAATTATTGTGTGCATGTCGCTGATCGACAATCAAATTTCACACAATCTGAATAAAACTAATCTGAGTAAAAATAGATTAGTTCATCATGTAGTTACCTGGACCGAATATCTAAAACACCACATAGAAACCCAGTTTCTCTAAAATACACCCTTTACCACAGTTAAAAAACAACCCATATTGGCTAAAACTGTGTAAAAAGGGGGATAGAAAACAGGGTCATAAATATGGAATAATAGAAAATGCTTATGAAAAACAACATAAATTATCTGTACATATTAACAGTGAGATAAAACCCAACAATACTTTACATACTGCACCATTATAACAGAAAGAAATCACACTGGCTACTGATTAAGAATGCAACATAGATAATAATACAGGGCAACTTGTTATTGAAAATAATACAGTTACAGGAAATTATGCAAATCTTCACCTGTATTCAATCCATTTGGCATTTTTGTATCTAGAGTCAAGATGTATTCAGACTCTAGTTGGCGTAGCTGTTTTTCTCTATTGCCCCCTCTCAGACGTTTAGGAACCGCATCTATTACAAAATACGTCAGATCTTTCAGTTTGTTTTCGTGAACTAAATTGAAATGGTGAGCCACTGGATAGTTATGATCTATGTTCACTATGGCACGCAAATGCTGTAAGATGTGGTTGAATACCTGGAGCTTCGTACTACCTACATACTTGAGGTGGCAAGTATATTCTAGTATGTAGACCGCCAAATCAATCAATCAATCAATCAAGAGTATTTGTAAAGCGTTTTACTCACCCGCTATGGTCTCAAGGCGCTAGAAGGGGCTGCTACTGCTCATAAAGCCAGGTCTTGAGTTGCTTCCTGAAGGAGAGGTGGTCCTGGGTGAGTCGTAGGTAGGTGAGGAGGGTGTTCCAGGTCTTGGCCACCAGGTAGGTGAAGTATCTTCCTCCGTCGGTGGTTCTGCAGATCCGTGGGACGGTGGCGAGGGCGAGGCTGGCAGAGCAGAGCTGGAGGGTTGGCTCTAGAACGTGAGGCAGTTGTTGAGGTATTTGGGGCCCAAGTCGTGGAGAGCCTTGTGTGCGTGGGTGAGGAGTCTGAACGTGATCCTTTTGCTGACGGGGAGCCAGTGCAGGTCCCTCAGGTGGGCGGAGATGTGGCTGTGTCGGGGGATATCCAAGACGAGTCTTGCTGAGGTATTCTGGATGCGCTGGAGTCTTTTCTGTAGTTTGGCAGTGGTCCCAGCTTAGAGGGTGTTCCTGTAGTCCAGACGGTTGTGTGACCGTTTTCCTGGTTCCAGTGGGGATCCAGCGGAAGATATTACGGAGCATGTGGAGTGTGTTGAAGCAGGAGGAGGAAACAGCATTAACTTGCCTGGCCATCATGAGGGAGGAGTCAAGGATGAAGCCCAGTTTGCGTGCGTGGTCGGTGGGCTTGAGTAGTGGGCCCAGAGCAGTGGGCCACCAGGAGTCGTCCCAGGCGGAGATGGATGGGTCCAGGATGAGGACTTCCGTCTTGTCTGTCAGTTTCAGGCGGCTGAGCTTCATCCAGTCTGCGATGTCTTTCATTCCGCCCTGGAAGCTGGCTCTGGCGGAGGTGGGGTCATTGGTGAGGGAGAGGTTGAGTTGGGTATCGTCGGCGTAGGAGATGATGTTGTGGTTGTGCTTGCGCGCTTCCATATTTTCTCGCCAGAAGGGACCTCCATCCACCTCGACCTCCATTTCCTCAATTAGTGGTGCTGCATGTGCACAACGTAGTAAAGTTCGGCAACACACATCCTCCACTTCATCTGGCATTAGCATTCCCAGTATCGCCTCCTCCGCCCCCCACAGACATTTGAAGTCCGCAGTTTGGGACTTCTTTAGCATTAGCCCAGCAAGGGAAAACAAAGCCATTTGTACCATTTGTAAGCTTCGAGTTACTCGTGGTAAGCTTGGTACCAACTATGGTACCGGAGGCCAGAGAGGTCATCTTGAGAAACAGCACACTGTCAAATGGCATGCGCACCTAAAGGAGATCAAGGAAGCCCGAATTGCAAGTCAACAAACTGTATCCATTGATGTTTCATCTGATGATGACGAGGAGGAAGAAGCGTCAAACATTTCTTCACTTACACCCAGTACCCCTGTCAGCAGCACACCCCCTGAAAGATATATGAGCCACACCAAGAGTGTGGGAGAGAGTGAGATACCAATGCGAAAAAGTTCATCATCACCGAGCGTAACTGGGTCGAAGAAGTCATCATCATCCCGTAAAATGGTCCAGCCCACCATTAGAAGCATGTTGTTTTCAGATGCGCCATTTGAACGCAACCACCCAATGACGTGTCTGTATAACACTAAGCTGGCTTAAATGCTAGCGCTGGACCTTCTCCCTTTTTCTTTTGTGGAATAGGTTGGTTTTCTTGAATTAGTGGCAACGCTCTGCCCTAAATGGAAGGTTCCTAGCCGGTTCTATTTTGCCAGAGTTGCGGTTCCAGCACTACATGAAGATGTGCTGGAGGTGATTGGGGCAGCTTTGCAGAAGGGTGCTGTTCACACTATACATCTGACAACAGACAGGTGGACCAGTTGCCAAGCCGTTGATTATATGTGCATCACTGCACACTGGGTCTCTTTTTCAGGGGTTAAAGCAAAGCTAACTGCAGGTGTTGACCCGGACAACGTTTTTAAAGCTGCTCCGAAACATGCAGCACTAGCCATGTTTGACATGGAGAAAAGTCATACAGGAGAAAATATTTTGCATGCGTTTAACACAAAGGTGTTACATTGGCTGTCCCTAAGAAAACGCATGATTGGTTATGTTTCCACGGATAATGGCGCCAATGTAGTTAAGGCCATGGATAAGGGTAACTATTTCAGAGTGCCGTGTTTGGCGCACTGTATAAACCTGGTTGTTAAAAAATTCTTGAGTGAAGAAAGTCCAGTGTGCGAGTTACTGACCACCTGCCGAAGAATGTGCACACATTTCAACCATTCTTTTAAGCACCGGAAGCAGCCGAGGTGCCTGCAACATGAACGTAAACTGCCAGTGAAAGCACTCATCCAGGAGGTGGCAACACGTTGGAACTCAACCTTCTACATGCTTGAGCATCTGTTTGAGCAGTGTGCGGTAGTCGATCAGTATTTCTTTACACAGGGTGCAGCTATGAAGGACATGAGGATACAGGTGGAGCAATGGAAGCTAGTTAAAACCTGACAGACATGCTTCATCCTTTTGAGGTCTTCACGCGTGCAGTCAGTAGGGAGGACTATAATTTGGGAAAAGCTATCCCATTATTGCGCATGCTAGAGCACCAACTGAAGGCGGTGTCTTCTACGTTTCAAAATGATGAAGAAAAGGAACAAGCATTTGAGTTGGCAGAGAAGTTATTACAGCGCCTACTTTGCGATGAACGTCTTCAAAAGATCCACAAAGAACAGCATTACATTTGTGCTACTATTCTGGATCCACGGTACAAAAAGGCACTGGCAACAGAGTATTTTTTCCTTTTGATGACGCAGAAGTTACAAAGTACAAACATTGGCTAGCTTTGGCAAACAGGAGGTTTGAAAGAGAACGGCAGGAAATTGAAGAAAAAGGCAGTACATCAGCATCAGCAGGCCATCCGGAGTCAAAAGAATCCACTTCTGCATCTGTGGCTGTGGCAGAAGTGAGTGATTTTCCCTCTTAGCCGTTAAAGACACCAGCAACCGTATCATCTGCACCAGACACAACAGTAACATTGTGTAAAGATGAGGATTGGCTAACTCAGCTTGGGTTTGCTTCTCAAAAGGTCCCAGCAAAAAGTAAGCAAAGTGGAGGAACCCTGGAGAACCTTGAGTCGATGGTGCAGGACTATCTGAATGAGTCAACAGAGGTCTATGTTCATGATGACCCATTGGGGTATTGGCATGGGAAAAGAGAATTGTGGCCAGAGATCACCAACCTGGCTATAAATTACTTGTCTTGCCCACTCGCAAGTGTGTCTTCTGAACGTGTTTTCAGTGCTGCTGGTGGCATTGTAACTTGCAAAAGGATCCACCTCTCGCCCAGAAATATGGAGAGGTTAACACTGATCAAGATGAATCAGCACCTCATACCACCAGATTACAAAATACGAGAATACACGCCGGAAGAAGACGAGGAGGGCACCAACTTAGATGAGGGAAGTTCTTCTCTGTTAGGTGACCTACTCCCGCCTGAATTCGCAGAGTATGAGGACGAGCTCTTCTTCCCTGACACCGAGCCCTGAAAATGAGTCAATGAATCACTAACTTTCTTTTTCGTCCTTATTCACTTTTATTCCTGTGTGTCTGTCTTTCTTTGTTTTGCAAAATCTATATAAAAAAACTTTAATCACCTAATCACAAAAACAAGCCCATCAGCAGAACTGTCTTCACTTATTTGCTTATTGATTTGAAGGTGCCGCAGTCTGCATTCCTCAGGTTCACAAGTTCACAAGAACATGCTCCTCTATCCTCCTCCTCCAGACTCCTATTTCCCTCAAAGCAGATGGCTGGATTACGCTCAATGAAGAAAGACTCTGCACTTGTGGGAGTGTTCTACTTCTTTGCAAGTGAGTTGACCGGTCTGGGAAGGTCTAATATCGGATAAAAGTGGTTTGGAGAAAATCGGAACAGAAAAAGATTTTGCGCTTTTGATCACTTGCCTGTCTTTGGGGTGCTGTTTGGCCGGCTTTTAGGTTGTTGTGTGTGGGTTTTGGGGTCTGGGAGCACTGCTGGCACAGTCTAATGTTGATTGCATTTGTTTTTCAGGAAATCCATGGTGGAAAAGGGGAGTTAGGGCATAGCTGCACAGTGTATTTGGACTGAATTCCAGGTAATAGGCCCATTTTTGCTTTTTGCCAGTTTGGGAGTGTTCTGCTTTTTTGCAGGTGGCTGCAGGTGTCTGGGGCCATTGCTGGGAATGTCTAATACCGGATCAAAGGGGTTTGGACAAAATAGGAGGCAAAATATTTTTTCAGTTTTTGCTGAATTGCGTGTCTTTGAGGTGCTGTTTGGGGGGTTCCGGGTGTTTGTGGCTGGGTTTTAGGGTCTGGGAGCACTGCTGGGTATGGAGACTTTTGATTGCAAGAGGTTGAAGCAAATCCATGGTGGCAAAGGGGAGTTAGGGCCTAGCTGCAGAGCGCAAGCGGAGTGATTTTGGAAATTTGCCTGAAAATTTCAAAGTCCCCATTTGTGTGGTTTTGCTTTTTGGCTGTTTGGGGGTCTTCTACTTTTTTTCCGCCTGGGTTGACGGGTCTGGGGCCATTGCTGGGAATGTCTAATACCGGATAAAAGTGGTTTGGACAAAATCGAAGGTGAAAATGTTTTGTGTTTTTGCTAACTTGCTTGTCTTTGAGGTGCTGTTTGGGGGGTTCCGTTGTTTGTGGGTGGGTTTTGGGGTCTGGGAGCACTGCTGGCACAGTCTAATGTTGATTGAATTTGTTTTTCAGGAAATCCATGGTGGAAAAGGGGAGTTGGGGCCTAGCTGCAGAGCGCATTTGGACTGAATTCCAGGTAGGCCTAAAGTTTTTTAAGTGTGGCTTTTCCCGGGTTTTGCCTTTTGGCTTGTTGGGGGGGTTAAACTTGTTTTCGCCCGGGTTGACAGTTCTGGGGACATTGCTGGGAAGGTCTAATACCCGAAAGAAAGTGTTTTGGAGACAATCCCTGGGGAAAAAGTTTTTGCATTTTCTGAGATTTCGCTCACTCTACCGTTTTCAGGGGGCTGTTTGTGAGGGTTCCTGGTGTTTGTGGGGGGGTTTGCGAGTCTTGGAGCAATGCTGGGTATGGATACTTTTGCTTGCTTGCTAGTTGTTTGGATACAATCCATGGTGGGTAAGGGGGGATTTGGGCCTACTTTACTTTCAAAGTACGTTTTGTCACCATTTTCTACTAGGCCTCGTTTTTGGAGATCTGATAGGGGGTCTTCTACATTTTTGCAACTGGGTTTAGTTAGGGTTTGGGAGCACTGCTCGGAAGGTCTAATTCTGTTCTAAAACACAGTTTACAGTACACCTAGCTTGAGGGGAAAGATCCGCTAAATTAATTCGCCCATACTTATTTATCCTTCAAAAGGAAACTCAGACACAGTAGGCACTTTCAAAAATATTGTACTGTCTATTAGGAAACTCAAAGTGTGACTTTTTGCACTACACAGCGTAAATACCTTATATTTATTTGTCAGTGGTGTTCTAATATCACTTCCTGTTTTTCCATCCAATTACAGGCCAGGTTTCAACCTGTGCAATGGGAAAAAAAGGATGAAGTCAGGCTTCACATTAGCGAGCCGCAATTCAGCATCCGCCAGGCAGGCAGTGGACAGGGTGTCTTCTGGTCACCAACATTGATGGACGGAGCGTCAGATGGAATGGAGGAGTCCTGCTAATAAGAGGAATGGTTGGATGCATGCAACTTACCAAATTCAACAGGACAACTACAACAACATACAGATACAGTATCCGTTCTTTTCTAATTATCTTTTAAGTAATGTTATTGCTGTGAACTTCTATGAGTGTGACTCTGCATTTCTTTGATCTCTGCTTCTAAATTCATCCCTACAGCCATTCTATAGGTTTTACTTCTGCTATTTTTTAAACCTAATTCAATGTAAGAAGTGTTTCTCTGAGTGCAGAGATAGGCAAGTGAAAACGCATAATTATTACTGCAGCCCTGTACTGTCGCATTCTTTCATTCACGGTTGTCGAAAGTACTACTTACTTTTCAGTAACCATGCATGCAGTAGTGCATGCACTTCCTTTATGTCACTTAAAAGATTTATGGATAGCTTTGTACCCAAAGATTTGTTTATCTTCAATTATTGTTTGTCCATGCTGTGCTTTTTTTTTCTTCTCTCAACAAAACTTTCCCAGAAACCCCCATTCCCATCCATTTTCCAAACCCTAACCCTCTTCGCCCGGGCACTGTGGTTTTGATTGATGTGTGACTAAATGACAACAATAGTTCCAAACACTTGCTGGGGAGGATAAGGTCATAGCAACAGACTGGTGAAGGAATCCGAGGATATATTCTTACTCAGCTTGACACTGAGTCACTATTGGCAAATGAAAGCAGATTTTCATGTGCGCCATCAACTTGATTGGTCACCAAGAACATCCTCCTCCTAGACGTGCTGTGTCCTTCACCTTCAGTACTATTTCTTGTAGTAGTAGCCAATGTTCAAGAAATTCAACGCAGGTACTAGTTATACTTTCAATACTTTACCATTTGTTAGGCTACATTGTGGCACTGTTCTAGTGTACTACCACCTGCTATATTCTCTATCGTACCGTTCTAATGCTACGGTAAGGACAAACAAGGTTTCATTTTCTTTTTTTTCAGATGCTGCAACTGCACTGTGTAACACCACAAGTACCACCGCAATGATGACATTTCATCCGCCCAGGATTGCCAACCTTCATCGCCATTTCCCGTGCAGCCAGCCCTGTGCCTAGCCCTATTTCCAAACACAAATTACAGGTAAGATAAGCGTTTGGGGGGAGGTAGTATAATGGAGTATTAGGAGAGACGAGAGACTGATGGTCCTAGGACTATTCAATTCACTTGCTCTGTGACAGGCACTTAGTTTTGAAAACATTTGGGCAATTACTAGTACTTAAACAACTTGAAACAAGATGCCACTTAAGTTTCAGGAAAACAAACTTACTGTTAAACCCCCACCCAAAAGCCTCAAAAGCAGTAAAAAATGGTATGCTAAGATAAAGTTTAAAGTATATTTATATATCCCTAACATAAATAATCTCCCGCAAGACCCAACCCACTCCCCCTCCCGAACCCCAACGAATGTCCGTGAAAACGAAGTCCAAAAAAGTAGAAAACCCAACTCCCAATTCCCACCCCCCAGAAGTCTTTAAAAAAGGGGCAAGGGACAGTCTCCTCCTACTGCTGGCTGCTGTTGACTTTTCGGGCCAGGTCGGCATGCTCCTTGTGGAGAGTCTCGAGCAGGGTTTTGGTGTTGAGGAGCTCCTGTTCGAGGTAGGACACCCTAAGTGAAAGGCGGTGCACGCGTGCCTTGCACCTGCTGTGGGGGGCAGCTGATTTCTTTGCTCCACGGCGGTGGCGGGTGGCTGCCGTACCCCGGCTTCGTACCGCCGGAGACCTGCTGCACTGACTGGCTGACCCAGGGAGCGCGGAGGAGGATGCAGGTGTCGCCGTGGATGTTGTCGACGTACTCTGCGGGTCCTCCTCCTCCTGGGCCACCAGCCACCGATATTCAGCGATAGTGGCCTCCAGCATCTGTTGCAGGGCCCTTTTAGCCAGCTCCTTCGGTGTTGGTTTGGAAGGAGCATCTATATGAAGAAAGAAAGACATAGTCTGTAACCAATGCTCTTTAAGATTAACACAAAATGATTCAGCAGAAAGTTGTGTCACAGTAGAACTAGCAACTTGCAAGCGCATTTCATAAATATTGTGGCTAGTATCTATCTAACCTCCCACTTCTTCATCCTTGCTCTAACCTTAGTGGGAGTTTAAGGAATCAATTCTACGAGCACTATGGACTCACTCCATTAGAGTCGACTATGATAGTACACCAGTCTTATTCTTCTTCTTCTCTCTTGTTTAGCAAAATTGGTACGTTAACTTCTGCAAGCCGGCATAATGCCAGCGCAGTCAACTTGCACCCGAGAAAAACAGATGCCCGCCATGATGAGTGAGACAGACTTGCATTACTGTACCAGTCCAGTACATGCAGGTGGTGATGCTCTTACTTTTCTATTATGGGTGGCACTGAGAATACCCTGTTACAAGGGCTACTGCTTAATTAATTTAACTTTCACCCTACAGTGCCAATGAGTACTAGAAAAGGAAAATGAAGATGATAAATAATCTGATTATCTATCACTGCACATGGTATGTATTTGCTTACATATGGGATGACTTTAGGTGCTTTTATTGAGTGAACAGTGATACATCCACACATGAATGACCGAGTCCTACTAAACTTATTAACAGAGGTAGTGAGTGGCCATCGTAATAGCCGGATATATGCTGTGCTAGCAATACAAACTACTGCTACTATTCATGGTAGTATTCGGACAAAATTACAACTTCTTTTCCTTGCCTTTCCTACACTAGGACGGACGTGCGGGTGCTGTGTTACATGCTCTTCAAAGTAACACTTAGTTCATCCAGTGACCATCTACTCTCTCTAGATACACATATGCTATCTAAGAGTCAGATAGTACCATGATCCAGGCATCCATCCAATCAAACTATATGTCAATTATTCTTCTTCATGTCTCTCATCTGGACAAACCTTACGTTTTCTCACGGGAAAACAACCTTTTCATTTTATTTGGGAAACCGCAAGCCATACATCCGTGCTTGACTTGCATTTGAATTTCAACCAAAGCATATATTGCGCACACATACCGTTTCTGTTTCACCCAACCAGGCTGTTCTCCTTCCACCCATCCTTGCTTCATCCTTCACCCAGCCATGCAGCATATTCCTTCCCAGCCACCTCGGGCACCAATCAAACACGTATCATTCTTCTTTGTCAGTCATCATTACTTTTAACTTGCTCGTCCTTCCACACTTTCTTACACCCTTCTTTCGCTTTTCGTTCATCCCATCCATCAAGTTCATCTCAGATCTGATTTGGATTCTCGAAAAAAAATTCACTGCTGAGTTGAAGTAAATTTAGAGGAGGCTACTTGGTTGATAAAAACTTTGTTCTAAATTTGAAAGTCTGCTTAACAGTATAGTAACTTAATTGTAGAACATATATACTACACCCGTGCAGAGAGCACACTATGCAGTCTGCAATCTCAATAAGTAAGGAATATAAGAGCTTACCACTGCCTGTCACTACCGTGGCAACCCGCACAGCAGTTTCGTCCGGCACTTGCACCGCCTCCTCCCCAGAAGTGTCCTCCTCCACCTCCGCGCTGGGCCCAGCACCAGATGTTCCACCTACAAAGTACATTTAAGAATGTTAGATGTCATAGACATACACCACTCACTAGTATTTTGTCTAGGAATGAAGAAATGTGAATACAAAAACCAATCTAATAATTTGTGACTGTCTACTCTAAAGTAAAAATGTCCCTTTTTCCAGGGAAGGGTGTTGTCTTGCTGCACATTTTGGCACAACTGATGAATGCTTGCTTTTTAACACACACCATTTTTCTCATAACAGACAGAAGCTTCACTTCTAAGAACAAATCATCATCACTAGGACGGAATAACCAACGATTCAGCACCAAAAAGAAAAATTAAAGTTCAAACCAGATGAGGGCTCGGCTCGCCCACAATAAATGTGTGAAATAAATCGCTAAGTACTTTTCCATTTTTAATCAACCGTTTATGTTTTATGTTAATGTTAAGCCGAACTTTTTGAGCGCACGGCTACCCCAAAAGGGTGTCCCGGCAAGCTTGATTTTAATAAATATTTTTACTTTTAATAAAGCTTTAAAACTTAAATAGACTCTGTGGTTTTTGGTCAAGAGTGAATGAGCAAAAGGTTTTGCAATTTGCAAGCATGAGTCCGTGCCTCTGACACTTCTGGACTCTGACTCCGTACTCTTGTCCTGCGTTGGATAATCATCTCTGGGGATCAATTATCAATGAACTCGGGAGCTAAATGACTCTGTCACACTATCTAGTCAGTAAGGAGATTGGGGGTTTTTCAAAGTCTGATATCACTGAGGTATGTGGAATGTCCACCTGCGCCTATTATAATTGATAAACAATGCACTATTTAGTGTCCATAGTTCTGTTTCTGCAGATTTGTCCCTGCAACAGTAGTAGTATAGATTGTCCTCCTATCCAAACCAAAAGTAAAGTAGTATCTTATTCTTTCTTGGTGGTCATTCACCTTTTTATTGTTGGTAATTGTCAAAGCATAAACATTTAGAAGACTTGAAAAGACATTATGGACAATCCTAGAGGACTGCACTCAGTGCATAGAGCTATTGCTGACTATAATGGGAGTTTCGTTTAACACCTTTTGCCAAATGTGCAATCTTAGTTAGTTACACAGACAGACTAATACGAATAATCTAGTAATACCACAGGGAGACATAGTAGAGGCAGGATAAGAATTTAGATACAGTCTACAAGAAGATCGAAGACGATTTAGAAAAAATCGAATGAGCAATGCTAGGAAAAAAATGGGACTCTATATTAAAATTAAAACTTACCGGGGCCAGCAAAGGAGCCCTCGCCTGACCGATCCTGGCCTTGAACAGCAGCAGCAGCAGCCTATAACCCCTCCTCCTCTGTCCTCTTGCCCCTGGGGGGAGCTGATGTACAACATGAAAGAAAGAAAGACCCGAAAACATGGATGATTGTTTTCAACCAAATCAAACATTTCAAAAGAACAATAACAAAATATTTTGGCGAAATAGCAAATAGACAACTATTCTACGGGATATATTGACCTATCTCATGTGGTCTACTACGATATTAGTATTGCTTGATTTGCGGACCGTCGACTTGGAAAGTTATGTAACTCACTAAATAAACTACTAAAAAGGTTTGCCTAGGACTGGCAGGCAGCAGTCCACAGCACGCAAAGTGACAGACAAACTCCATTGTGATTGCAGATCAGCGACAACACGAAAAAGTTTTCTACTACATTAACCAGTCATTAAAATACTCAAACTATCAATCCACCACCACTATTTCTTCTTATTGCTAGGTGTACAAAGGAAGGACTGGACTTGAGTCTGTAGGGGCAGATTTACAAGCCCCTTGCGGCTCTTTTGCTCCATTGTTGCGTGACTTTCGTGACGCAGGGGCAGAACAAAAGAGGCGCCATGGTGCGGCATATATTAACAACGTGACGCATATGGGAGATGCATCACGTTGTAAAGCCCTGCGCCATCAGGGGGCGTTCCGGTGCAAGGGAGGGCGTTCCTGCGCAGGAACGCATCCTTAAAGTGGCTGAGGGAAATCTACAAGATTTCAATCAGTCACTTTCAGGAAAATGATGCGTGACTCAAACCCTGTGCCTGCTTGAAGCAGACGTACGGCTTGACGCAGCATTGGGGAGATAGGGCACCCCAGAGCATTGCTGGAGCTGCGCCATCGTTGCGACGCAACTCCAGAAATGCGCCACCTTTACGTCACAGATGCGTAACGCTTCGGTGACGTTTTGGGCCCATGGTGCGCCGCATTGTAAATACGGCGCACCATGGGTGGTGGTGGCGTAGCGCACAATTACTGGCGCATCCCTGCTACTTTGCAGGGATGCACCAGTAATTGGAAATCTGACCTTTAGTGTCTAGCATCACGCAGTTCTTTAAACTACACTCATACATAATTTCTCAGGCCAATGAAATGAACACAAAATCGAAAACAAATAAGCATAGTAGCAACGCTACTGAGAAGGAGACCAGTGCACCTGAAATGCACAGAAGATTTTGAAACATAATTTACCTACAATGTAATCGGCAGCATTATTGCTCTTGGTAAAAAAAAAAAAATTGCAATATAATAACACACAGAGCAGGAGAAAACAGAGTAGTGATGAAATAGCTACTACTACTCACCAAGCCCGGGGATCTCGAGGCCGAGCAGGTCGACCAAGTCACGTTCCCGGGCCAGGAGATCGGTCCAACGGTGGGTGGCCTGGTTGTAGGTGCGCCGGACCCGAGAGTGTTGATACATGGCCCGGCACACCGTCTCCCACCGCTACCGGCGCTCCCGGATCCCGTAGCCGCTAGCGATCTTGCCGCCTGCCATGATGGTCCTGGGAAGGTGGCACTGGACATAAAACACTAGTGTGGCCACCTCCTCCACGCTAAAGATCTCCCGGGCTGTGACTTGCTCCCCCCTCAAACGCCAGCATGGGAGCCGGGCACGGGATGCGGGACCCTTCCCCTTCTCAGGCTGCTTCCCAACTCCCTTTACCATGGTCTGGTCAGAAAGGAAGGTAAATAATAAATAAGAAATAGAATCGGGAAGAAGAAAAGAAAAGAGTTTACAAAAGTAGTTTAAAATTAACCAAAAGTTGCGGAAAACACAAACATATAGAGCTTGAAAAATAGAGGGATAGATAATAAGTAAAATAGATCAAAAACAACCTCAAACAAGCAAAGGATGGCAGAGATTGACAGAGGATACAGAAAGCATGCCCAGAACCATAGCAATGAATGAAAAACAAGATGGCCGCGCCCGTTCACGACCGCACGGGTAAGTTCGCTTGAGATTTCCCTCACGATCACACGTGAACTTGTACTAGCGAGCCGCACACTTTGCGAGATTACACATAGCGCACGGAAACAGAAATACGTCACTCAAACAAGATGGCCGCGCCCATGTACGACCGCGAGGGTAACTTTGCGCCGTTGCGCTACAAGCGGCTCGCTAAAACGCACAAAACCTTGCGAACTAACACGCCGCAAAAAACAAATCGCAAATTCGCACAAATTTGCGGCTTCCGAATTCGATCTCGTGCAAATTCGCGCCCCGCGAATCCCACGAAATTGCAGAAAAACGATTTTTGCAAAACTGAAAGCACTCAGCAGGTGCAAAAGTTCAAACTCATCATTAGTAACCATTCCCTGTAGTGCTTCCTGAGGGACCCTTCCAGAGTTCATTTGCCAACCTGCAACTATTCTATGACCCTGCTCTGACCGTCACAGCAGGCTCAGAGAATAGCTACAAGTATGCCACAAAGGTCCTGTTAAAAAAATTACACTGCAACAGAAAGCAATTACAGATAAGGAAGCAGGTGCCAGACTGGAAGTTCAAATTCAGTGACACATTAATCAACCCCTAATTCATTCATGTCAGTTGAGGCAGGGCAGGTGTGCTTTTCCCCCCATAATCTACAGTGATGAACCAGAGGGTGGCAGTGGTGAAACAGAGGGTGCTGTGATGAACCAGACGTAGAACGACATGGTCGCGACCGTTGCGACCCGACAAGTAAGTTCGAGTTTGCAAACTGGTAAAAAAAACCCTCGCGAACTGGCAGAAACCCTTGTGAACACAAAAAAAAAATTCTGCAATTTCGTGAAAGTTCGCGGATTTTGCGGATTGCGAATTCGCGAATACGCAAATTCGCAAAGCGCGAATTCGCAAAATTCGCCCACACTTAGTATCTAATACAACAAGGTTCTATGGAGCCTGCAATGATGCGTGGTCCGGGCAGGCCGTACTGATAGTAATGTTTTGTGTGTTGTGAATGCTGCCTTAGTAAGGCCACGTGATAATCCTTTTTGGTGCACTGAGTTACTAGTACCTTTGGTGCTTAGAGTGTACATATCCTGCTACGATGCTTTGTCTGGGGGGGAGGGGGGCACAGAAATTGGAGTAATGTCTTTTGTCGATTGGATTTTGCATGAATTCCACTTAAAAGTGATAGTATGCCTCATTGCTGACATAACACGGTTCACTCTTCTTTCCGTTGATTTATGGTGCACTTAGTTAATAGTATCTTTGGTGCTGAGTTTGTACGTAACCTGCAATAATGTGTAATGCAGGGGGGCTGTAGTGGGAGCAATGTTTTTGCCTAGTGAATTCTGCTTTAATAAGGCTACGGGGAAATGACTTGTGATGCAGTGAGTTAGTGGTACCGAAAGAACTCAGTGTGTGCATACCCTGTGATGATTTGTGGTTCGGGGGGGTTGCAGTGATATAATGTCTCTTGTCTACTGGAATGCGTCATGTACAATCCTCATTCTATCTGAATGGTGAGCCCTCACAATGTAAATCTAAGGCAGTTGTCATCACTGACATCAACAAATTCTTTTTTATCATATCTTTTAACAAAATCTGAGGACATAAAGTGCAATTAACTCTACCTTAAACAAAAACAGGTACTCATGCACCCACTTACAGGCTCACTCGGACAGCAATACACCCATGTACAGACCCACTCAGAGACTTGTGCACCTACTTAGAGACCCCCTCATAGACCTATGTGCACAGTATCATACCCAGTTACTCTTACACCCACCATAAACACACCTGGGCACTCATGCACCTACTCACAGACCCAGATGGAGAGACATAAACCCATCTATAGACCCACTCAGAAATTCCTACACTACTCACAGACCCACTGACACACTCACACATGCACTGATAGATTCACTCAGACACTCATACACTCACTCACACACCCATACAGTCATTCACACACTCCCTTTTAGAGAATTATGTATTCAGTAACTCACTCATACACTCAGAGACTCATTCAGACATACATGCACACGCTGAAAGTCGTGCGTATCCACTCACAGACCCACCCACAAACTCACCCTCCCAGTCACAGACCCACTTGGACACACATGCACACATTCACTCACCCACTCAGGTATTTATGTTGTAACTCACAGCCCCATTGAGGCACTCATACATCTGCTCACAGATCTACTGAGACACTCATACACCCATACAGTCACTCATACCCCCACTCACAGACCAACTCAGAGACTTATGCACCCAGTCACTGATACACTCAGAGACTCATGCACCCACTCACAAAACCACTCAGACACTCATGTGCCCAGTCATTGACCTGCTGAGAGACTCATGCACTCACTCACAGATCCACTCAGTCATGCTCAAACTCAGACACCCACATAGACACTCATGTATCCACTCACAGAATCAGTCAGTCATATACTTACTTTCAAATGCACAAATGGACTCATGAACCTGCTTACAGATCGACTGAAAGACTTATGCAACAAATCACTGCCCTATTGAGAAAATGATGCATTCAATCGTAGATGCACTGAGACAGTCACACAGTTCATTACACTGACTGAGGCACCACCTCACAGATCCATTGAAATACTTTTACAATGAATGAGAGACTGACTGATACAGTGATGCATGGAGTCACAAATTCCACTGAAAGAATTGTACACTGTGTTATAGAGATATTAAGGGAGTTATATGTTCTATTATAGAGTCATTTAGATAGTAATGTGTTTAGTGTGTTGGTTATAATCCATTTTGCATTTACACATTTTGAATGTGGTGGTGACTGAAATAAACTGAAAAATCCAAAGGTCACAGGGACATTATACTTGGGAACTAGCATTTTAAAAAGTCTGTAATTCACTGTTGCTGTGCAGTGACTTTGTGGTTTCCCTTCCCCGCGGCCGGGCTTAGCTCCGCCCCCCGCCTTCACCGACCAGCCGGGCTTCGTTCCGCCGGTCCAGCGCTCCTGACTACAAGCCCCAGGAGTCTCAGGGGCAGAACGTGCATTTCCCACGTGCCAGGAGGCGCATAAAGACTTGCCTGTTGCAGAGTCCCTTGGTGTCCTTTGTTGTGCAGTGACTTTGCGCTTTCCCTTCCCCACGGCCGGGCTTAGCTCCGCCCCCCGCCTTCACCGACCGGCCGGGCTTCGCTCCGCTGGTCCAACGCTCCTGACTACAAGCCCCAGGAGCCTCAGGGGCAGAACGCGCATTTCCCACGCCCCAGGAGGCGCATAAAGACTCGCCTGTTGCAGAGTCCCTTGGTTTCTGTTGTTGTCCAGTGACTTTGCGCTTTCCCTTCCCCGCGGCCGGGCTTAGCTCCACCCCCCGCCTTCACCGACCGGCTGGGCTTCGCTCCGCCAGTCCAGCGCTCCTGACTACAAGCCCCAGGAGCCTCAGGGGCAGAACGCGCATTTCCCACGCGCCAGGAGGCGCATAAAGACTTGCCTGTTGCAGAGTCCCTTGGTGTCCGTTGTTGTGCAGTGACTTTGAGGTTTCCCTTCCCTGCAGCCGACTTAGCTCCGCCCCCCGCCTTCACCGACCGGCCGGGCTTCGCTCCGCTGGTCCAGCGCTCCTGACTACAAGCCCCAGGAGCCTCAGGGGCAGAACGCGCATTTCCTATGTGCCAGGAGGCGCATAAAGACTCGCCTGCTCCTTCGTCCCACGAGGACACGCGCGGGACGCGCAGGGCGAAGCCCGGGCAAAGGGCGGGCCCTCTGTGGCCCTCAGAGGCCCGTGGAGTACGGGACGGGCCACCCCCCTTGGCATCTCAACAAGAGGAGGTAAAGAGATCTGGATATAACATTTATGCCCACTTACAGACCCCTCCAATGGATACTAAGTTGTGAACCCCGAAATTATTAGACTTGCTGCTGTTTTGGCGTTCACTGCATTTAAACCAGTCACATTATGCTTCGTAAGGGGCTTACCAAAAATGCCATCCCCCAGAGGGGTTCGTTTAACGGGACACTTGACCACTATTTAAATAGGACTTCATCGCCCATTCCCCGTGAAACTGAGAGACCTGAACGATCTCCGCCCATAGATAGTTCACCCAACAAGTGATCTCCCTCACAGGCAGCCGACATAGTACAAAACCAACAACTACTGGAGGAACAAAATAGTTTATGTAAAACCAAGTACGCTCCACTGGGACTGAGACTTAAGCAAACTAGCGCCCTTAACTGTCCTACAGTAAGCACAAGTCCCCAGACTAGTATACCACTCCACCTTAATGATAGCCTGTTAGGTACCCCCCACTTACAATCTGCAAAAGTCATCTCTCAAAACCTAGTGCTTCCTCAGGTTTTCTTAGTTAAAAGAAAGCGAAATGGGATTGAACACCAGGGAAGTCAAGCAAAACAACTAAAATTGTGCTCAACCCCCCAATTGGCCGTTATCACCTCCCCTTCAGCCACAGAGGTTGCTGGGAAACCAGACTCTTCTGTGTCTTCTACCCAGACAACCCTATTGGCCCAGATTGAACACCTGGTCAAATCTATAATATCCCCGGTGATGGAGAAAATGAACAGTTTAGGGGATAGGCTTACGGGAATAGAGGAAGCGATCAAGGCCAATTTGATACTCTCAAAAAAGATCGCAAGACCTAACCAAGCACTGTCTCTGGCTGCCATAGAAGTGCCCAAACTAACTGTACAAAGTAATAAAGTCTAAATCCAACCAGTAGCCTCACCCACGTCAGCTTCAAACATTCCCAGAGTATCCACCAACTCTACATTAGCACAGCGCACTGCCGCCAGAGTAGGGTCGAGCAAAGAATCCATATTCCATAAGGGTCAGTTGCTAATCATGGCAACACGCCAAGAATCCTTAATCATATACACCTACCACCGGAGGCCGCTCCGTTTGTGTGCGTTCTTTCGGGAGTGCCAGCACTTACAATCGGAAAAGTTGAAAGACACCAGGACTTAATAAATAAGGTTACATTCTGGCTAGCAAACAATAGACCCCTCCCCTCTAACTTGGACGGAAGAATATTGAGTGTCAGAAGGGTGGGCTGGCTAGGATCCCTCCCAAAACATATTGCTGGTGACCTAGTACTAGTAAAATTTAGGAACAAACACGTTGTCCCGTATCTTCAAACTTGGCAGCCCCAAAAAGGAGATGGGCCTATATCCACCTGGGATCTAAATGACTTTTACCCTAGCATGTCTTACCTCTGCCCATTAAGACCAAATGCAAAGTGTAACCATCCGATGGGCAGAAGTGTCTGCGCATTGAGTGGCTGTGATATCTTCACTTCCAATCGATTTGACATAGTGTATAATAGTTATCTTTGATTTACATAGGGAACGTTTTTCATTGTACCTGTTATTAATTGCCTTAATAAAGGGACAACTAGTTGTATTGGTATTGCCTCCAATGCTAATCCTACAAAATGAACGCAAACTAAAAGGAAATTGCATTCAAAAGTTGGGCCCATATTTTTTAACTTGTAGATCTTTTGTGTTATTGTAATGTATGTTTTTATTACTGTTATGCTTTTACTAAAAATGGCTACCCGATCCCGTACCCCCATGAACTAACATTCATCCAACTAGATCAAAGTGATTAATATGTACTTGGAAGAGGACTTTTTGCACTTTGCACATCCATATTTTAACCTATGTTGCTATTTGTAAATATAATGAAACAAAATACCTAGGAGGTTACTCATTTCCTGCCTGTATATACTGAGTTGTAGAATCCTGTCTATCTTTAACAATCACCGGTTGACACTGTACTTTGCACTTTATTAAGATGGTCTACCAACCAGGATTTATGCATTAAGCACTTTATAAAATCGGCCCTTTAAATAATGCTGCTAAATGACCTAGCAAGCTCTTGCTTTAATTGACGCACGATACATCCGTTAATGACACCTTGTACCTTTCTGTGGTTACCGTTTTTATAAGGAAATATTCAGCAATACTACCTCATGTTAATGTGATTTTCCTTTTATCTAGACTATGTATGTAAATAAGGTGTACTTTTATGGATAATGTATTATCCGAATAAAATTTATTGATACTGATACTGTAATTCACTGAAAAATCCAAGGGTTATAGTTAGGATAAAGAATTTTAAAAATCTTAGAAATTGACTGAAATAAACAAAGGTTTCTGGGACATCGTAGTTAGGCTGACATTTCACTCATACAAAACCAGATACATTTAAGCAGCTATAGTTAGCCAGCTAACTATAACTTGCGCCCGCGCAATGCATTGCTTATGACCTCACAGATTACTTCAATCTTGACATGATCAGTGACATCACTGATGACATCTCAAATGAAAACTGGGATGCCGGGGAGTTCAGGAGTGCAGAGGTTACCTAACTGTCCCTGGGTGACAAAAGATCACATGCCTAACAATAACAAAAATTATAGGCAGTGGGTCACGATTAAAACCTTGGCTGCTAACCAGATTTCCCTCCTGTGCTGAAATTTTCAGAATCCCCTTTTGCATGACGAGCTCAGCTCGTCATGAGCACACGAGAGGTGTGCCTCATGACGAGCTGAGCTCGTCATGAGCATCGAAGGGGTTAAAGGGCAGGCGGTAAAGGCTCTGAGAGGCACAGAGGCGAGTAGTACTATTGTTAGGTGTCACCTGTTGTCCTCAGAGCATGAATCTCCCTGGTGTTGACAGCAGACAACCAAGTGAGTCACTATCCAGTGGCTCTAGTTCCCTTAAATGGAGGGTTTTGAGTCTTGTAAAAGTAGTTGTGAGTCAAGTCATGCCTGTTGACTGTCTGGTTGTCTATTCGGAAATAACCTTGAGCAGCCTTTCTGGAAAGAGATGTTTCTCAGTGCCCAGTTGGAGATATTGGGATTGGCTGAGATGCGGGTACCCCAACAAAAGTCAAAAGGTCCTGGAGCCTCGAAAGATGTCAAGAAGAGGAATTGCAGGAGGCTTGGGGAAAACAATTCCAAAATTTTCCATGGTCTGGGTGGAGGCTGATCCTGAGGGTAACACCTCAAAATGAACGGGGATAGACATTTATGAACAGAGAGAGTGCCCTATTCTTTAGGGCCTACAGTAGCATACAAAGGCCCAGGCTCATTGATCACCTCAATTCTGGGAGAATGGTCTTCTATATAGTGAGCCTAAGGTCCCTTAACCTGGGTCAATCCATGTGTTGGTGGTTCCCCCGTGCGAAAGGCACTTTCTACTAGATTTGGCTCATATAATCCCTCTGGCAGGACATCTGAGGCAGGCCAAAACCTTTGACCGACAAGTCATCCACTTTTATTGTTCTCAGATGTGAATGCAGTCAGATGCATCCTAAAGATCCTGCATACCCTGCCAGGCCTGTAGGAAGTCAGGTGTAAAGCTAAAGCCCTTCCTACTTCCGGTAGTAGGAACACCCTCTAAAAAGGGTGGGTATTGACACTGTTGAGCTTTTGGACGCCAAGGCTGCTTTCAGCAGCAGGCTCATCCTTGTCTCAGAGGACCATGCCACCTATTTTACTGAGCCCATACCCCAGAGGTCTGTTACTGCACCTGTGGTGGCCAGGCCACTGATGAGGATATTTGCCCTTGTAGATTTTACCAAGTAGGTTGTGTCTGCCAGGGGCACCAGCTTCATGACTAGTGAAATGAAGTCCAAGTCGCATGAGTGTAAGATAAACTTGAATTTCTACACACCATACCAATCCAAGCCAAAGAGGAGATGGCCCAACAGCTAGGGCTGTCGTCCTCTAAACTGGGGAACTGGGTCCGAGTCTCAGCAATGACAGCTGAACATCCTGTGATTATGGGCAAATCACTTCATTTCCCTGTGCCTAACACAAATGAATGTGTCCTCATGTAATGCAACTGGTGCTATGTAAAACGATCTTGTACCCGATTTGGGTAAAACTTGTGATATATAAAACTCTGCATATATAAAACTCTGTAAAAAAAAAAGGCTTGCTGAGAGATTCAATAGAACCTGAAAGTCATGTTCATTGGCATATCAGAGCTTATGAGGTGTAAGTGGGAAGCCCTATTGCCAAGCCTTCTATTTTCCTACTGGGAAGTACCGCATATGGGAGTGTTGTTCTGTCCCTTTGAACTTCTGTTTGGCTACCCTGTGCATGGTTCTCTGAGTCCTGAGAAGGAGTTTTGACCAAATTCTCAAGAAACCCCTTCAAGATTTAGTGAGTTACAATTTTGTCCTCCAGTTTCTGAGGAAGCATTTCTGGAATGAGGCCATTGAGAACCAAGGAAGCCAGTCAGGAAGTCATAAAATAATGGTACTACCAGAAGCCCACTCTGGTAGATTACTAGCCTGTCCGAAAGGTGTGGTTGATGGTGCCTGTAGAACCCCGGGTCCTGAAGGACTATTAGACTAGGCTCAATAAGGTGAAGGAGAGGTTACTTACCTGATGTACCTCAAGACAGCTTGGAACGCCAATAGGGTCTTACTAGTGAACAATCTTAACCCCCATTTTGAGAGATCTGAAGAGACTATCCTCTTGGTGACCAATGATGTTGCCTTGCAAGGAACAAGATGGGTCAGTGGAAGAAGTTGTTTTCTTCCCTACCCTGATCCAAGAACAGCAAAGGTACTGTTGCTGCTTGTTGGGGTACATTGCATTAAGCTTCTCACTTACCCGGGGCTCATTGATTGGCACACCCATGATATAAGCACATAGGACTATATGCCCGCCTAGAGAAACTTTGTCTGACAAAGTGAGAGCCAGAACAAAGGATAAGATATCCAATTTGCTGGCTTTGGGTGTGAGTGAGACCTACCTTTAGTCCTGATCTAGTCTAGTGGTAGTGGTACCAAAGGCTGTCACACAGGGCACTACATTATCACTCAGGGTCGGTGAACATTACATGGGCTTCATATCAGTCAGCAAGACTGATGCTCACCTTCTTTGCATAGTGGATGAGTTAATTGATCAGTTGGGGGCTGCCAAATTCCTCATTACCTTTGGGTTGATATAAGGATATTTGCAGATCACCTTGAATGAAGGGGCCAATGAGAGGTCAACATTCTCCATCACAGAGGGCCCATTTCAAAGTTATGCCTTTTGGACTAAAAACATGCCCTTGTCACCATCCCGAGGTTGTTCAAACGGGACCTGGCTGTAGTAGTAAATTTCAGTTTTTCCTACTTGGATGACATTGATGTTTTTAGCTCTAGCTAAGATGACCACCTGCACCACCTTTGGGCAATGCATCAGGACCTTCAATTGGCAAACCTCACTATTAAGGCCAGTAAGTGCTAGATAGGGCAGGGATCAAAGGTGGTATTCGGCTACCAAGTCAGTGGAAGCAAAGATCAGCCGCTCTAGCCCAAGATACAAACCATTATAGCTTGAGAGGGACCCAGACTGGAGTGACAGCCTTCTTAGCTCCCACTGAGTTCTATAGGAGCTTTGTTAAGGGGCCAACCCTATTATTGCTCACGTAACTGAGTTGGCGTTAAAGGAGCAGTCAAAGGTTATCTGGATGAAGGTGCGCTAGAAGGCATTTGTTACCCTGACGGAGGCCATGTGAACAGCATCAAAGTGCTCAACTTCTGCAAGGAATTTCTAGTGTCGATAGATGCTTCAGAGCATTGCTTTGGAGCTGTCTTGTCACAGCTGAGTGATTAAGGCTTGTACCAATGTGTAACCTACATCAGCAAGAGACTACTTTTCAGGGAAAAGAGGTGGAGTGCAATTTAGAGGAAAGCATTTGCAGTGGTATGGGCAGTGAAGAGGTATAGACCATACCTTTTTGGGATGCCCTTCTGACTTTTGACCATGCATAGAAGTCTCAGATACAAATAAGGGCTAAGAATCCAAAACAGTTTAGGTGGTCCATTTCCCTGCAGTGAATGGACTTCACAGTGGTACATCAGTCTGGGGCTAACCATTACAACACTGAAAATCTTTCAAGGTTTTTCTGCCTTTAAGTTAAGAGCTCCCTTGAGGTTGCGTATTTCTTCATGCTTTCTGCTTATGTAGGGTACATGTTGGAAATTACCATGTTTTGCATGGTATTCCCCCACATGTTTGCCTTCTTTTACTGAACCCACTTTTATTGGCCACTTGTAATTATGCTTTCTCTGGAAACATAGTACAATTTAAATATTTCAAATTGACTTATTGAATTATACTTATAAGTCACTAGTAGATGGTATTACATTTTATTTTTAATTTAAAGGTTTTATATAACGCTTGCTAGACCCGGAGGTATTAGATCGCTTTACATGAGCATCAGATCATAGTTACAGGTTACATCCTTACAAAGGTTACACAGTTATTAGAGAATGGCAACATAGTTGCTTGTAAGGTCGAGATAAAGCAATGAGCACAAATACGTAAGGGGAAAAGCAGGCACAGGGAAAGATTCAGGGGATGGGTAATGAGGCGGGAAAGAGAAGAGGAGGGTGACGGACACAGCATGGAAAGAGGAGGGGAATGGCGACGGGTACACAAACCAGTGACGAGTCAAAGCAACGTCCAAAGTCCAGTAAGCTGTGATCCCAGGGGAAGTGGTATCACTTCTCTATCTCTGTTGTGGGAGGTTCCCTTTATGCAGTGGACTCTCTCAGAGGGGTCTCTGAGACTCCAAGGCCTACATACTGGATCCTACCACAAAAAGGGGAGAGGGAGTGCTTTGGCAAGGGGTGCCATACCATACCTCAGCTGTGAGTGGCTCCCTTGGCACAGTGGACTCTCTCAGCGAGTTTGCTGATACTCCAGAGTATAAATATTGTATTTTTCCCTAACAAGGGGGAAGGAGTGCTTAGTCAAAGGGCACAAAGGACAGGGGGCTAGGCAGACTATCAGGCAAGGTGAGAGATTCAGGGGAGAGGGGATAGTTGCTAGGGAAGTAGACAAAGAGAAAAAGAGTACTAAATGGGAACACATTTAAATGATTGAGTTATTATATAGCGCTGGCTAGACCCGAAGGAAACAGAGCACTTTAAATGAGGAACAATAATGTTGCAATTTACATCAGTTAAAAATTACATAAGTATCAAGAAAAGCATTTAAAGAACATAGGGGACAAGGTGAATGGCGCAAGGAAGGGTAAGGGGATAGGGTAAAGGGGTCGGAGGAAGATAGGACGTAGAAACAAGGGGAAAATCTGCCCAAGGTCCAGCTGGGTAGGTGATGGCAGGGGGGGAGTCCACAACCCTGGATAGTATTGATTCTAGTAGCAATAAACCGGGAGGGGAAAAACGCAAAAGAGGCACAACTAAGCAAAGTGCTAATAAGAGGAAACAACCTTTAATCCACAAGAATCAGCCCACACCTCAAAGTTTGTGGAACAAAAATAAATCTTCGGGGGCACCAATTGTTCTTACGGAAGACAAGAATTTAGCAGACATGGACAGCTTTTCTGCCGCAGCTACTACTCACTCTAGTGGGAAATCTAATACTATATGGACCCAAACAGCATTAATGGGAGATAATTATAATCTCTCAAAACAGAATGGGAACCTCATAGAAACCATAGTGGACACTATTTTTAACCGACTAGAAAAGCAAATGATCAATCAGTTTAATAATGTTTTTAAAAGACTGGATAGATTAGATAACCTGGTCAAGAATGGGGAAATAAAAAGGAAGGGGTCTGTCATCCTGGACCAAATTAGAGCTGACCGCCTTTTAAAAGAATTGGAAACTGTAAACAACACATTGTCATCAAAGAAACAGGAAACCACTACCTCTCTGGGTGGGGCTTTGAGTAATTCTGGATCATTGCCTTCTCCTATTGTACCACCTACAATTCAACCCCGATCCACCAATGGAGGGTCAAATTTGACAAAATCCAATTTACCTACTAAGCCGACCCCCACACCTGCCCCTAGAAAATCTACCACTCCCCCTATTACTAACAATTCTGTTTCTAACCGCAATAATGGTCCAACCCAACCCACAACAGCATCAAGACCAACTGCTGCTAACAACAATGATGGTACTGGCCTACAAGGGACAAGTAAACCTTTTAAACATCAAGGGCCCGCTTCACATTTGCCACCGGATGCTTGTCCTTTTGTCCTGATCCTAGCAGGTGTACCGCCGTTGAGGGAGGACCAGGGGGAATCATGGGTGCAATTGCGGAATAAATGCATAGACTGGTTGACTAATTACAAAGGCGTTGGTTTTGATATTTCAAGAGAGATTCTATCGGCCCGCAGGGTATCGTGGGTCGGGCCTTTACTCAAAGACAAGGAAGGTGACTGTATAGTTCTTAATTTTAAAGACCCAGGGACTGTAAGAAACCTCCTTAACAGAAGTAGCAACTGTTCTACCATTTCTACTGTTGCAACTATGTTACCTTTGAGTTATTTCTACAGACAAATGGCAATACAACCTCGTCCTCCTTTTATGCAATTCCAACCACCATTAATGCATTTCCAACCAGCACCTATGCATTTCCGGCCACCACCTATGCAATTCCAACCTCCCCCATTCCCATTTAAGATGTTCAATAGATTTGCACCTCTTTCGGATCTGGATATGCAAGATTGACCACCTCTGACTACCTCTGTTGAATCATCCTTGACACCAATATTCGAACCCCAGATTGTTTTACAACCTTTGCCTCGGACTGTTTTGAGTAAAAAAACCCCGATCCATAGCCAATTGACCCTGGACTCCGAATTATCTCTTGTTAGCTGGAATATAGCAGGACTAAAATCCAAACTGAAACTTAAAGAATGGCTAAATTGGGTTGATAATAACTGCGATATATTGATGCTACAAGAAACTTGGTGTACAACGTCACCAACAATGGAGGGTTTTTGTTGTTATAATCTAAAGGCTTTACCTTCTCATATGGGACGGCCCAGTGGGGGTCTATCTATCTGGTCCAAAATAAAATCCGGGGTGCAAACTAAATTGATCCCCACACCGGGTAATTGTTTTATGGCTATCAAGTACATTAAAAGAATGAAATTATGCATTATTAATTTTTATAATAATGATTTTGTTACCCGCCCTAATGGTAATTTTATGCCATTGTTTACTTTTATTGATGAAATTATGGGAGGGCAAAAGTTTGGGCCCTTTGATGGCATTTGCATTGGAGGGGACTTTAATGCCCATATGTATCGCAATAGCCCACTATGTAAAAACGGTGAGGAGTTGAAAAACCATCTAGCCTCCCGTGACCTAGTAAATGTAATGGAAATAGCAGGTACTAGTGCAAATAATATAACAACCCCCACTTTTATAGGGCAGGGCTGTGCCTCTACGATAGATTACATATTTACATGCCCAATATTAAGCGATATAATTTTAAAAGCAGAAGTCATCTGTTCCGCTTACAGCGACCACTATCCGCTTAGAATATACTTACACAATCCACAGACCGTGAAGGTTGCAGCAAAGTTAGAGACTGGGCCACAAAATCTGGCATTATCTACAGATAGATTAAGACTAGTATGGAAAGGAGTGGACAACAAAGACATCCTAGCCAGAGTAATTAAAAAAAAAATTCCTGAGGCAGTAGAGATTTGCCTGTCATACACAAGTCCTGGTAGCGATGTGGTTGATGCCTTTGGCAATCTATGTGGGGCCATTAAAATAGAATCCTCCAAACCAGCTAGGCAGAATATATCTCATGGTCCCCGCTGGTTTGATTCCTCTTGCTCTAAGGCCAATAGGGACCTGAGGGCGGCCTTAAACACCAACCCAAGGGATGCTCCACTCGTGAGAGATTTAAGATCAAAATATAAAATTGCCCTACGAACTAGATCTGAGGCTTTAGTGATCAATCACTGGGAATCTCTCACACGTACTGCCACACTAAAGGACACAACAGGTTTCTGGAGAGAAGTTAAGTCCTTAAGATCTTTTGGCTCTAACATCAATCCAATTAACAGTAATATAACGGGTGAGGCGTGGGTAGAGCATTTCTCCCAAATTTATGCCATATCAGCCACTCCCCTGGATACTGTTTCTCTATCTAATAGCGCTGAACCTCTGACCTTTTCACTATTGGAGGTCGAGGATGCTATAACTGATAGCGCTAGCAATAAAGTCCCCGGCCCGGACGGTCTTTCAATTGACCAGATTAAATCAGAAATTAATTTTTGGGCCCCTCTATTATGCAACTTATTTAATAACCTGAGTGACAGCTCAATTCCCGAATCCTGGTCGAACAGTGTCATCGTACCGATATTTAAAAAAGGTGACAGGTCGGACCCCGCCTGTTACCGTCCGATCTCACTGATCGATAATACGTTAAAAGTCCTTGGAAGGGTAATCTTTAAATGGATAAGGAATTGGGCTGAGGACAACAATGTTCTTCATTGTAGTCAACTGGGTTTCAGAAGCCAAGTAGGCACTGCCGAACAATGTTTAAATTTAAATTTGATTATGGCCAAATACATCATTGTTAAAAAATCCCCTCTTTATTTAAGTTTCATGGATCTGAGTTCCGCGTTTGATTTTGTTAATCGTTCTAGGTTGTGGTCACTTTTGCTTGATTATGGTTTGGATGACTCACTGGTGTACTTTCTTTCTTATTTACATAGGGACTTAAAAGCGAGAGTACGAATCAATAATGATGGTGATTTATCCAATGACGTCCCTATTAGCAGAGGAGTCAGACAGGGCTGCATACTCGCCCCACTGCTTTTTATCTTATATATCAACGGGTTGAGTAGCACTTTGAGTAAGATCACTAAGGACGTTCCAATTATAAATGGTTCCCCCATTACTACCCTACTTTATGCAGACAACGCAGTATTAATGGGGCGTACACCAAATGCTTTACGCATTTTAATCTCTGGGTTTGTTGCTTTTATGTCCGATCTTGGTCTAAATACCAATTTTAAAAAATCTTTTATCATGAATTGCGGACCAAAAAAGTACAATATTACATCAATTAAATCCGGTAACAACACTTTAAAATGCACCAGCACTTTCCCCTACTTAGGGTTGTTATTCTCCAACTCAGGCTCATGGCAGCCACATGTCGCCTATGCGAGAAATAAAATTGGTAAGTCAATCAATTCTATTTTATCTCTCCGACAACCAAAATTGGCTGATGTTGTTACCCCCCTTCTTAACATCTACCGCACTCAATGCCAGCCAACTGGGACATATGGAGCTGAAGTGTGGGGTCACTGTAACAGCATGGCTCTCCAGTTGGAGGTCTGAAAAAGGACAAGGGCGTCCCCACACAAAGAAACACACAAAGTGAGTATTTTACTCTAAGACCAGCATGCCGTTATTACGGCGGGAAAGGTAAAGTTACAAGACTTGAAATCCAATTTCTAAAAGCGTATATCAACTGGGGAGGCGGATTCTGTGTATTAATATTCCTGTATATCTACAGTTACCAAGTCTTTAGTGAAAGGCCTATTTTAAACTATATATTTAATTCAAACATAAGCATTACACTCTACGAGAATAAATAACACAAATAAAACAATTTAAAGAGATGTTTTCCACACCATAAGTTTCGTAAACCTCTGTAAAACATTTATTGCATTTCAAAACAAAGTTGATCATAATACAGTATACAAATATTAAAAAACATGATTATACATTTCATAAAAACAAATTAAAAAACAAAGAATCACAATTTTTTTTGTTTTTTAATTTGTTGATATACGCTTTTAGAAATTGGATTTCAAGTCTTGTAACTTTACCTTTCCCGCCGTAATAACGGCATGCTGGTCTTAGAGTAAAATACTCACTTTGTGTGTTTCTTTGTGTGGGGACGCCCTTGTCCTTTTTCAGATCTACTATCCCCCCAGTCCCCTATTAGCCTGTGCGGGGTCCTCCTTTAATTTCATAACTAATCTCCAGTTGGAGGAAAATAGATTTTGCAGGAGGGTGCTGGGGGGAGTTCTCTGTGCCCCTACATTCATTTGTCACAATGAACTAAGACTGCCATACATTGTTGATTTTATCAAGTCTAGGCCTGCGCTTTTCTGGATTAAAATATGGTTAAATCCAGCAGCATCCTTAACGCGCAGTATAACATCTGACTGTTTGTTAAGCGATAGATCCCATCACATACCGTGGTTAAATGCAGTCAGGAATAGCCTGCAGAGCGTGGGTCAAGGTTCTTTATTTAGTTCCCCTAATTCTATTGTACCTGCTCATAAGAATATTATTAAACGAGCATTGCTTGACCCATATAAAGAGGAACGGATGAGATCTGAATCCATTAAACCTGTTGTTACCAGATATCTGCGCATTATTGACCCAGGCAGCGATAATTTGAACAATCTTTTAAAATATTTGTCAATCCCTATAGGAAGATGGAATCGGAGCCTTTTATTCAGGTTTCGGGATGGAAGCATAAATAATTTGCTTAGCTTCCCCCTTGGCTATAACAAAAAACTAGAAGAGTTGGACTGTCCCTGTTCTCAGGGCGGAAAACAAAGTTTATTGCACTATCTCTTCTTTTGCGGCCATTATAAACTGTACACCTGTCAATATTTAAGGCCGATTCTTCATAAATACTACCTTAGAGACTTCAATCTTGCATTAAAATTTTTGAAAATGCTGCACATAGATGAAGTTATATATACTGTAAGCTGCTTCATAAAAGTTTGTGTGAAATCGAGGGCAAGTATGGAACATGGATAATGGATAATAGTACTATGCCATCTCATGCATACTGTGCACTTTATTATTCCGTTACAAATTGATTACAGATTTAATTGTATATGTGTTTTGATTTAAATAATCATTGCGGGAGTATATAAATTGAATTCTGTGATTAAGTACACTAATAGATTAATGTTTCTCCCTCTATTATGTATTTTGCACTTTATACTATGTATATCGCACTTTACGTTATATATGCTGCTTAAACCCAATTGGACTGTTTTTAATCTTTTATACATGTTTTTAATCTGTTTTAAATGTATTTTCATTCTGTATGTACTTTTATGGATGCACTAAAAATCCGAATAAAGATCATTTGAACTTGAGTCCACAACCCATCGCCTCTTTAGCTATAGGGTAGCTCCACCGGGAATCAGCCAAATTGCTTGGTCTCCACAGTCTGGGGTAAGTTCCACAGGTTCCTAGTCCTGATGTGTAAGCAGGTTAGAGGATAGGTTCAAGGTCTGGTCAATGTTCAATTGTTGTCCCAGGGAAGTAAAAAACGTGGAGACGACCACTATGGAAGCCATCTTGGGGTCAGGCAGGGGACTTTACTGTACACTGGTACACAGGTGGCCATCTTAATGCCAGGCATCTAGCAGTTAAAGTCAATTTCCAGGACAGTGGCTGCCAGATAATAACAAATCCAGCGTGCACACATTTACACATCTGGGCACACACTCCCATATGCGCACTTACGCACACACACATGCATATAGACAGAAACGTCCAAAAACACAAGTACACATAACACCCAAGTACATGCACATGCAAACTCCATCACATGCACAGACATGCACAAGCACACACTAAATGCGCTCACACTCTCATACACGCACAGAGGCACACACACACACACACAAGCACACATACAGAAACTACCAGAAACACAAGCACACATACAATCAAATGCTCCAGAACAATATTACCAAAGGACGTTCACATAGGTACATGCACACACACACCAAATGTGCACACACACTCTCATACACAAACAGAGGGAGCACACAAGCATGCATACAGAAGCATTCACACGCACAAGCACACATACAATCCCATGCTCTAGTACAAAAACCCTCAAGTACATGCACACACCATCACACGCACAGACATAAGCACACATACAGAAACATTGACGCGCACCAACACGAGCACACATAGAATCACATGCTCTAGTACAAAAACACCCAAGTACATTTCCACACCATCACACGCACAGCCATGCACAAGCACACAATCCCTGTGGGTCACTTGTGCACCAGGATGCCTTAAGAGAGCGTACATGGGTTCTGTGCAGTTTGTCTTTGCTTCTAGTCTGCTGACCCGCTATGCCTTCAACTCAGGGGGTTGAGGGAGTTTTCGCTGCTGGTTTTAGCGTCTTGTTGGGGGGAACTTTAAGACTTCCTCTTAGCCCTCTATACAAGGCAATCACAGCAACAGCCTCACAGGTCCAGCAGCATGTGATCTGTTGTATGGGGCAGAACTTCGGTAGAGCCGCATGAACTATAACTGCTGGCTGCAACATAGGTCGCTTCCAGCTCACTCCGCCACTGCAAGATTTCTCCTCAGCAGACGTTATCTGTTGATGCACTGCCCAGAGCACTGATTGCAGCACCCCCTCAGAAAGTCCCCGTAGACCGGTGTGCTCACAGAGCATTACGGAGGAGGCCGTATGCTCTCGTCAAATCCAGCCAGGGAGCGGAGCCTCAAGGGTTTCTATTCTCACTCGCGCGTCAGTCCGCAGGCCATGTGGTGGCCAAGCCCCGGGCCTCTACTCAGAGCTTATAAATTAAATGATAACACTGGGTTGAAGCACTAATTGCATCAGTAGCTAAAGTAACATAAGAAATGATGTCTCCTGGCCAGGTCCCGCAGGCTTGGTATTACATTTTAAAGTGCCATTTCAAACTAGCAAAATAAACCTTTTGTTGTGCCTAATCCTTTGTTTTTTAATATACCAATAGGTCATCCCTCAGGTAGGTCCTAACTGCCTATAGTACTCTAAAGTATGTAAAGAAATGCCTATAGGGCACTGAGCATGGTACTTCAAAAGTAACACATGCAAATGTAATGTTGTAAATGGTGTGGCTGTGGGAAAGAAACACAAAGTCCTTTTTCACACTGGTGAAGCAGACCCTCTCTTAGAAACACCCTTTACAATGATTAAATTCAGCTAGGGAGCATTTACAAGAATAGTTCAATGAGTCAGTTCAATATTACTTTAAAATCCAACAAAATGGTAAAGTTGAGTTTTATATTACTATTTTAAAAATGACACTTTTTTTAAAAGTTGCAAAAACAACAGTTGATGGACAGAAAGCAGAACAATGTCATACTTTCACCCCAGTACAGAGATATGGGCCGAAATCCATCATTTTTCTGCACTCCACACCACCCTAGTTCAGACATGGCCATATGCAGAGTTTTTGGGTAATCCCTGAGCTCCATGGAACGTGGAGTGCAAGAAACTCCGCGAGCAGAGCGGAGTTCACCGCTCAGGGTTAGTCATGATGTCAGATCCAGACACCACTGTTATCTTGGAGATGGTATGTGAGTGGGAACAGGATCTGGACTCTTAGACCTGCTGCTCATACTCCATCCCAAACTATGTCAAAATCCCAACACCTCTCCATTTTTTTGCTATGGGTCTTTCCAAGGTATTCCGGTGTCATGGGCATCTCTAAGGCAAGTCAGTCTCAATGCTTAGGTCAGGTACTGAGTAGTATCAGTAGGACAGCTCAATTTCATAGACTTATGCAACGTACACTTGCAGGAAGGCAAAGGGTAACTAAGGATTTCTGTCTCCCTTCCCACTTTCCATGTGTGCTAAGTGCAATTCATTGCACCCATGTGGCTCTTCAGCCACCTGCCACAATGCACACATCTTCTGCAACAGACACCACTGGCACTTCATTAACATGCAGGGTGTGTAGGTGCAATGTTCCCAGGCAGTATACGTGACAGTTATGTGTTCCACTGGTCACATCTTACCCTGAGAAAGACAGCCTGAGAATTTAGCAACATGTGCCTACTTGGTAAGTACCAACTAGCAAACAAGTCTGATATGTAAAAATGTTTCTTTAATTTACACAACCAATACGAGGCAACAATTCTCATGTCACATACATGGCCCAACTGATATGGTATGTGCAATTTCATACATCATATACTGTACAGATGCAAGAGGGACATGTACAAATATTTCTTCAGGTGATGTTGCATATGCACTTCACCATCATCTCCTCAAACCATACAGGCGTGTAACCACAGTATCTCAGTGTAGGTATATACTCATTTGAGGCATCTCACAACCAATACGAGGCAACAGTTCTCATGTCACATACATGGCCCAACTGATATGGTATGTGCAATTTCATACATCATATACTGTACAGATGCAAGAGGGACATGTACAAATATTTCTTCAGGTGATGTTGCATATGCACTTCACCATCATCTCCTCAAACCATACAGGCGTGTAACCACAGTATCTCAGTGTAGGTATATACTCATTTGAGGCATCATAAAGCGCACTTTCAGTCTCTTCAAATGGCAATGCAGATGTCTTGGCCATACAGGAGGGGGTCTACCAGTGGGGGGTGGCAGGTGGTAGGCTGTGGGGAACAAATTGATGCCTAAGGGACATCCGATCCTCACCAGGGGTGTTAGGTTCCTCAGATAGTTGACAAAAGGCCTGAAAGTCACTGTCATGGTAGGAGTGTGTAAGATATCCAACATTTCTGACCTGGTCATGAGGACTATGAGGCGTTGGTGGCTGTATTGGGGTAGATGCATGCTGTGGCAGGTTATCTGCCTGCTGGGAATGAGAGATCCTCTGAGGTGGAGCAGGAGGCACTATGCTGGCCAGAAGTTGTATGGGCCTAGATGTTTTTGCCAGTGGGCTTTCTTCTGATGCTCCTCTCCTCCCTTCTCTTGAGCATTTCTACCAACTGACATAGCTGCTAGAAGGAAGTGTGTGTTCTGACCTCGAATTGCCCATCTCCGTTCATTGGTGGATGGTCCAGCTTCCTCAAGTGACTAATCACCCTTAGCACCTGTAAGACTGAGGTTGCAACAGGATAAGTATTTGTTTTAGCATATCATGTGGTATAGCACAAGCGTTGGGTCTAATAATCTTTGCATAAACTGATGTTCCACATGTGACCTGGTTTGTTTACACCTACATGTGATAGCTCACACTATAGCATTGAGGTGGTCAATGTAGATGTGCAATAAAAATTCGAACTTACCAGCTCCAACCACAGCTTTGTGTGGTTTTGAGGTCCCTGTGATATATTTTGATGTACCTGGCTCCTTGCATGTGCTGCAGAACATGTGGTCCTCCATCCAGTAGCTTCAGAAGAACAGGGACAACATACTTAGGAGCTGTTGGACTTGGCCCTTTTTGGCTAAAGTTCCTTAAACTTTTTTCTTTCCCCTTAGACATTTTTCCTGACATAGTGTTGCCAACTTAGATGCTTTGTGCACTTTGCCACTGCTGATCAGTTTCAAAGTGCAAGTGCTCCCTGTGTAAAGTGTAAAGGTAATTGGTTGTCCATGATTGGTATGTTTGACTTACTAGTAAAGTCCCCAGTAAAGTGCACTATGTGTGCCAGGGCTGAGGACAAAGACACAAGGATATCCTACGTACATTCAGTGAGTTCTATCAGTAACTCTACAAAAGGGACCAATCACTAGACCAGGGTGATCTGCGGGATACCTGGACAGACTAAACCTTCCTAAGATAACAAACGAGGAAGCACAGATACTGGGACGGGAAATAAGCTCAGCAGAAATTGAGATGGCGATTAAGTCTCTCAAAGACAATAAGGCACCGGGACCAGACGGGTACACGGCCTCTTTCTATAAAACTTTCCGAACACACCTACTGCCAACTATGAAAAAAGTGTTCAACCACTGCAAGGGGGTGGGAGCGGTGTCACAAACCATGACGGAGGCAAACATAATCGTTATCCCTAAGGAAGGCAAAGACACACAACTGCCCCAAAACTACTGTCCCATCTCACTAATCAATGTAGACTGCAAGATCTGCGCCAAAATCCTGGCCTCAAGGCTTAACAAGGTACTGCCACAACTGATAAGCAATTCACAGGTAGAATTCCTAAGGACCCGCATGTCACATGATTACACCAAACTCCTGAGCCACATACTGGAATGGGCCGCCAAGATTGACAAACCAGCGGTGACAATCACATTAGACGCTGAGAAAGCGTTTGACAGAGTATCCTGGTACTTCCCAGAACAGTGCATGGGAACTTGGGAGATTTGTATACCCAAAAAGTAATAGCACTGTACGAAAACCCCAGAGCTCAGATAGTAATCAATGGGGCAGTCTCAGAGCCATTCACCCTACAACGAGGGAGAAGACAGGGCTGCCCCTTGTCCCCCTTGCTGTTTTTGCCAGCCTTGGAACCTCTGATCAGCAATATTGGGGCCAATAATGAAAAGAGGGGGTCACCATCAATGAGGTCACAGTCAAACTAGCTGCTTATGCTGACGACATTTGCATAGTCATAGAGAGTCCCAACTCCCCCATCACGGCCCTCAAGGACACCATACGAAAGTACTCAATCCAATCCGGCTACAAGCTAAACAGGGAAAAGTCGGAACTCAAGCCACTTAACATCCACACCACTAGAGAGGTACTGGGGAACTCAGGTCTTGCCTGGCAATCCGGATTCATCAAATACCTAGGGATACAATTCGGCAAAGACCTGAAATGCACACTCGACAAAAATGAGAAGTTAATGCTAGAAAAGACAAAAACGCTGCTGGAGACCTGGTCGCCCACATTTTTAACCTGGGGCAGGTGGGCCACCAGGAGTCGTCCCAGGCGGAGAGCGATGACCCCAGGATGAGGGCTTACGTCTTGTCTGAGTTCAGTTTCAGGCGGCTGTTCTTCATCCACTCGGCGACGTCTTTCATCCCTTCGTGTAGGCTGGTTCTGGCGGCGGTGGGGTCGTTGGTGAGGGAGTGGATCAGCCGGGTGTCGTTGGCGTAGGAGATGATGTTGAGGTTGTGTTGGCATGCGATGGCTGCGAGGGGGCTCATGTAGATGTTGAAGAGGGTGGGGCTGAGCGATGATCCCTGTGGTACACCGCAGATGACTTTGATGGCCTTGGATCTGAACGGGGGAGGCGGACTCTCTGGGTTCCTCCGGCGAGGAATGAGATGACCCACTGCAGTGCCTTCTCTTGGATTCCGATGTTGCTGAGGCGCTGCACTAGGGTGTGGTGGCAGACAGTGTCTAATGCTGCGGAGAGGTCCAGGAGGATCAGGGCTGCTGTCTCCCCGTTGTCGAGCAGGGATCTGATGTCATCAGAGGCAGCGATGAGGTCGGTCTCGGTGCTGTGGTTGTCTCGAAAACCGGACTGCGAGTGGTCGAGGGATCCCTTTGTCTTGAGGAAGGCGCAAGCTGTCTGTTGACGGTCTTCTCGATGACTTTGGCAGGAAAGGGAGGAGCAAGATGGGGCGGAAGTTCTTGAGGTCGGTGGGGTCTGCTGTTGGTTTCTTCAGGAGGGCGCTGAGCTCCGTGTGCTTCCAGCTCTCTGGGAAGGTGGTGGTTTTGAAGGAAGCGTTGATGATGTCCCGGAGATGTACCTGGCTTCTTGCATGTGCTGCAGAACATGTGGTCCTCCATCCAGTAGATTCAGAAGAACAGGGACAACATACTTAGGAGCTGTTGTACTTGACCCTTTTTGGCTAAAGTTCCTTAAACTTTTTTCTTCCCCCTTAGACTTTTTTCCTGACATAGTGTTGCCAACTTAGATGCTTTGTGCACTTTGCCACTGCTGATCAGTTTCAAAGTGCAAGTGCTTCCTGTGTAATGTGTAAAGGTAATTGGTTGTCCATGATTGGTATGTTTGACTTACTTGTAAAGTCCCCAGTAAAGTGCACTAGGTGTGCCTGGGCTGTGGACAAAGACACAAGGATATCCTACGTACATTCAGTGAGTTCTATCAATAACTCTACAAAAGGGACCAATCACTAGACCAGGGTGGTCTGCGGGATACCTGGACAGACTAAACCTTCCTAAGATAACAAACGAGGAAGCACAGATACTGGGACGGGAAATAAGCTCAGCAGAAATTGAAATGGCGATTAAGTCTCTCAAAGACAATAAGGCACCGGGGCCAGACGGGTACACGGCCTCTTTTTATAAAACGTTCCGAACACACCTACTGCCAACTATGAAAAAAGTGTTCAACCACTGCGAGGGGGTGGGAGCGGTGTCACAAACCATGACGGAGGCAAACATAATAGTTATCCCTAAGGAATGCAAAGACACACAACTGCCCCAAAACTACTGTCCCATCTCACTAAACAATGTAGACTGCAAGATCTACGCCAAAGTCCTGGCCTCAAGGCTTAACAAGGTACTGCCACAACTGATAAGCAATTCACAGGTAGGATTCCTAAGGACCCGCATGTCACATGATTACACCAAACTCCTGAGCCACATACTGGAATGGGCCGCCAAGATTGACAAACCAGCGGTGACTATCACATTAGACGCTGAGAAAGCGTTTGACAGAGTATCCTGGTACTTCCTAGAACAGTGCATGGGAACTTGGGAGATTTGTATACCCAAAAAGAAAGTAATAGCACTGTACCAAAACCCCAGAGCTCAGATAGTAATCAATGGGGCAGTCTCAGAGCCATTCACCCTACAACGAGGGAGAAGACAGGGCTGCCCCTTGTCCCTCTTGCTTTTTTTGCTAGCCTTGGAACCTCTGATCAGCAATATCTGGGCCAATAACGAAAAGAGGGGGTCACCATCAATGAGGTCACCGTCAAACTAGCCGCTTACGCAGACGACATTTGCATAGTCATATAGAGTCCCAACTCCCCCATCATGGCCCTCATGGAGACCATAGGAAAGTACTCAATCCACTCTGGCTACAAGCTAAACAGGGAAAAGTCGGAACTCAAGCCACTTAACATCCACACCACTTGAGAGGTACTGGGGAACTCAGGCCTTGCTTGGCAATCCGGATTCATCAAATACCTAGGGATACAATTCAGCAAAGACCTGAAACGCACACTCGACCAAAATGAGAAGTTAATGCTAGAAAAGACAAAAACGCTGCTGGAGACCTGGTCGCCCAAATTTATAACCTGGTGGGGGAGGATAGAGACAATAAAGATGATGATCAAACCAATGGTCAACTACCTGTCGGGAATGCTCCCACTTTTACCCACAGACGAGTTCCACCGAAACATGGACAAGATGATAAATAAATTCCTATGGCGGGACAAAAAAACGAAGATAAGCCTGAAAAAAATTAAGACTAGATAAGAAATTGAGAGTACTAAATGTGGCAGATTCCAGAACATTCCAGACTGCCTTTTTAGCGAAAGAGGGAGTTTACTGGGTCCTGATTAGCCAGGGCTATATGCCAGTGTGGCTGACTATTGACAAAGCCACACTAAACAAACTTTATCCAATAACCCTACTCACAGCCAACAAGAAGACACAAAATGCAAACCATATATTTAAAAACAAGAGAATCGCCCTGCTTAGATAGATCAAACAATGGAGCACAGCTTTAAAAATTCAATGTGGGAATCACTGTTGGCGAACTCAAAGATAAAATATAAGGGGAACCTCTATCCATAGACATATGGAAAAGACTATGGATCTCCTGTGCAGCTCAGCTGGAAGAGGGAGAAAGTCCCTACACCTTCAGCACGCTAAAACAAAGCACAATCTACCAGACATAGAACTACACAGCATTCTTAAAATCAGAACAGCCCTGTCCAAATCAAAACTCACAAAACACAAGCCCTCATTCATCCAATACATGGAGAATCTCAGCAAAGTAGGCCACCAGGTATCTCACCTCTACAGAATACTAAAACCCAGCTCCTACAAGCTTAACGACAAAACAACTGCATACTGGGAGATGCAACTCGGTTCCACACTTAGCGAGAAAAAATCCACCTTCACTGGACCTCCCCCGCGCAAAACAAGATCTCCCCAGTGTTAGTTCAAACAAAATTCTGGCTTCTCTACCAGATTTACTGGACACTGGCTTGCTGGTGACCCTGGGTCCGGGGAAAAACGTATCAAAACAACTAAAGAGCGATAGGCTCATCTATGTCTAAAGTACCCCAACCTTATAACCCACAATCAATATTCTTGATAGGAGGGAAAACAGGACAGGGAAGACCAAAAGACAAAAGTGTGGAGAACTGTGAAATGGAAAACATGAAAAGTGAGAAATGAACCCTCATACACCAAACAAGTAGGTGTTCAATTTCATCATTGGGTTCTATTTCTCAGAGGGCAAATCAATCACTCAATCAATCAATGACATTTATATAGCGCTCTACTCACCCGGAAGGGTCTCAAGGTGCTGTGAGAGAGGAGTCCGTTACTGCTCGAAAAGCCAGTTCTTGAGTTGCTTCCTGAAGGAGAGATGGTCCTGGGTTAGCAGAAGGTGGGTCGGGAGGGTGTTCCATTTCTTGGCTGCCAGGTATGAGAAGGATCTTCCTCCGGCGGTGGTTCTGCGGATGCGTGGAACTGTGGGGAGGGCAAGGCTGGTCAAGGTACTTGAGGCCCAGGTCGTGGAGAGCCTTGTGTGTGTGGGTGAGGAGTCTGAACTTGATCCTCTTGCTGACGGGGAGCCAGTGCAGGTCTCTCAGGTGGCCGGAGATGTGGCTGTGTCGGGGGATGTCCAGGACGCGTTGTGCAGAGGCGTTCTGGATGCGTTGGAGTCTTTTCTGAAGTTTGGCTGGGGTTCCGGCGTAGAGGGTGTTTCTGTAGTCCAGTCGGCTGGTGATGAGTGCCTGGGTGACCATCTTCCTGGTTTCGGTGGGGATCAATCGGAAGATCTTTCGGAGCATGCGCAGGGTGTTGAAACACGATGATGAGACGGCGTTGACTTGTCTGGTCATCGAGAGGGAGGAGTCCAGGATGAAGCCCAGGTTACGTGCATGGTTCGTTGGCTTGGGAGTGGTGCCCAGGGCAGGGGGGCCACCAGGAGTCGTCCCAGGCGGAGGGCGATGACCCCAGGATGAGGACTTCCGTCTTGTCTGAGTTCTGTTTCAGGCGGCTGTTCTTCATCCACTCAGCGAGGTCTTTCATCCCTTCATGTAGGCTGGTTCTGGCGGCGGTGGGGTCGTTGGTGATGGAGAGGATCAGCTGGGTGTCGTTGGCGTAGGAGATGATGTTGAGGTTGTGTTGGCGTGCGATGGCTGCGAGGGGGTTCATGTACACGTTGAAGAGGGTGGGGCTGAGCGATGATCCCTGTGGTACTCCGCAGATGACTTTGATGGCCTTGAATCTGAACGATGAAGGCGGACTCTCTGAGTTCTTCCGGCGAAGAACGAGATGACCCACTGCAGTGCCTTCTCTTGGATTCCGATGTTGCTGAGGCGCTGCACTAGGGTGCGGTGGCAGACAGTGTTTAACGCTGCGGAGAGGTCCAGGAGGATGAGGGCTGCTGTCTCCCCGTTGTCGAGCAGGGATCTGATGTCATCAGTGGCTGCGATGAGGGCGGTCTCGGTGCTGTGGTTGGCTCGGAAACCGGACTGCGAGTGGTCGAGGCATCCGTTCGTCTTGAGGAAGGCGGCAAGCTGTCTGTTGACGGTCTTCTCGATGACTTTGGCAGGAAAAGGGAGGAGCGAGATGGGGCGGAAGTTCTTGAGGTCGGTGGGGTCCGTTGTTGGTTTCTTCAGGAGGGCGCTGAGCTTGGTGTGCTTCCAGCTCTCCAGGAAGGTGGCAGTTTTGAAGGAAGCGTTGATGATGTCCCGGAGTTGGGGTGCGATGATGGAGTCGGCCTTGTTGAAGACGTGGTGGGGGCAGGGGTCGGTTGGGGATCCGGAGTGGATGGTGTTCATCGTGTGGATGGTGTCTTCGGTGCTGACCAGGGTCCAGGCGCGGAGGGTGGCGGTGGGGGGCGTTGGTTCGGTGTTTGGGTGCGTGGTTGGTGCACCGAATCTGTGTATTTTGGCGATCTTGTGGTGGAAGAATGAGGCGAGAGAGTTACAGAGGTCTTGCGAGGGAGTGATGTTGTTGTTTCCAGTGCTGGGGTTGGAGAGCTCTTTGACGATGCTGAAGAGTTCCCTGCTGTTGTGGGCGTTGTTGGTCAGTCGTTCTTTGAATGCTGTCTTCTTGGTGGTGCAGATCAGCTGGTGGTGTATGCAGGTGGCGTGCTTGAGGGCAGTCATGTTGTCTGTAATCTGGTTGTTGCGTCAGGCTTTCTCGAGGGTGCGGCAGTTCTTCTTGGAGTTCTTAAGTTTGTCGGTGAACCAAGAGGCTTTCTTGCTGCCGTGTCTGCTGGGAGGGGTCTTCAGTGGTGCGAGGTCATCTGCGCAGTTGGTGATCCACTGTGTGAGGTTGCTGGCTGCTTTGTTGGGGTCCGTTGTGCTGGCGGGAGGGTTCTGGCTGAGGGAGGTGGTGAGCTGGTCTGCGGTGATCTTGTTCCAATTTCTGCGAGGAACCTGTTGCGGGTGGTGGTGGGTCGTGGTTCTTCTGAAGCTGAAGTGGATGCAGCTGTGGTCAGTCCAATGAAGTCCGGTGGAGTGGCTGAAGGAAATGTGCTTGCTGGATGAGAAGACTGGGTCAAGTGTGGCCAGCGTAGTGGGTGGGGGTGTTCACCAATTGCTTGAGTCCGAGGTTGGCGAGGTTGTCCATCAGGGTGGTGGTGTTGCTGTCCTTGTTGTTCTCCAGGTGGAAGTTGAGGTCCCCTCGGAGAATGTAGTTAGCGGAGGGGAGGGCGTGCGGGCTGATGAAGTCTGTGATGTCTTCGCTGAATTGGGTACGTGGTCCCAGGGGTCTATAGATGAGGGTGCCTCTGAGTGTGGTCTTGGGGTAGGTGTGTATCTGGAAGTGGAGGTGTTCGGCGGCGGCAAAGGTGTCGTCGGAGCTGGTCGTGATGCGGATGGTGTTCTTGCGTACGATGGCGATGCCTCCTCCAGTCTGGTTGACGCGGTCCTTCCGGGTAATCTTGTATCCGTCCGGGATGGCGATGGCGATGTCGGGCGCTGAGGAGGCATTCACCCAGGTTTCCGTGAGGAAGGCGACGTCTGGTGATGTTGTGTCGAGCAGGTAACAGAGTTCGACGGCGTGTCTGTGGACGGAGCGGGTGTTGAGCAGTATGCACTTGAGGTGATTGCTGCTAGTGCTCGGCTTGGCGGGTGCGGTGCAGGTCCGGAGGCAGGTGTATTTGCAGGCTTGGCAGGTGAAGGGTCTGTGGATGTGTTTCGGGGTGGCTCGGTAGCAGGCGGGAGTTCGGCCGGCGTTGAGTGCGTGGAGGGTGGCTGCGTCGTAGGTCCGTCGTGTGGTCTGGAGACGACGGGGGCCAGTGGTCCTGGTGCTGGGCGCGGTCCAGGCACGGACGGGCGTAGACGGGCTTGCCTTTGGAGCGCCTTCAGCACACAATGGGCGCGCCCGCTGCGCGTGTCCGCTGCACGTCTGCTCAGTCTCCATTTAAGGCGAAGTGGGAGGGAGGATCAGCTGGGAGGCGGGAGCGGGGCGGCCAGTGGGGACACAGGAAATAAAGGGGGCGTGGCCACGATGGAGCAGCGGTGGGAAACGGGGAGCCGAGGGAGGGTCACACCAGGGGAGTCAGCGGCAGAATCGCTAACCTTACAGATACAAATAAGGGAAAAATAGTCAAATACAGTGAGTACCAACAAGCAAAACAAACATACAATGGAGGCACAGGAGGGCAAAACGAAACGGAAGGAAGAACGAGCAGCAGCAGCGAGGGAGGCACCGAGGTCAGGGCGGACCTGAGGTGCTGGGGCACAGAATCGCCTGCAGCTGGAGGGTACGCGGCGTGGGGGTGTCCTCAGGTCAGGTCAGTCAAGCCAGAAAGTAATAGTGTGTTTAAAAGAAGATACAGCAATTCCCTAGACTAATTTTAATAGAGGGATAGCCATTCTCCATTAAAACATTAGTGCAAAAGCGGACACCCTGAGGATATGTCAATTTGAACCCTGGTGTCCTTAAAAAACAAAAGTGGTCAACATGTTTCTGCTGTCACGAGTACTATTAACTCAGCATTCGTCCTGTTTTCCCTACTATCAAGAATATTAATTGTGGGTTATAAGGTTGGGGTACTTAAGACATAGATGAGCCTATCGCTCTTTAGTTGTTTTGATACAGTTTAAGTTTTAGGGCTCAAGAGCGATCTTGTTTTAGCCCTGTCTCTCTTATTGTTGTGAATCTGGGGGAAAACGACCAGTGCTGGAACTGCGACAAGGAAAAGGGGGACCTGGCACACCTTATCTACCACTACCTCAAGGTTAAAAAATTTGGGGACAGAATATTCACCTTCATAAATAAAACGTTAGGGTGCACCTTAAAAGATGACTTTGCTACACTTACCACCGCATTTATAACATCAGAGCTAGACTCAGAACAGGATAGAGACCTACTAGATTTCCTGCTAACAGCAGCAGTCAAAATAGTACTCACCAAATGGAAAGACACTTCCAAGGCAACCTTCAAGGGTTGGCTCAACTGGGTGACATACCTTAGAGGAGCTGACAACACGGCTTTACGAAACACACCAGGGAGACAACCCAACAGGGGCATGTGGGCGTCGTTGGACAAGCTCCTAGACCCATACGAACCGCCTTCAACAGTGGTAACAAAATGCATACAATTGACCCAAAGCCACATTCCCAACTAGATCAGGACACCATTGAGGAGTTAGAAATCTTCTGGTATGCTACCCCCTTCTCTCTCCAGCTTAACTTCCTATTCTTTCTCCCTTTCACAACCCCCTTTCTCCTCTCTGAGACAGTTGGATAGGGAGGCAGACAAGCATATATTTTGTGAAACTGTACTACCAGTAACTTAGCCAGTCTGGGCTGCTACCCCTGTATCGACAAAGCGCTGACGATTATATGTTATATGTTATATGTTGGAAGAAATAAAACCAGTAAAAAATATTATTAAAAAAACTGACATGTTGTCCTGACAAGTGCACCCACTTGCTAGCTTTTATCCTTCCCTGTCTATGCACATCAGACACCCCTATGGTAGGTCCAAGGTACCCCCCTGGCCAGGGTGCAGTGTATGTGAAAGGTAGAACATGTACTGAGGTGTGTACCATGTCCTGAATGTGAAATACTCTCAATTTCATTTTTCACTGTTGAAAGGTCATCTTGTCTATAGGACAGAATGGAGAGTCAGTGTAATATGTTTCCCAGCCTATCTTCCTAAAGGCTTAAGATGTAGAGGTGAAGTTTAGTGTGCCTGAACCCACAATGTAATAACACATCTTTTATGAAGGTGGTTTTTGCATTGTGTGTTTAGAAACCAGTCTTTTAGAAGTGGCTTGGTTTTTGTGCTCTAGCATTTCTGTGTATCTCTGCCTGGTTGTGGATTAACTGTCTGGATTTGAAAGTGATAGCATCTGGGGAATGCTTTGACACAGGGGAGGTAAGGAGACAGCAACAGGCTGCCCTGCATCTGGAGTTTAGGGGAAGGAGTAGACCCTAGAGGTGAAGACCTGGATTGCTGCCATAAAACAATGATTCCATCACCTGCTGAGTGATTGAAAATCCAGACCCCACTAATCGAAGTAAGAAGGTGTCACTGGTAGGGAGGCACCCAGAACTGGTTTGAACAGGGGTCAATGCCCCCTGAACACAAAGACATTTAGGGGTATAACTATGAGAGCTGATGCCCCTGAACGTTGGAGAAATGGATTGATTAAGACTGAAAAGGATTGAACCTACTTCATGGTCAAGAGGAACCTCTGCCAAGGAAGAAACAGCTGAAGAAACTGAAGGAAAGGACTGACCCTTGCTGTGTGTTCTGGGGCTAGCCTACAGTTTGCTGCTTTAACCAAGAAGAGGCTAAAGGGACTTTGCTGTGTGCTGTGTCCTCCTGCTTGAAAGGGTTTTGCTGTGTCCGGAGGTAACTTATCCCCAAGGGCCCGAGGTGAGCTGGCTCCCTGTTGCGAAAACTAAGGAACACAAACGTTTCCAGGAGAGTCTCAGCAATGCTGTGTGTGTGCTTTTTGCAGCCTGAGACCCTCATAAGAACTGCCCTGTGATCGTGGGCACCTGGAGTCCAAGCATGTTGCAACAAAGCAGTGTGTTTGTGCTTTTTGCAGCATTAGCCTTTAGTGAGGATTGTCCTAGGATTGTGTGCAACCGAGTCCAAGTGAGCCTCGGCGATGCTGTGTGAATGTGCTTTGTGCAGCCTGAGACCTTCTTGAGGACTGCCCTGTTATCGTGCACACCTGGAGCCCAAGTGAGTCTCAGCGACGCTGTGTGTGTGTGCTTTGTGCAGCCTGAGACCTTCATGAGGATTGCCCTGTTATCCTGCACCCAGAGTGCAAGGGAGTCTCAGCAACGCTGTGTGCATGTGCTTTGTGCAGCCTGAGACCTTTGTGAAGATTGCCCTGTTATTGTGTGCACCCGGAACTCAAGTGAGTTTCAGCGATGCTGTGTGCATGTGCTTTGTGTGACCTGAGACCTTTGTGAGGAGTGCCTTGTGACTGTGCACACCCGAAGCTCAAGTGAGTCACAGCGAAGTTGTGTGCGTGTGTCCTGTTGCAGCCTGAGATCTTCGTATCATCAGCAAACCGGGGGTGAGCGGGGCTATCTGAGAAGGTGTCCTTTCTTTCTCTGACGTGGAAGCAAGGGTCCCTATTTGACCTAAGGTACCTACCTCAGCCAATTAGGGACCCCCAGATCTAACAGGAGCTTATTACAATGTCAGTTGGAATTGCTTCCGTCCAACACCGTCCTGGACTCGGGAGCGACCGACCTCAGGTCAGTAGTTCCGACCACCTGATTATGATGTGGGTCGGTCGTATTCCAGTGTTTTCTATGTGAGCTTGTGTCACAGCCATAAACTTATGCTCCTATGGAGAAATGGGTGTGCATGTGTAAAACCCTGCACCCTGTGACAGGCACCACATGGTGCCTGCCACGCAGTACAGGGTTTTACAGGGGGTACCTAGGTGTCCCCTTGACCACCAACCGTAGGGTATGGAGGCAAGAGGGACATGCTAGGGGGCCCCAAAGTCCCTTTCTGACAGCCTTTCCATGTCAGACAGGCTGACATGCAAAGGCTGTAGGAAACCAACATCATAATCCCGATGGCAGAATCACCAACCATAGGGGATTGCGGTGCAGTTCTGACCAACAGGAATACTTCAAGAGCTGGTTGGAATTGAGTCGGAATGACCGTCTGGTTTAGGTTCAGGCCGCCGACATCGTAATCAGACGGTTGGACTGCAAACTGACCAAGTCAGTCGGGAAGTCTTAGACGCAGCCAGAAAGCTTCTGACTAGCAGTCGGAGATTTTCCAACTGACATTGTAATTGACCCCGTAATGTTCACTATGATTCACATATGTATAAGCAAATTTTACACAGGCATCACTGATTATGTTGGAAATATATTCTACACCAACTTCAAATGCTGCAATAAAGGGACACTATCTGCTAATGTTCTTTCACAAGGATTTGGTTACTGTGCATGATTTGGGAATCAATAGTGTACAACACAATATGGCACACTTACTAACCCTGGGTGGGTAACTCTGCCCCACCAGTGGAATTTGCGGAGATTTGCCCACTCCGCGTTCCATGGCAAACACAGAGATAGGCAAAACTGAGCCTCCTTGGCAGTTCACAGTTAGCCGCTCCCTCCCCCCTTCCAAATACTTTACAAATAATAGAAAAGAAGGCACTTACCTGTGTTTCTGCCACCTCCCCTACCTGGCTGCTCTCCTTCCTGCTCCTCTTGCGTCCTTTTTTCATAAAAAAACACTAGGTCGTACCTCTTGCACGCAAGACGTACACCGTAGTGTTTTTTTCAATGAAGAAGTATGCAAGGTAGCAAGGAGCAGAAAGTATAGCTTCCAGGCAGAGGAGGAGGCAGAAACACCTGTAAGTGCTTTCTTTTTATTATTTTGAAAGCATTTGAGAGGGGGGAGTGGGTAGGGAGCGGAGCAGAGCTGTCCGTAGCTCCACAGAGTATTTTTCAAACTCTGTGGAGCCACGTGTAGAGATATTACACCAGCTCCGCCCACCCTTAAAACTTACCTGATGAAGGATGGTAGTGAGTCTGACTGCCGAAGCCAGAGAGTGTCCCAAACCCCTGGATACTGTTCTTACTCACTGAGGGATACCTGAATGCAGATGCAATGTGACTTACATATCCAGATTTTAATACTAAGGAAGATGGTTATAATTTAACATGGATATGTCATGGGTATAGATAACTGATAATAAATACAAGGCCCCGGGCCCACAGATGGCTCTCACTACCTTTACATGCTACCACGTAGTCAACAGCCAACAGCAGCAATGTGCTGCTGTTCAATCAATACAACACTGACATTGAAGAGATATGAAATCAGCAGGCAAATGTGTATTTGAGGGTTTATGACATTTGAGGAAATGAAGTTACTAGGTTGTCCTGCACCACTTAACCTAGTAAACACCTTCATTTTTAGCAATGCCTTGCAGCGTAAGTGGGTAATGAGACAGAACATCCAGTAAACAAAACTACATAAATATTGAGCGAAAAATATTGTGGAAGAGAAATATCGAGTGCAAGAATATCGTTGTCAAGATTATCGACGTGAATTAATATCGATTTTAGAAATAGAGAAGTCATTAATAATGTTTGCAAAAATATAGTTGTTTGAAAAATTATTGTATTAATAATTTTTATGCTTTTTAGTATATATTTTAAATGTACATGCCATTGTTTTTTTGTATAATTGTTTATGTGTCTTACTTAAGCATGGGCGAATTTTGCGAATCTCGCGTTCGCAAATTTTGCGGATTTGCGAACTCGCAATCCGCAAAATCCGCGAATTCTCGCGAATTTGCGGATTTGTTTTTTTATGTGTTCGCGCGGGTTTCTGCCAGTTCGCGAGGGTTTTGTACAATTTCGCAAAACGTGAACTTACCTGTCGGGTCGCAAGTTTCGCGAACTTGTTGTTTCTACGTGTCCAGCCTGTTTGGGACACTCTTCTTCATCACTGCCACTCTCTGTCACCAATGCCACTCTCTGACTACTCATGCCACCCTCTGGCCCACCCATGCCACCCTCTGTTTCATCACAGCACCCTCTGGTTGTCCAGTCAGTGTACATTATTGTGGCAACGCAAGCACACCTTCCCTGCCTCAAGTGACCTGAATTAATTTGGGGCTGATTAATGTGTCACAGAATATTTTTTTAGCTGGCACCTGCTTCCTTAGTGCTTCCTGATTAGTGATCTTTTGCACTTGCTAAGTGCTTTCATTGTTGCAAAATTAGTTACAACACCTGCCCTGCCCCAACTGACAATAAGGAATTAGGGGCTGATTAATGGATTTGAACTTCCAGCCTGGCTCCTGCTTGTCTCCCTTAGCTGTAATTCAGGACCTTTGTGGCATATGTGTAACTATTCTGAGGTTCAGAGCAGGGTCACATAATAGTTGCAACTGGCAACTGAACTCTGGAGGGGCCCCTCAGGAAGCACTACAGGAAATGGCTACTAATGATGAGCCTGAACTTTTGAACCTGGTAAGTAGTTTCAGTTTTGCTAAGATCGTATTTCTGCAATTTTGCGCTTATTCGCGGGGCGCGAAGTTGTACTGGGAAGCCGCGAACTCACGCGAACAGTGCGAGCAAGCCATGAAATCCGCTGCTCGCGGATTTGCGGATTTTGCGGGAGATTCGCGAATCTCGCGGATTGCGAATTTACCGAAAATCCGCAAAATCCGCGAGCGAAACGGATTTTCCGCCCATGCTTAGTCTTACTATACTAGTTACGTTTTTAGTAGTTATGAAATGTAATTTGATTACATTTTCTGTTTTTAGGTCTGTAGTGGGTTGTGGTTTTATATTTTTATAGGGTGGGAAGTATTTTATTTTAAATTTATTAATAATTAGTGATAAATTGATAATATTTATTTAATTAATAATACATATGATTACTTCTGTAACTTTTTTTATTGTTTTAAGGTGGTGGTTTTGGGGCTATAGGGATAAAGGATGGGACGTAATTTATTTGTAATGTATTATTAATTAGTTGCTAATTAATAATAATTAATAATTGATAATCATGTTAATTGTGCAATACTTTTTTGTTAGGTGTGGGTTGTGGAGTTTTAGGGGTAAAGGGTGGGAAGTTATTCTGTGTTACTCATGAGGTGTACCATCAAGAAATACTGCCTCTATCTAAGTAAATTTTTGTGCTAACCAAAACGGCATTAGTTCCCTTTTGACCGGCAATTTACCATGTGGTGTGATTTTTTTTGTGTTCCCCTGGTGAGGGGTGTGCTGTGGAATCCTCACAGTAGGTTGGACTGTGCATGTTTTAGCCACAATGGATGGCCAGGGGGCTTGAGCATATGTGGATTACTTTGTGCTTTTCTCTCTTGGTACTGCTATTGTATTGCACATGTATTGCACACACACTTTAATGAGCCTTGATTTGGCAGCCCAATCCCAGGACATTGGACTTGGGCAGGTGTCATTATAGACAGTTTTTATGGATTAATAATGTGATGCACATGCACTTTAGTGAGTAATTCTGGCTGCATTATTATGGACTGATTTATCTTTTTATTATTTTTTCTTTTAATTAAATGTATTGTATTGCACATTCACTTTTATGGTCAAAACGACCGAAAAAAAGTTTGCTTGATGATGATGATGATGAATACATTTTATAGTCTCTACGAAGGATCGTTGAGGGAATTGTACCATACTGATCAGTTGTACAACTTTGTTATCTGTCACTGGAATCTACCTCCCTAGGACAGCCATCAAAAAGACCCGCAAATAAATCACTAAATGAAGAATTAAAGAGGCACTTGGTATTATTCTGGAGTATCACAAAAACATGCTGTTACACCAAAACGGGTTTAATAAGTAATGTGTTGGTAAATGTCCTCTCAGTTTGTATCATAAAGTTCATCCGTGCTATCTGATTTTCTTTAAAATAATTATTTATTCATTTCTTCAAAGGCATCTATAACACAGACACCACGTTTTGTTCCGCTCATTGGACCTTGTTCAGTGCTGTTTGCCAAATAATCAAATCAATAAAATCATATCTTAAAGACAAACAATCCTACAACAGTCATCATGTTTCTACATACATTCTTTGTATAACGTAAAAACTAGCCAAAATGTGTTGCAGATAAAAGGCAAGCATTAATACTGTTTTGGACAAAGTATTCAATTTTGGTATTTAGGTCTATATATCACTAAAACAGGACTAATATTTTATATTGAATTAAAACCTGTTAGTAATTTACATTGAGACTGTAAATGTAAATCCTAATCAATAATCTAAAAACAGGGAAAGAATGAAGGAATGTTGTATTGATTGGATTGAATATGGATTGAGACTTTATCTGGAAGGAATTGCTATCTAATGCATATCTCATAAAGCCTGTGTATTTTCCTGTTTGGATTCTGGTTGTCCATGTAGTACATAAAGTAAGTGCACTTGGAGCCTGATTACGATGAAGGTGGGACTGCCACTGCCATCGGAGTCATGTATTCCGCCTGCCACATTACCATGGCGGGCGGATGGTTGGTGGTCGGAAAGACAAACCATCACACATCCGTTGGGCTCCTTGAGCCCGTCAGTGCATCAGAGGGAATTCTCTCCCAACAAGGGTGCCTGCCAGGTAGGGCAGGGATATGTAATATGTCCACTTTTTGTATTGCAGCATGTGCTGCAACCAGCAGCACGCACCACAAGGCGCAAGACAGGCTTTGCGACCGCTATGGTGGCAGTCCCATCCTAATGCTTCTGGCGGGACCGCCAACAGCCTGTCGGGTTGTCCCATTTACAATAGGGTGGCGGTCGGACGAAAGTCTCACTGCCATCCTAATCAGCCCCTTGGTTTTGAAACTTACACCGACATTCCAAAGAGTGGTGTACAAGACATCATAAAGTACCAACATTATAAGAGTATAGGTAATGTCAGTAGTAGGACTTCTATGTCATAGGGTTTCTATGACTTCGTATTTGCCAAGTATTGTATAAGCCTTCTTATAAATATCTGTGTTAATGAGAACCCCAGGGCATCTCTATCTAATGTTTAAACTCATCATGAGTAGCTATAATGTCTCTAATCCTAATAGAATAAACTTGTCCAAACTTGCCAAATGGGTTGAAAGGTAATCTCTCATTTGCCTTATAATTTTTAAGACTGATTTTCTTATTAATCCTTTGTTCTATATGCCTAAATATTATAGTCTCAATCTAGTACCATTTTCTCCTTGTTTTTAGATTAGATTTTAGTTTTTTGGTTTTTAGATCAGTATTTGTTAGATTATTGGTTAGGCTTTACATTTAACTGTCTCAATGTGAAAAAACTATAGGTAAGCATGATTACAGTTGAATTGTTTGTTTTAAACAATTTCAAACTTAAATATTTTTGACATTTGCTATTTTTATCAACATTCCTGAAGAAGTTCCACTAAGTGGAACAAACATTTTTGGCTTCCATGAATGCCTTTGAAGGATTAGATAGAGAAGTATGTTAAAGAAAATTGGATGGTGTAGGGAAATGTATTTATTCCTACTAAAAGCACATCACTTAAGAAATCTGCTTGGGTAAAACAACTTGTTTTTGTGACACTCTAGAGTAATAGAGAGTGCCTCGCTTTCTCCTCATATAGTGATATCACATAGTCAATCATATATATGTGAGACACTGTTCATAGTTGCAAGTGGGTCAATATTAGGCCTGCGTGAAGTAGGCAGCGTTTTTCTCCACAGAATTTTGCGAAGTGCCAGAAAAATACTGCTGCGCTCCACATAGTTTTGCCAGCAGCAGTGTCTGTTAAGTTGCACTGCTCACACTGATTTTTAACACCAGGATTGTTTCCTGTGCTGTGAAATCAGTGCAAACAGCACTAGGCATTGCACCAGAGCGTGCTACTGTTTTCTGCCACTTGAGTAGATAATCTACTCGAGTGAGAGGTTCCTTATGTGAGCAGCAGATTTCTCAATGCGAGCGGTCGTAACCTGCTGAGACCGCCTGTGCTGAGACATCTCTCAAGATGAGGTCTAGCGCATGACTTTTTCTTGCGAGCACTCATCAACTTAATGTTGGTAAGCCACTCAAGAGAAAATACTCACTTCACAAAGTTTTTCAGAACCCCACCCACCACACAGTGCGGAGTGTGCAAAACTCTGCAACCTCCACTGGTGGAGCAGAATTCTTTGCCCACCCTAGTCATTATTCAATGTCCGTAACAGGCTGCAAGAATGCATCTGTTGCTTAACCAGTCAAAGCATGGTCTGAGCATGAAGAAAGCACTCATGTTAAAAGGAGGTTGATATGTTGTGAACCTCTTTCCCCTGCACAATCGAGTACTCTAGCTGGAAGCAACACTTAAAATCACTGTGAGGAATCAGTCAGAGATATGGATCCTGGTCAACTGATTTGTCTATAGTTGTTCGGAAATACTCAACAGCCAGGGCCTGGGAACTTGTTAATGCTTGTTTTGTTTTGTCTTGTTTTTTGGAAACTTTATTATTGGGGTTGCAGCTGAACCCTTATCGATATATTTAAAAAATCAGCTAAGAGCAAAAATATTTTTTGTGCTAAAAAATATGAATTTCCATAGAAGTCCCTGGCTTTTCAGGAAAATAATTTGCGTGACAGTGTGCTCCTTTTGAAAGAGTAAAATGCTCCACTCACAGTGAAGTTTGCCAATAGCCAAGTGGGATGGCCCATTGACCTATGAAGTATGCGGTATTCTGTGGAATTTAAATGTGAATTACACCAACAGGCCAATTGAATAAAGAGGCTCGCTAAAAGCCCATATTATTAAGTATATTATATAAATAATTTCATTAAAATCAAAGGGGCAGATTTATGTTAACTGGCGCATCCCCAGGGATGCGCCAGTTAATGTGCGCCACAGCTCCGCACACCCATGATGCGCCGCATTTACAATGCGGCGCACCATGGGGCAAAAACGGCACAGATGCGTGACGCATCTGTGCCGGAAAGGTGGCGCATCGCTGGAGTTGCGTCGCAAGAGCGACGCAGCTCCAGCAAGGCTCAGAGGTGCCCCATCTTCACAATGCTGCGTCAAGACCTACGCCTGCTTCAAGCAGGCGCAGGGTTTTGACGCAGCATTGGCCTGAAAGTGACTGAGTGAAATCTCATAGATTTCACTCAGCCACTTTCCTGCGCAGGAACGCCCCCCCCTGCGCAGGAACGCTTCCTTATGGCGCAGGGCTTTACAACGTGACGCATCTCCTAGATGCGTCACGTTGTAAATAGGGCGCATTGTTTGCGCCATCGTTGCGTCAAATAAAGTGACGCAATTGCGGCGCAAAGAGGCGCAAGGGCCTCATAAATCTGCCCCAAAGCATCTTGGCTCTACCCTCACATCATAGTCTACATTTAACTGAACTTCTAACATTCGTATTAGTCCAGATCATATATAAAACACAATTCAACTTAAGTCTGCCACTTGAAATGGCACATGCATCCAAACACAATATAACACATTTGTCTCGGTAAGAGTGTTAACACTGACTTCATTGAAATCCTCAAGGAGTCATACAAAAAAAAATCTGCAGATTATGATTTCGTGGTGTGAGCTGTGCCTTAATGAAGTATACATTTCATTTAATCAATGCTGTCAAATGTGATTGAATCACCCAGTAGATAGTTCCATGGTGACTTTGCCTTGTTTACCTTCATCCACCCAAGAAAACAACATCAAAATTAATACTAATGCCAGTGCCCACGACATGATTAGCCGCTCTTGTCTTTGTCATAGTGCAAAATCCTTTGAGCGTCACTTCAATGCTGTCTATACTTTGAATTATATTTCTGTCTAAAGTAATATTTTACATTCATTTGACGTAAATATGTATCGTTATAATGGCTTATCAAAAGGTCGGGTTTTAAATAATCCACGGTACAGATAATGAAAGCCAAAGCAAATCTCTTCTACGTGCGAACACTTATCTGACTGTGATGTACTTTATATTCAGAGTTCTCTGTGTTAACATTTGTACAAAAGCTCAAGATTTTCTGCAACCTACGCTTTTTATAGTGTTGTACCAGTTACATTAATGCTGGTCTTGGTAATTAAGTGTCTCTTTTGACAAAGTGGAATTTTAAGGATTATGATTAAATGTCAATATTTCTGTTGACTACAAAAAAGGAAACTTGTACAGACAAGTATGACATTGTTAATGTACTTCTGCACTGAGATTGCCGCTGTGTCCTAGCTTGAACTGACTGTCTGCTGAATAACAATCTGAGCTGCTCGCCCACAAAACCCAAACACAGCGCATAGTGAAATGTAAAAATATCCCAAATGCATGCATGCAGTTCTATTTTTGATCCAATGTATTATTAGTGCCATAGAAAAGCACACAAATCAAACCAGTGAATGGTTCAGTTACCATTAAGGCCGACAGCACTAGGCCCTAATGGAAACTGGACTATTAACCTGTTTGAAAGTAATAAAGAGTAATAAATGGGGTGCAGTGAACCTCCTACACCGGTATCATTGAACATGATGTATAGGTTATATCTATGGTCCTGGCAAAAATATACATGAATTAAAACGATAAATTAATACTTTTTAATATTTCTTTTTTTAGGGAAAGTTAACTTTTCAACATAGACCGCCCATGGACATTTTCCTGAGGTTCGGCCGATCCGAGGAACTGTTGAAGGCCAGAGCTGTGCACATGGATCTCAAGCCAGCGGCTGTCGTTAAAGAAGAACCGGTGTGCGCCCTAAACACAGATGTCCAGGAGCAGCGGCCCAGAACCAGCCGGCCAAAAACTGCCACACCCTCGCAACCTTCCCGCAGTAGCTCCTGCGGTTGGTGTGGAGGCCCATTGCCGCACGACGGAGTCTGACGTCGCAAGGTAAAACCTTCAGTGCTTGCAGGAAAGTGAATCATTTCTCAGAAGTGTGTCGGTCCACACCGAGGAGAAGACAGGGGGGCCACCAAGGAGAGTGCACACGAAGGTACCCCCAGTAGTGACGTGGATGACGATGATGCAGATGCCGCCACGATACACCACTTCCGGATATTAAACACCCTCTCAGCTACCCAGCCGGCCACACCGATGTGTGACGTCAAAGTACTGGACCAGTCAGTCACCGCCCTCATAGACACAGGAGCCACCATCAACCTCACGGCAGCTAGCGTGTACAGAAGTCTTCCAAATCCTCCAGCACTCAGCCCCACCAGAGTACAGGTCTATGCCTATGGCACCAGGCCCCATTCCGGCTATATGAGGTATTCCAGGCTGATTTATCTCATGATGACACCCACCAGCACGCCAAAGTGTATGTATCCCAGAAAGGATACGGATTCCTGCTCAGCTGCAGAACAGCCCAAGACCTCAACCTGGTTCGCTTCGCTTTCACCATTCACGCTCCCAACCCGGATGGCTTCCTGGATGGGTTTGAGAGCCTATTTAAGGGAATCGGATGTCTGAGGGGCCCGGCGACCTGTCTGCACATTGACCAGTCGATTGCCCCTATTGCCCTCCACCACCAGAGGATTACATTTCATCTCCGTCCCAAAGTCGAAGCGGAGCTGCGCCTGTTAGAGAAAGCCGGGATCATAGAACGTGTGCGGGGCCCCAATCCCTGGTTGTCGCCTATCGTTGTTGCGAAGAAGCCGAAGCAACCGGATGCCGTCCGCATCTGTGTGGGCATGCGAGTTCCCAACCTCGGCAGCAAGCGGGAGCGCCACCTGACCCCTACGTTCGACAACATCATTGGAGAGCTGTCAGGCTCCAAGTGGTTTTTGAAAATGGACCTCCGTTCCGGGTACCACCAAATCCCGCTTCACCCGGACTCTCGCCCTATCATGACGTTCTCCACCCATGTGGGCATGTGGCACATGACCCGAACTTTGGGATCTCCAGTGCTGCAGAGGTGTTCGAAAACATCATCAAGAACGTCCTCCAAGGGCTGGATGGAGTTTTGAACGTCAGCGATAACATTCTCGTGCATGCACCTTCCCTGGAATAACACCTTCAATGCCTTCATGCAGTGTTCCCCCTCCTCGAGATAGTGGCCTCGCCCTCCACCGCGAAAAGTGTGAGTTCTTACGAAGGGACATCAGTTTTTTTGGGTACCGATTTTCAGACAAGGGCAAAGTAAAAGACATTCAAAAGGCTCCTGCCTCGACCTCAGTATCCGGAGTCCGCAGCTTCCTGGGCATGGTAACGTACTGCAGACGCTTCATTAAAAACCTGTCGGACCTAACAGGCCCTCTGTGGGATCTCACCAAAGCCACCAGCCACTGGATAGAGGAGGCAGAACAGGTGAGGCGTTCCAGAGGACCAAGGCTGCCCTATATGCCGACACCACCTCAGTGTACTTCAACCCAAGGCATGAATCCCAGCTAGTGGTGTACGCCAGTCCCACAGGGCTCAGAGCTGTGTTGACCCTAAAGCAGCCCTGTGGTGAGTTTCTCCTTGTCGCCTACTCCTGCAGAACCCTTACTCCAGTGGAACAGCGCTATTCGCAAATCGAGAAAGAAGCTATCGCAATCTTGTGGGGCTGTCGCCATTTCCACATCTACCTGTACGGACATCCGTTCATGGTTGTCACTGACCACAAATCTCTTGTCCCGCTATTCCAAGGATAATCCTCATGGCCTCCTCCGAGAATTGAGAAGTGGGTGCTACAACTTCAAGAATTCCAGTTCACTGTCGAGTGCAGGGGGGGCACCCGCAATACCGCAGATTTCTTGGCCCGACACGCTCGACCAGTCACCGAGCTGGAGGCAGGGGAAGCCTCAGCCACTGAGGAGTACGTATGAATGATCCTTGAAAGGTCCTGGCCTCTCCCCATCTCACTAGAAGAAGTCGTGCAAGCTACAAAGGACGACGACTGCCTCCAGCTGGTCTTCGAGGCGCTCTCTTCAGGAGACTGGAAATCACTCCAAAGCCTCTCATCATTTCGCACCATCGAAGCTCAGGACACGCTAAAGGCCCTCTACCATGTATGTAACGAGCTGTCTGCATCCCCGGATGGCTGCCTCCTGAGAGGTCCTCGCCTTGTCTTACCCAAATGCCTGAATCAGCAGGCTGCCCGCCTTGCACACGGAGCCCACCAAGGAATCGTGAAATCAAAGAACCGCCTCTTGAGCAAAGTGTGGTTTCCTGGCCTAGGCCAACAGGTGGAGTCCATCGTCCAGCGATGCCCAGAGTGCCTAGCAACCGGTCTTCCCAGCTGCCCTGCACCGATAATCACCAAAGCGGGCCCATCCTCCTTGTGGGAAAGAGCGAGTGCAGACTTTGGCAGCCTCCCAGGAGGGAAATACATGCTGGTTGTAGTGGATGACTTTTCACGGTACCCCGAATTAGAAATCGTCTCTTCCACAGCGGCAGGAGAAGTCATCCTATAATTGGAAAAAATAATGGCAACCCACGGTCTGATACAAGAACTCAAGAAAGACAACGGACCTCCCTTTACAAGCCCAGAACTCTCAGAGTATTTTTCATCTCAAGGAATCAAGCACCGCCGGATAACTCCCAGGTGGCAGCAGGCAAACGGAGAAGTAGAAAGGCTGATGCGAACACTAAACAAGACCATCCAGATAGCCCTGTCCGATGGTCGGAGTCTGGAACATGCGATCTACCAGTTTCTCCAAGAGTATCGCCTCACACCACACTGCACCACCAGGATCTCCCCGAGGCGTCTCTGTTTCGGCAGAGCAGTGACTGATACCATCCCGCATCACCCAGCGTGGGCCCAGTGCCCAAATCCTCAGAACCAGTCTATGGCACGGTGCACCAAAACCAACCATGAGGCGTCTAAGCGGAGGCGAGCCGAAGACTGCCCCCTCGCTGTGGGGTACAGAGTACTGGTACAGGAACGCCACCCGGGGGAAAGTTCAGGATGCCTTTTGAGGTGGAGCCATGGATTATGACTGAAGTCAAAGGCACCATGATAGTAGCCTCGATAGGTACCGAAAGAGTAACATGGAAAGTATCCTTCTTCGAAAGAGTCCTTGCCGATGACCTTGAAGAATTCGCAACACCCAACGTGACCCACACGCCAGAACCTGAGAGCCGTCAAGAACCAGGAGCATGTATCAGCGAGCCTCCAGCCACGCCACGAGGAGGTAGCCCTGTTTCTGCCACGTCCGAAGGACACCAAACTCAAGAACTCCCAAGCAGCCAGTCAGCGCTTCTGGAAGAAGACACCCTGAGTGCGACGTTGACCCCTCCGAGTCGAGGCAGCCAGAGTCAGTACAGCTTGCGGCCTCATCCCAGGCCGTCCCAGAAGTACCAGGACTCTGTAGCCCATTGCCGACCCTGGTGAGAGGAGAGCGGAAACAAAGATCAAGTAAGACTGTTCCTAAATGTTTCACTATCAGAGACTGATAATCACTAGTTTAAATATTGAAATGTTTCCTTTGTGTTTTCTTTTGTTCTGGGGGTAAAGGATGAATGTATCAAATCAAATCAAATCAAAAATATCTTTATTTAGATATAAATATATATCTTTAAAAGAATTACAAAATTCACATTGTGTAGCAACTGTTAAAAAGCGAAGAGAAAACAAGTAACAGTCAATTACCCAGCCGTAATAAAAGTAGAAGTTATCCACTCTTGGGCCTCCTTGTTCCATAGCAATTTAAAAGGAAAATAAAAACACAGGGTGGTAGTGATAAGAGAAAGGGTAGCTTTAAAACATATTGTGCGAGAAGCTTTTTTCATCAGCCCTTTTATGATATACCCATTGTCGATGGTACCATGCGTGTAAAAGACAACCAGCATTCCTAAACCTCTGTATTAAAATTTCATTTCGTCCCCCCTTAGAATTAAAATCTGTTATAAAGTGCATTAAAGATTAAAAGTAGTAGTGGGGGCGCATTAGCAGGACCCATTTTGATTAAAACTACGGTATGCTAGCTGAATAAATTTTGTGAGTTTTATATTTAAAACAATATTTTCGGGGTTCAAACCCACCATAATCGCTTGCCTACAGGACCGGACCCCCAGCCTATTCCATTCAGCTTTGAGTTCGGACCTGTGTTCAGAGTTAAGGGCTGGGCAGAGACAGACCACATGCAACTGAGTTTCAGCTGTTTTGCAACATCCTCTGCAAGTTAGATCCTCCGCCATGCGTCGCCATGTGGGTAGATCTTGAAGTCACCCATTCTGATAGCGGTAAGACTACGTTTTAAGTACAATGAATATGTACAGGCCAAGTAGGCGGCAGGGGCTAGCTGACTGTACGAATTTAAAAGAGCCCAAGCATGACTGCGTTTTGAAAAATGTGCTTTATCCATAATGAGAGATTTCATTCTCACACATTTTTTGATCCCCATTTTAAAAGCTGTCTGACTGGGGTTGAGGGTCCATAGGTCACTCGCTGACATTTGCTGGATTGCGTCCTTAAAAAGACGACCGAACGTTCCGCCTGAATTTTTCTGGGAGATTTCTAACCAGATTAGGGATTCTAATGTGCCAGGGTCTGCCTGTCTCAGTTTGTGACAGAGGTTCAGGTATGCCCCGGTGTCGGAGGCATCATAGTTTAATAGCCCCATCTCTAGTATTATCTGTGCAGCGGATGCGGACTTTGGTAGCTGGAGAACCTTTTTATAAATTTTAGTCGTGTGCCTATTCAAAGCAGTGTTCATTATTCCCCTGAATGTCTCTATGACATATGATAATGTGGGGCCAATTTTCGCTCTCATTACTTCTAGAAGAGGCGATAGGGTTGGGCCTGAGAGTTTTTTTGAGAGCTTGCCTAGTGACACCGCAAAGGTCGTAGCTTTGACTGTGATCTCACTACGCTGTTTTGTGAGATTACGTCTAGAATCCAGATGGACACCTAGGTATTTATACGACTGACCTGTGACAAGGTTTACATTGTTAAATGTCCACCCGCCACCAGCGTAACGTTTCTTACCAAAAGGGACAACTTGCGTTTTCTTTAGGTTGACCTCTAGCTGGTTCATGATCGTATAGCTAAGCAATTTATCCAAGAGCCTTTGTAGCCCGGCCCTCGTAAGACTAAAAAGAACCAGGTCGTCGGCATACAAAAGGTTGCTTAGTGCCAAGCCTCCCACTTTTGGAGGATGACTGTTTGTGTCATCCAAGATCGTTGGCAGGTCTGCTATAAACAGGTTGAAGAGAAGGGGGGTCATCACACATCCCTGCTTCACGCCTCTAGTTGTCATAATTTTCCGGGAGAGATGTGTGCCGGACCCCAACTTCACCCGAACCCAGGTGCTGGAGTGTAATTGGATGATTGCCTCTAACAAATTCTCTGGAATCCCCCACTTCCTTAGATTATCAATAAAGCCGCCCTGGGGACTCTATCAAATGCTGCTTTGAAGTCGACAAAGCAGCAAAACACTGACCTAAATGTTTAAAAAGCTTTGTCGACAATGGTTGATACTGCTAACAGATAAGTCCTAGTCCCTGAATTAGCAACGAGCCCTGTTTGATTCATCGGCATCAGGTTGTGGTCTTTTACCCATAGCCTCAGATCCTCCAGAAGGAGGCCTGCGTAGTGCTCGGCCTCAATGTCCAAAAGAGCAATGAGTCTGCAATTATTCGGTGAGGCGCGAGATCTTGATTTATGAATTGGATGGATGATGGCGCCCCGCCATGAAATTGTTGCTGTTCTCAAAGCGTAGTTGAAGAGGTTTGTTAGCGATTCAGACCAGAAGGCAATGTCCGATTTAAACAGGCTCTGTGGCAGTCCATTGGGGCCTGGCGCGCCGTCAGCTCTTGCTTTTGTTATAGCTTTGACAACCCTTTCTTTTGTCACCTGGAGGTCCTCATAGACAGGGTGTGGGCACTCGGTGGGTGTACTCCGCTTGGTACCAAGGCCTGTATCAGTCTCTTTAGGGGTACTGCTTCCTGTGAGGCCTAGATGTTCTGGAAACTTAAAGTGATCCGTTAGAAATTATACCCAGTCTGATTCCTGGATATTTGCAGATCCAAACGTCGATGTGCTACAAATGGAGCAATTGATCAGGGCCCAGAATTTTCTAGAGTTTTTGCTCTTGCTCTCCCACACCAGTGTGCACCAGAATTGGTTATCGTGTGATCGTTTATCTTTTCTAATCGCCAACTTAAATGATTTTTGGGCAGTTTGGTAAAGCATTAAACGATCACTATTGCCCGGGGATTTTGCCAGTGCCCGCAGGGCTTTGTTTCTAACTTTCTTGAGTGATTTGGTCAGGGGTGAAATTGTAAATTGATGAGCCTGGGTTGTCCTTTGGAGCTGCTGTTTTGCAGGGAAAAGGTTGGTCAGATGGGAACAGAGCATTGACCATTTTGCGATCGGAGAGACCTCTTGCTCGGTTCCGTCTCTTATGATGTCCATGCTTACACGCAGAATATTCGGGCTAATATCTACACTCCACTTGAGGCGCATTAAGTTTTCCGTGTATGTTCCCTGGCAGGTTGGGGGGGGAGGTTTGTGATTAGCTGGACATATATTGAAAGATATGACCTGGGGCCTATGGTCGCTTTCGGTTCGTGGGCAGATGCGGAAGTTAGCTAGACATTGAAGCAAGGCAGCGTTGCAGATGGTATAATCCAGGTAGGATTGCTTGCTGCCATTAGTCCAGGACCAGTTTGGGGGGGTATCGCCTGCCGACCTACCGTTAATAACAAGGTATCCTGTGCTATAGAATCTCATCGCACAGAGTTCGCCCAACCCGCATTGCGCTTGGTGTGGCGGTTTGGTTTGAATCATGAACTCGGTGATAGGAAATAAAAAGGCCCATCAGGATCTGCTAGTTCCCCTTGAAATAGGTTGGTGTTAAACTCTCCCATAACGATAGAGTCTGAGTTGGGGTGTTTTGAGGCTAAGTCATTCATGATTTCTGTTAGGCATGCCAGATGATCTTTTTTTGTGCGTGTACTGGGGTTGATGTACACGTTTAGGATAAAGAGTGAACGCTGTTTCCGCCATGAGTTAAATTTTACCCCCAGTAGCCAGTTTTCCTCAAGGGGTAATCGTGAAATTGGACCTTTTATGGTGTCTGATATGTATATTGACAGCCCGCCTTTGGAATGGGCGAAACGGCTATCCCTGTGTGCTGGTTTCCATAACTCAATGAAGCCAGTGACTGCACATCCTTGTGTGGCCCAAGTTTCCTGCAGAGCTATTACTGCGTGCTCACACAAGAAGGCGAAAGTGTCGTGATTCATAATTTTTTGATGAAGGCCGCTTATGTTCCAGGAACACATTTGAAAAGTAGGGTCCGCTTGTGAGTTAGATACGGTTGTTAGTACAGCTGCTGAGAGATTTGACTTTACTGGGCGTTTGTGGTTGTGGCCCACGGACTCTGATTCGAGAGGTCATTCTTTGCTTTTTGTTGACATGATGGTTGGGAGCCATCCCCATATTTGGCATATTTCTTTGTTGGGGACCGCTTTTGGCGAGGTTTTATGATCTTCTTCTGGCCCTGACGCATTTTTTTAATATCGAGTATGGTTTCGGGTGGTCTTTCCGTCTTATTGCTCCAGCTTTTTGGGGTGTTGTTGGCTGGTTTAGTAATGCGGTTGGGTAGCCTGGCGTGGAGTATGGGTACACTCGGATGCCCCATTCCCTCAGTGTGGCCTTATGGTCCAAAAACACACCTGCCCAGCTGGCCGACTTGAGGGTCACCTCCGACGGTTGGAAACCTCTTGGTGGGAGGAATTCGATAGATTCTATGTCGTCCGATACCAGACCTGCGAACCCCGGAATGCCATCTACTAGTTTTAATATATTCGATCTATTGAGGATATCCTGGCGGCCCTTCGATATGTATTCAGGTGCCAGTAAGATGTGAGAGGGTGGTAATTCCATATTGGTCTCCTTGTTTTTTGGACTGGGTGCCATCTTATTCGGTTTATTAATTAGCGGACCATCTTCCGATTCCTGCTCCAGTTGTGTCTGGCGATGGCGGGCTTCCCCGAGCACTGGCAGTTTATGGGAAGAGTTGTTTTTTCGTTGTAAATTGTTTTTGTTGGGATCCTTCCTGTTATTGTAGTGACCGCCCGAGATGCCGTTAATGCTGGCACTGCTTTTAGATTTGCTTGGAACTCATTGGGCCTCAATGCACTTAATTCCTCGATGTTCATACTTGGCTTTACTGAAGCAGTGCTGAACTCATCTGTTTCTGTTCGAACTGCTGGCTCGCTTACCTCTTGTGAACTCTCCGCAATTGGTTGAATATCATTTGCAGGTAAGTCCCCTTTTAGATTGATCGTACTAGGGGTTCCTAAAGGTAGAAGTGCGACTGCCTTACTTAGAGCCTGTTTGTTAGCAGCCGTTGCAAAGAGGGGGTAATATTCCGGGTGAACGGCTGTTGTTTTTGCCCTTACTTTGTTTCTGTGCTTGTGCTGGCGTTTGCGCTCTCTCTTACTGAGGTGCATTTCAGGAGCCGGTAGCACTTCCTGTTTAGGAGAGGCCAGGATCGCTGGGCTGGCCATTGACCCCATCGCTGAATGATCCGTGCGGATGATATGTCCACTTGGGCTCCCGGCATTTTCAGTTGCTGTCTAAGCCGGGTCCGGTTGTAACTGACCGGGTTTTAGCTGCTCTCTCTGCTGATTTGGGCAGAGAACTGGTCCCCCACTTGGCTTGACGCTGTGATTTGCGATGGATCTCAAGTTGGCTGGGTCTTGGGTCATGTCTAGCGGATTTTGCAATTGCGGGCAGGGGATTGTATGTGAGTTACCTCCTTTCAGCATCTTAACTTCATTTATAACACTGGTCAAGAAGTCTGGGAGCGAAGAGAGTGAGTCAATAATTGGGGAACAGCAACAGACCGACTGTACGAGCTTTGTCGAAGCTTGCGCTCCGAGTATTAGATTATTCAGTTTATCGAGTTTAATATCGATTCCTGCCGTGAACAACGCTAGAGTATTTGAAAGGTCGATCTGCGCGTCCAGTTTGTCTGAGTGATAATTTAGTGCATTGACTGTTTGTTGGAATGTTTGGAGAAGTTGAGGCCAAACGCTATTTACTTTAGGCTCTTCTTGATTGGACTTGGTGTTTGACGTGTCTTTGGTAGGATTTTGAGTATTTTTGAAGAAAAATGACAGGTCCGCTTTTGAGGCAATGTCATTATTATTACTGGTGATGAGAATGCGGTATCCTTAGGACTTGACACAGTCAGTGGCTCCTTGGGTGTGCTCACAGTTAGAATGGGTGGGATGATTGAGAGGTGTTGTTGCTCGAGTGGGAGCTTTGCACATGGATTTGAGCAAGATTTGGCTGACAGTGTGGGATCGTTGTGGCTACCTTTACCGTGACACAGACTCTTGTCGGAAAGGTATAGATGATGTATCCAGTTTATGGTTTTGGCCTGTGATGGAACTCGGGCTTTCCCATGAGCTTGGTGGAGCAGTCTGCAGCTGGCTTGTTCCTTGCTTGTCCACTGCCGTTGGTAAAACTTGCTGTCCTAATTGCTGGTCCTGTTGTGTGGCAGGTTGATGGTTAAGAGGGTACGGTTTGGAGCTTGCATCCTCCTGCCATGCCAGTATGGGATCGTTAAATGCTGAGCCGAAGATGTATACTCCCGCTGGTTGGGCTATCTTTTTGGATTCCGACGGCCACTGTTGTGGGGATAGAGGATGGGGAAGAAGTGTGTTTGTGTCCGGCTGCCGGGTCGAAGCTCCACACTTGGATGCCTCCTGGGTCTAGGACAGGGACTGGGACTGGAACTGCGGAGAAATGTTAGTCATTGTTGGGATTTTTTTAAAATAGTCCAACCAGTTCGCTGGTTTTAAGGCGATTTACATGTCTGACATCGTGCTCTTGCCTTTTTGATTTTTTTGGCTAGAATTGCAGTAGCCATTAGGTGAGAATATGCTCACAGTTGATGTTTCCTGGCTGGTCTGGGTGGGCTTATAGGTACCCAGGTGAGACTCCCCGTCGGGTGCCGGCTGTTTCAATTTCCTCCGTTTTGTTGCCACCGCAGTTTTTCTTACTTTCCCAGATCTCATAGCTTTGACAAGCGATGGCTAATTGGCTGCGGCTAGTGCTGCTGGACTGACTGCCGGACTGACTGAAATGCCTGGGGTAACGTTGATATAACACAGCGTTAACTAGTTAGCTGAGGCTAGTGCTGCCGGATCAACTGGATTAACTGGGGTAGCGCTGGTATGACACAACCAGAACTGTTGAAAGTCTGAAAAAAGATTGCGATGTCTTAAGCTGTCTTGAGGCTCTGAGGCTCTGTTGACTCAGGTAGGTCTTGCTGTTCTGCCACTCCTGAGTTCCGCTGGCTGGCCGACTGGTTGGCTGATGCTGTGCTGCTGGTTTGTGACTCTTTGGTCGTGGGCCTGGATGGTTGGAAATTGACAGAGATGAAATTAAGTTATTGCACTGCTGTAGCAGTGGTTTTGCCAGTTGTTTTGTAGTGGTTTGTTGCTTCGTCGCTTCTGTGCTGCCCAATGCTGCCCAAATAGTGGCACCCCCCACTCTGCCTCTGCTACAACCCCCTGCTTTCGCCACCAGCGGGCGCCTGACCCCTCGTGCAGCTGGGGGGAGCGGGAGGGGGCCTTAAGAAACCAGATTAGCAATCTCGGGGCGAATGGTCTCTGGCGGGTGATGGTGGGTGATGGCCGTGACCACTGTGTCCCTCTCAGCTGCCGTACCGTTACTCTTGGCGGCGCACTATGAGCAACGAGCAGCGAGCAACGCCACTCAGTGAAACAATGCGCTCCCCGCTGCACCCCTGCTCTCACCGGTTCTCTGCGGCTCAGCACTCGGCAGCTGTCGCCCGTGGCTCACGGCGGCTGTGGTTGCAGCTGCAGCTTCAACTTCGCTTCGCTGTAGACAGCTGTGGGTGTTTCTTTGAGTGTTTCTTTGGCCAGCTCTCGGCTCGGCTCTCTCTCAGTGTCTGCGGCGGGCGGGGGTCGGGGGCGGGGGCAGGGGCGGCTGTGGCCGCGGCTTTCAGTGATTTAGCCGTGGCTCTCAAACCGCTCAGACCGCTCTCACTCGCACCACTGTGACTCAGCTCAGCTGCTGGCTGCCGGCCGCCGCTCACTGCTCTGCTCTGCTCACTGCACTCTAGCTCCACCTTGCTTTTCCAGAGAGGTCAAGGAAACGAAAAGAGCTCATGTTCTTCTGGAGACCAATCCTCCAAAGGAGGAATGTAATGTTGTGTCACACGGACCAACTCACCAAGCAGTGTTGCGAGGGGGTGGTCCCTGCAATCACCCACAATGTCATCCCAGTTAGGCTGGCCCAGCGTACGCTCAGCCAGCACGTTGGAAAATGAATAAAGGGCCCGGGGACCTGGGCGTGGCTCAGCATTGATCTGGCCACTACTAAAGAACGTGTGTTCCGTTATTGTGTCCAAGTAGGCCCCTGCCCCTATGACACTACAGACATCAATTCTCCAAAATGTCTGGGGTAGCGGTGCCATTTAACGTTTGCCATTTAACGTTTACTCTCACACAAACCCACATGATTACACATACACACACATTCACTCATACACACACTCTTTCTTACATATGGACACTCTCACCCGCAAACTTGCACACAACATAGATTTAAAATTATGTTTTACTTACCTCAGCTGCATAGTAGGGTCATATTCTGGCTAACTGTACTCTATTTATTTACTACACTAACAGTAAATAATATAATATTATTCACTATAAGTGTAATAAAAAAAACTGAAAACAGGGAAAGTTGTGCCTCAAACAAGATCCATGAGGAAGAACTGCCACTGTGTTCGTGGCGCCAACTTTGCCCCCTCTGAGGTCAGGGGTCACCAAGGGTAAGCCAGTGGTCGCAGCTGCGACCTTTAGCGACCCCTATATGATGTCCGTGAGACCGGCCTGATTAAATTCTTATGTTGCAGTACACAATGTTCTGGGCGCAGTCTGTTTATCTCAAATAGTACAAATGCGCGGACTAGCACACATGGCAACATTTCAGAACATGAAAGTGGTAGACTTTGAAAACAAAATCAGGGAAATATATTTTCCCCGATCAAATCAAATACATCTTTATTCGATTATGCAATTATAATCCTAAAATATTACAATCGGCGAAACAATCTCAACAATAAATCTTTGTCAGGCATGGAAAACTCTCCTTTGTTTCAATCATTTCTAGAAGCCTGTGTAAAATCATTAGACATATGAATAGACGTTTACAATATCATACATTAAAATCGATCAAAAGTACATTAGCTAGAAAACATTAGATCAAACCATAAGTTTCTAATGTTAACAATGTCAACCAATAAAATCATATGCTTTTTAAATTTTAGAGTCTTTTAAAACTGTAGTTTTATCCTTTCTGTTCTTAAATCATTTTCACACTGCAATGGTTTTAAGTAACTATGCTAAATAAAGATTACTTACTTACTTACTTACTTATATGCTTTATAGGAAATTGCAAGAAAAAGACACAAGAGGTATATACACATTAGGAAGCATCATTGAATATCTATTGATGTTGTAGCACACTGACCTAGTAGAAAGTATAGATGACCTCTAGTGCAACCTAGGCGAACTTTGGTCAAAGGTGCCCATTCCCAAGCTGCTCCTGCCTATGTGAATTGCAACTAAATCTCTTACAGTATGCTTGGGAAGCTCTGTACTCTTTCTATTGGCTGTTAAAAACTCAAGTACAACACCCTCACCTTGGTTCGCTATTTACCCATTGACGTCTATTGAAGCAGAAGCAAATTCAGGTGGGTGATAGCTTTTGCCTAAATCTGGTCTGTTGGCATGTATGGACTTGTATTTTTATTACGTGGCCTTGAGAGCAAACCATAAAAAAAAACCATGACAGAATGAGGCCTCTATATTTTATTTCATTAATATTTTTTACGTCAGTATTAATCCACAAAATATTTGCAATGTTCAAACTTTTCAAAGTGTAAAATCGCTTCGCTGCAAATTTGAGTTCATTATTATGAGATTCAGATAAGAATGAAAATGTAGAAACACTTTTATTCACTGCAACTCTAGCTTGTAGTGAATTTCCTTTGCACAATGGAAAATGTAGCACATTCTTTCGTTCCAACTTTATGTTCTACAATTATAATTTTTGCAAAAATACCTCTGTTGATTTCCTCGCCACCTGTCCTGTTTTAGTTAGCTCTGTTCCATTCTCCAATTGAGTATGTTCTGAAGTAACTTTGGGGCGAGATTTACAAACCGTTTGCGCTGGTTTAGCCTCACAAAAGTGACGATAACCAGCGCACATTTTTTTGGGTGGTATTTTTTTTTCTAGCGAAAAATGTTGTTACTTTGGGCAGAGGGGGCATTACAAGGGTGGTACATGGGTATTCCCATGCAATCACGTATGCCTTTTGGCGCAAAACCATATTTACAAGGATTTGAAACACGCTTTTGTGCTAAAAGTTAACGCCCCTTCAAAGGAGGCGCTAACAGGAGAAATGCTTTCATTTCACTGTGCAGCACGTATGCAAAGTTGGAAAAGCTTTGCATTGCGCCTATCATGGTATTTTTGTACAGGAAGGGAGGCCTTTCTGTACAAAGCCTTTGCTCAACTAATGCACACACCCTAGCGCTGCGGCGCTAAAGAGTGTGCATGGTGCACAGTAGTTGAAATCAGCGCAAGGGAAAGGAGAAGAGAGAGCCATACATCTGAAGATATAGCTCTCTCCTGCTCCCTCCCTGTCGTGCTTCGCAACGCAGCCTCACGGGGTCTGCGCTGCGTTGCATAATTTTTCTGAAAAGTCCCCCCCCTTTGATTTGCCAGTCGACAGGTCTCTCTGCCCTCGTGTTCCTGTCACACTCCTTCAATGAGTTCTTGTCCACACTTCACAATGCATCGGTTTAATGTTCCTTGGACTCCCTGTGCTCCTTCTGTATGATTATCCTCGGTTTCTGTTGTGAAAAGTCCAAGGGGTATTTTCACAAGGATCCAACTCTGATTCATCCGCACCCTAACACAACAAAAGTGGAGATAGAAATAACGCCCCATTCACAAGCTGGTGCAAACTGCAGACATCGCCTGTATTCCTGCAATAACTGCCCAAAATGTTATCTCCACAGTGGACACCACCAACTAACCCTAATGAGATGCAGAGCAGGCATTCCCGCTCCTAATCTGCATCTGAAAAAAACACAACACCACTTTCACAACGAACTGCCAGACCTGCGAAACAAAAACATGCGATAAGCTGCAGTAGCAGCAGGGAGCTTTCACGTGCCTACTACTGGTATTAAGCAGGACAACTACCTGCAGCATGAAAAGGAGCCCAGCCAAGAGCCACACCTGAAGACCCACAAATACTATGGTGACAATGTTCATGCAACGCTGATACCCATGAGGGTCACAACACCCCCCACAACCACCCCAGGCCCCCCCACAGTCCCCTCCCCCGGACATACAAATACTGTGCACGCCAAAAGAGCCACAACAAACGCATGATGACGCACAGTGCCAAAATAAATACACACTTGTGTGGCCAGAAGAATGAGAAACAGTCACACAGCAGTGAAGTAACAAACAACAATTTTGAAACACAACACAAAACAGCAATGCAGAAGAGTCCTGTCGGGTCTGCCAGGTACAATCTCAACAACACAGCCTGGAAGAGAAAGCACAAAATCAAGTTGTGTGCCATGGGCACATCAAAGGAGCAAGACACAGAGAAGGAAAGTGAGCCAGACAGAGAAAGAGGGGGAAGGATATGAAGTTAGAGAGAGAGAGAGAGGGAAGCGAGAGAGGAAAGTGAAAGAGAAAGAGAGAGAGGGAAGGAGAGAGAGTGTGAGAGAGAGAGAGGGAAGGGAGAGAGTGAGAGGGAGAGAGGGAAGGGAGATATACTGAGAGAGAGAGAGAGAGAGAGAGAGAGAGAGAGAGGGTAGGGGGAATGAGCGAGAGAGGGAGAGGGAAGGGAAATCGAGTGAGAGAGAGAGAGGGAAGGGAGAGAGAGTGAGAGAGAAAAGGGAGACAGAGAGAAACCGCCACCCCTGCGCACACCGGCCCCACTGCTCATCTGCTGCAACTGATGTGTTCATCAGTAGGCACACCGCGTGCCCTTGCAAGCTCCAGTCCCCTGTCACGCCACCATGGCATTGTCCCACACATGTGCTGAGTCCTGAGTCATCAATGGTAGAGACCACATCAGTGCACACATCATCGTCACAGGCTGCACAACCACTCAGCAATTACGTGTGCCTCCAACCCTGTGCTACGCCAGGCAGCACCATGTGGTGGTAGGCCCCTGTCAGCCGCAAGGTATTTGGGTCCCACTTACCCTGTGCAATGCCAGTTAGCGCCACGTGGTGGTAGGCCGGTGTCGGCCACAAGGCCTTCGGTTGCCACCAACCCTTTCTGCAGCAAATCATTGGTATTGGTATTGGTATTGGTATTTGGTATTTGTAGAGCGCAACTATCGCTCCGGAAGGAGCATCCTGGCGCTAGCTGGAAGGTGTGCATACAGTTGTAGTTACAGAGGCAGGATTAGATGGCGGCCAAGACATACTCGTCTGAGAGACTGAAGATCCATGTTTTTAGTTGTTTCCTAAAATGAATTTCTTTGATCTGTGCCCTCAGATGGTGGGGCATGGAGTTCCATGCTCTGGAGGATAGATGGGTCAGGGTTTTACCCCCTTTGGTTTTTAAGTTGAATTTGGCGAGTTTTAGCAGGTTGTTGTTGGAGGATCTCAGGGTCCTCTGGGGGTTGTAGTGTGGGTAGCGTTTAATTAGGTATTTGGGGCCAGTGTAGTTAAAAGCCCGGAAGGCAACGATTAGGATCTTAAAAAGAATCCTTTTGTGCAGAGGCAACCAGTGGAGGGTTCTCCGAGCAGGTGATGCTGAGGACCTCCTGGGGAGTTTAAGCACCAGTCTGGCGGCGGAATGCTGGACGCTCTGCAGTTTTTTGAGTGTGGTTTTTTTCACACCTGCCATTAGACCGTTGCAATAGTCAAGGCGCGAGAGGATTAGCGCAACCGCTACCGCCTTTCTAGCATCCATTGGTAGGAAATCAAAGAATTTTTTAAGGGATTTGATAATCCCGAAGCAGCTTCCTGCAACATTCCTGACATGTTGGTCAAAGGATAGGTCAGTATCGAATATGACTCCGAGGTTTCTTGCTTTTGTAACGGTCTGGGGGGGAGCGGTGGAGTCCTCTGGCCACCAAAGATTAGGACAGAAGTTGACATTTTTCCCCATGGGGAGGATTTCTGTCTTGCTTGTATTGCACTTCAGGTGGTTAGTTTCCATCCACAGGAAGACGTCTTTCAAGCAGTTTTTAAGATTTTGTTCGGCATTCGTTGAGTTATCATCTAACGGGACTATGTGTTGGGTGTCGTCGGCGTATGATGTAACAGTAATGCCGAATGATTCGATCAGGGAAATGAGGGGGATAAGGTAGACGTTAAAAAGCAGGGGGCTTAAAATGGAGCCTTGTGGGACTCCAGATCGAATCTTTTTCTCTGCAGAGCTGAAAGGTCCTAGTGTGATGGATTGTGATCTTTCTGTTAGGAAGGATGTTATCCAGTCCAATGCCAGGTCGGAGATTCCAATGTCCTTAAGTCTGTCCAGGAGTATAGAGTGAGAGATTGTGTCGAACGCTGCTGTGAGGTCCAATAAAATCAGCACGGCGTTCTTTCTTTGGTCCTGTAGTAGTTTTATGGAATCAGTGAATTCAATCAGAGCTGTTTCCGTCGAGTGCTGGGGGCGAAAACCTGATTGTTGGGGGTGGAGGATATTGTTAGTTTCTAGATGGTTTTTGAGTTCCCTGTAGACTATCTGTTCCGTAATTTTTCCCAGAACTGGGAGAAGTGAGATTGGGCGGAGATTGGTAAGGTCTGAGGGGGATTTATTCGGTTTTTTCATTAAGGGCTTTACGATGCCTTGTTTCCATTCTCTAGGAACAATGCCTGTGCTGAGGGAGGTATTTACTATTTTGCTTATGATGGGATTAACAACTTCAATCAGCTGGTGAAGAATTCTAGGAGGGCAGGAGTCGGAGGGGGCACCTGACTTGCACGCTAGAATTACTTCCCGGGTTTGGGCTAGACTGACCTGTGAGAACGTTTTTAGATTTCCAGTAATTTTTCCTGCTTGTTCCGAGAGGGTGGGGGACTGGGAGATTTTGTATGGGGAAAAGTTTTTTTGAATGAGGTTGATTTTCTCTTCAAAGAAGTCTGCTATTTGATCGCAGAAATCTTGGGAGGGAGGTATTTCAGGCTGTAACGCTTTGGGATGAGTGAAGGTTTTAACAATTGCGAACAGAGTTTTTTGTTTTTGCTTAGCCTCATTGATGGCTTTGATGTAGAAATCTTTTTTGGCGCTTTTTATAATGGAGTGGTAGCTTTTCCTTAGTTGGACATAGGAGTTTCTGTCTGTACTGTCGTATGTTTTACGCCATTTGCGTTCCCCTTTTTTGCAGAGTAGATGGGCTTTAGCTAATTCTGGCGTGAGCCAGGGGGTGTTTATTTTGCCTTTTTTATCTGTTTTCCTGGTGCGTTTGGGTGGGGCGCGTACTCTGATTTCGTGTTGTATCCAGTTATGGAAGAGTTTGGAGTCCTGTTCTACGTTACCCGTCAGGCTAGGGATCTGAGTCTCAATGGTAGGCTTGAGTTTGAAGGTGTCTTCTACCGTTTTCCAGTTGACGTGGTTCTCTGGAAGTGGGCTGGGTTTAATTGAGTTTTTAGGGCGCCCTTTATGAATGAACACCATGGAACGTTCATCATCCAGTCACCACCAGCAGAGGGAAATATATTAGCGGTATCATATGGTCTGTGACACCTGTGCTGGATGGGTGTGGTGTGTGTGCAGACCTGCCCTCAGGGAGTGGCTGTGACATGCTGACAACTAGACCAGTGACCTGCATACCACCAGCGAGTACACGGTGTACCAGGACTCATGCTGGTGTCGCGTATTGGATTTATCTCCCCTGCATTGTAAGATTGACTTTGCTTAGCGCAGATTCCTTCACGCCGGCATCAAGACCACGGCTGATCGCATCACTTGGACCAGTTGCGCGCACTGAATCATCTGATGATGTAGTTTAGTTCCTATATTCCAATAGGCTCTGCGTATTGGAATAATATTTCCTATAGATTTGCCATAGGACTGCAGTATACTAAACATAATTGTGTGTGCCGGCTAGCTCAGAGATCACTAGAAACTTTCTCAAATACACAACAAGGGATTAGTTACTGACAACTGAATAAACATGACAACTTTGTTTCCCCAAGAATCAAAACATATCTTCAGAGCCATGGAAACAATAGATAACTATTTTACTCAGTCAATTGTGCATGCTTCATTTCTACAGAGATGCACAGAAATAGAGAAACAGGAGTTTCAATAAAAGGGGTTTATTGAACAGTCTTCTTTCTCATGCAAGAGAGGTGAACTGTCAAAATCGTTAGACAGAACGCAAAGTATAATGCGTACAGCGAGAACAGTAATATAAAATAATATTGTGAAAGCATTGTCTGTTGTTACAACATGTAAAAATACATATATAAATAACATAGGCTAAAATACTCAACTGGGGCTTCTAAAATACGCCTACCCCAGTGTACCTAACCTAGGTCTAGTACCAGGGAAGAAGTCGGTGTTTGACTTTTAGCATATTGGAGTTCTGGACTTTTAATTACGGTCCAGAGGTGTCAGGGACAACACCCGAAGACCCCTGAGTTCTACCTGTCTCGGTGCACAAATGAACAGAAACACAGGCTTCTCGATGGTGGCGTCAAAGACCAAAGGTTTATTACTGCAGGGACACAGAAGTCACAGAAACTACACACGGGCATATTCTAGGAGCCTGTTCGATTTGCATTAAGTGGTTGCTCCTTAAATACAAAATATTTAGCTGGGGGCAACATTCTCCACATACTGGTACATTTCTTAACCTTTATGTCCTAAACAGTAAATATTTGGCGTTACATAGGAATCGTCAACAATATCTGATGTCAAAACATTACGAACGAGGGGTTCCCACTGTTCCATCATAATCCCATGTCAGTTTTCCATTCAAGAGCCGGACCGCCTCATCGTAAATTTTGTTACCTCCCCCTAATAAAGGCCCAGAAGGAAAGGAGCAGAGCCAGGTGCAGAAGATAGAAAAACAGGATAAGAGATGTTTGTGGGTCGTAAATGGGCAAGGCTACCAGCTTTGGCCGCCTAATCATGATCAGGCCAACGAACACGAGAACCAGTATAGCAGGACTGGCCTCGGGCAGATGAGACAGCTTCTGCCGAGTCATGCGGCCACAGCGTTTCTGTCCTAAGGTGCACGTGTCACTAGCAAGGTGAATCGCCGGCTAAAGCCTACGTGTCCTTAAGTGAAATGAAGTGATCAGAGGTCACTGCGTGTCCATTGACTATGTGAGGGCAAGAAAACAAGATGGATGCCATGATCTAAAATGGATGCCATCGGTGTATCGGAAATGTGGTTATAACAGGAGTGCTCTTGCTTGTAGCATAGCGAAAACACCAGGATATACTAAATGGATCATTTGCGGTTCATCGGTACCTAAATTATGAGTTTACGATAATGTTGAAAACACGGGTTCAAATCGTCACGGAACCTCAATAGGTTTAGTTCTGCCACGAATTGCCAAAGATTTCTCTAGGTTCTAATCAGCTCCATACCTTAGAATTAGAGAGGTTGGTATCTCTTTCACGGACTCGATTTCACAACACCCTTTCAAGGGGAGTCAGAAACACTAGAGCTGGACTTCTTGGCAGGAGATGACAGCTTCTGGTCAGTTCTTCAGCTGGAGAGTTGGCTTCCTTCGGCATTTGCTGTAGCGAGCTGCATCATGCAAGCAGGTAGTCGAACTGCACCGAACTACACCGTGCTTTGCTATAGCAAGTGAAGGTATATTTATACCTTGAAGCTGTTTAGAAATGCCAGCTTTGACGTAAAGTCGGGCATATGAACATCATAGATGAACCCCTAAGGAATAGTTGTTCATGCGTAATAATGAGTTTCTTGGTGAAATCAATATCCAGACTAGGGGAAGTCCCTTCTGCTTAAAAGTCTGGTTTTCCAAGAAATCGTTGTGACATAGATGAACGGATGGAAGTAGCCATGCTTGTATTTGGGTAGAATGGGCTATGCCTAAATAAGGACTGGATGTCTATGCCTATATAAGGGCAACACAAATTGTACCTATAGAAGGGCATGAATCGGAAAAAATGCATACAGAATATAAATCGATACACAACAATGACCTTTAATTCACGATTGGTTTAATTGGTGATTTTTTGGGGCTGTCTCTTCTAACTCCCCACTCTTTTCCTGATGAAGACCCGCCTTAACTTCTTAATTAAGCCTTGACAGGGTTGAAATGTTGACGATCCCACACGGTTCAGATCTATCATGTCTTTGGCTGCAAATGAATGAATATTTTGTATAATTGCCAGAGCAATTTTTTGTCCTAATATTCTGGCCTTAATTATTCTCTTCCTTGTACATATTGCATATGCAATCACCTTGTACATATTATATGCACTGTATTCTACCACTAAGCACAAATGTCACCTTAGTACACATCACTATAGACTTCACCTTGTCTTGACAGCCCTGTCTACAACTTGCATGTATATATAAATGCCTTAATTTATATAAATATCAGTATACACATCAACTTGCGTCAGTGATTTTGCTATGTGTTTCATTGTTTCTCAATTTTGTGGAGAACACTAATGAAGGTTGCATAAAAAATAACACACATAACTAATCTTTCTGAAAGAAATAGTGCTTATGCCCGACAGGACCATTGTTGTTGTTTGTATACATAAATGAATGGAGCCAGTTAAGAGTCTCGCTTACAGAAAGTTCTATTGAAAAGTTTGTGAAAAAGGTTTTAGAAATTCAAATGTCCTAAGGGTTCAAATGAGAAAGCAAAAATGACTGCATATTCTAAATTCTTCTCTACTTAATTTGTCATTAGGATAACTTTCAGAAAAAGATCAAATAAGACAGGAGTGGGCTGATACTTATGTAAATGCACTCTTCTCATCTAATAATATTGACACTATAGAATATCAAAAATCAAAACTGTGGGCTAAAAATTATGGCTGGCTAAAATCCCTCTGAGGGATTTCCGACTCATCCATTGTTGACTTTTTAAAACCTCACAATCAATGGTTGTCAACTAACTAAAAGTGCTGGTCAAATGGATTGGGTCCCATTCACTTCTGTGTCAATGTGAAATGGCTATTTTGATGGAGAGGGTTTTTTCAGGAAACTATTAGGGGTTGCTACTAATCAGAAAAATACAAGCATAAAAAAGAAATGATGATATAGTAATAAAAATGGAAATACATGTTTAAAGTTATAGAACCTTCAGCAAGTATTTAAATTTAAAATACAGTTGATTCTTTAGTGACAGGTTCAATCCCATAGCGATGAACCAGCCTTCCTAGGTTGATCTGATGACAGAGGTCTATATTTCTTAGGGACAAGACCTATGTTCATATTGAAACAGTTGTGGGAGTTTACGCCCAGGTTTGAAAGGTTACCTTTTCTTATGAAACAGAAGAGGCAAGTTCACACTAAAAGAGGCAAATCATCTATAATAGATCTGTGCACGAGGAGAAGCATCTTAAAAATAATCCTATTTGGCACAGGGACCAACTCTAATTTTGTTAAAGCCATGGAAGCTAAAGATTGGTAGTAGAGCCAATGCTAACATTGCTATGACATTCTGAATCCTGGAAAATTGTTTGAAAGGGTAGGCACAATATCCCCAAACCTGCTCAAGATTAGCTCTAACACCATAGTCCGCAGAGGAATAAGCAGAAGCATTACAATGTTATTCATTTCTTTTTTATTAATAGAGCAAGGTAGCTAGAGGATAACTTTTTGAATTGATTGGTTGAAGAAAGTTCGCTATAGAATTAAAATCTCAGTTATTTTTATAGTAGGGAGCGACGTCTCCTCAGATCAGGGCACAAGATTGGGAGGGACGGGCAGTGCTATTCTTAGAGCAGCAGAGGATTTCAAGTTTGTTGCCATTACATTTAAGCACATTTGCCATAAACTGTGCAGAAATATATTTAATCCAGAGGTAGAGGTTTTTTGAAAGCTGCTGAAATGAAAGGTCTGTGGAAATGTTTAACTGAGTGTCCTCCAGTTGAGTAAGTGGTCTGAGATACATATTAGGTAAGGTTGGGATCAGCAAGGAGCCCTGCAGGAAACAATGCCCAGTATTTCTTAAGTCTATGACTGCTGAATTTTTGTGTTTTTTTTTTAGTTCAAAGCGTTAGTTTTGTCACTGACATATGCACCTAACTATACTGCTACTTCCATCATTGTTTTTCTCTTTTTTTATTAATTTTTGTTTTGAATTTTATATCAGCAACCAGTTAAGTCACAGTACGCACAAAAAAAGGCAAAATGAATATTTCAACATATCAAAACAAGGTTGAGACATTATATCATTATACAATCATGTCTTAAATTCATAGCCAGTTAATATTCGGGGACCACAGTTGTAACCCCTGAGATTTCCTCCTCATACCCTTTGTTTTATAGGCCGCAATCTCAAGATAATATGTTGGTAATAATCTAGATTGCCAACTAGTGAAGGTTGGTGGCTCAGAATCAAGCCATTGGGATGTCATACATAAACGAAAAATAGACATACATATAAATATGAATCCTTCCTCCATTACCGGTCAAAAATTGACTCCCCCTTCTAGCCGGCCCATAATCACCAACTCCGCAGAAAGCTTATGAGATATACCTAAAACCTGAAAAAATTGCTCAACATCTTTAACAAACTGAGTCAACTTAGGACAATAAAAAAACATATGGAGTGCATCTGCAGCATACAACCCACAACGACTGCAGCTAACCCCCGACTAGATTTCCATTTAGCCAATTTCTTTGGGGTACAGTATAAGTCATAAATTGACATACAGTGTCGACTGTTCAGGGGGCCATTAAATAAAACTATCATGGCTAACTCAAGTATCTTTTCTAGGTTAATTCGCTCCACCCCAAGTCTATTTTGCTGTTTTATTTCCCAACCATCAATATCATTCTACACCCCTTTCATAAATATCTGATAAAGTGGTCCCATTCTTACTCGTAATCTAATTGCTTCTAAAATCTCTACCTTATAGCAAAAAAATTGTTTCTGCTTAATTTTCTCTTCCAAAAAACTGTGTAACTGAAGATATTTAACCCCTTCGCTGCGGGGGGTTAATCCCCCGCTGTGCAGGTGGGGGGCGCGCACAGCGCCCCCATGCTCATGACGAGCTCAGCTCATCATGAGGCACGGCGCTCCTGTGCTCATGACGAGCTCAGCTCGTCACGGCCACACCCGTTCCCGTGGAACGCTCAGCACAGCAGGGGAATTATCCCCGCATGCGAGCATTCCACGACTCATGAAGAGCTGAGCTCGTCATGAGCACCGGAGCGCCATGGCTAATGAAGAGCTCAGCTCGTCATGTGCCTCAAAGAGGCTAAAAAAATAGTTTCAAGCTAGTTTGTATTTCCTCTGTAAAATTCAAAAGAAAAAAGTTGATCCCCCTGAAAAGGATCTCCAAAGATAGAAATCCCAGCATTATGCCATCTATTCATTACATGGTCATTAAATATTTCGGGCAAAAGCGGGCAATTATGAAGTGGCATACCTAAAATCAAGTTAACCCCGAAACCCAATTTCTTCTTCACATTACTCCAAATTACAAATGCAGACCATACAACCTTACATTTAGTTTTCTTATAGTAGCTAGGTTCTATTATATGATTAAGACATAGCCTGGCCTCCTCCTAATAACATCTCATAGATAGACGAGGTAGCAAAGTCTTCCGTCGGATCTTCCTGTAATATTAGCACCCCCATATGTTGTAGTATAGCAATCCAATGATATAATTGAAAGTTAGGCACTCCCCAACCACCTTGTGCTCTTGGCAGCATACACCACTTAAAGCTCTCCTAGAGCGCCGATAACTCCACAAAAACCTCGCACACATTCTCTCAATCCGGGAAAAAAATGTAGAAGAAATAAGTAGAGGGATGGTCTGAAAAATATACAAAAACTTAGGAAAGATTAACATTTTCAGGACATTACTATGCCCATACAGAAAAAGATGTCAATTGTTAATCCGTTCCAACGTCTTGTTAGAGGAAGCAATGATTGGATCCAGATTCAAAGGGAGAATATCCCCCACTGTTGGAGATATTTTAATCCCTAGATAGGTTACCACGGGTTCAAAATTAATATCTACCGGGCGACGGGCCACTGAATGAATCAATTGTGTTTTGGACACATTTAGTTTATAACCCGAAGCCCGTCCAAAGACCTTGGCTGCTTCAATGATCTCCGGTAAAGCATTGCTAATATCTGATGTTGCGACTTTGATATCATCTGCGTATGAAAATATTTTATATGCCTCATTATTTATCACGACCAGTTTGATTATTTCATTACTCTCCATGGTAAGTATAAAAGGCTCAATATATAAAGCGGATAACAGGGGGGAACAAGGACAACCCTGCTTTTTCAGCATCCAACAGGGCCACTCCAACCGGGGCGTTAGTACCCTGTGACCAGTCCAGCATGGAGACGATCCTCCTAACATGATCCGTGGTGTCTCTACGTTGAATGAAGCCATGTTGTCTAAGAGACTCCAATCCTGGCATCATCTCATTCAGCCTATTTGCAATTACCTTTGAGTATATTTTGCCATCTGAATTGAGCAGTGAAATTGGTCTATAGGACCCCAAATTGGTATCTTTTTTCCCTTTTTTCCTAAAAACCACTATCATCACTTTAGACCATGAGTCCGGAGAAATACCAAAAAATGCCTGCTGACAAACCTCTAGTAGTTCGTTCTTCAATTCATTCTTAAAAGTTTGGTAAAACTCCAATTGAATTGTATCAGGGCCCATAGCCTTCCCCTGCGCTAATCCTAATAAAGAAGAATCAACTTCTTCCCATACCAAGGGAGCAGATAATATAGCTTTTTGTGTATCCGTCAAAACCCCAGATACCAGATTCTTCCTCATTATTTAGTTGTAAGTCTATTCCTTCTTTGCTATATAAAGATTGATAAAACCCTTGAAATGCTACAAGAACACCCTCCTTCGTTTCCTGCAGTGTTCCATCTAGGTCTATTATCTTAGTAATCTTGTTATAGGTAGCTTTTTCCCTTAACCGTTTAGCCGGGGTTCGGCCAGTTTTCTCACTAAATTCGTACGCCTCCTCCTTGTACTGTACATACTTTTCCGCAATATGGTCCGCTATGTTGGCATATGCAGCTGCCCTTTTCTTAGTAAGATCCCTGTAATGGCTGGATTTTCTGAGTAGGTGGGATCAGCCCCCAGGGGCCCCTCCAACCCAGCCAGAACGTACTCACCTTCCCTCCTCAGGACCACCTATCCAGGCACCTGGTACCTACCTGAGGATGGGGAACTCGCAATATACAAGCTCATATTATTAAAAACACCACTAAATCTATAGGGATACTAAGAATACTCACTGATTACTAGGGATATCCATACCCTACACCACACTTATTCACATCAGTTGGTCTCGCGGCCACCCTGACCCAGACCGTTCTACCCTAGGGCAGATATGACACACAATCCGGTGCGTCTACACACGGGCCTGCAGAACCCAATGCTCCCTTTTCCAAACTGTTCGCAATCCTGCGAAACTACACACTAGTTCGACTACCTAGTGCTCTCATTTACTCAAGCCACAATCCAGTGGGTATCCACACTGATCTCATATTCAGTGCTCTCACTAACGCCGCATATCAACGACGACCACATTCCTATGAACACCTATACATATATATATATATTGGGAAGTCTCTTCACTAAGGGTCTGCTACTACAATAATATTATGGGATGGTGTACTAACTTAGTCCCTTGGTTGCAAGTCTCCTCTCTCCCTCACTATTACTTACCTGATCAGGGGTAGCATCTGTTCAAACAGCAATAACTACCAGGAGTGATTAACCTCACTGTATGGGGATAAAGATATACACACTATGTGACTGAGTTATTTCTTGATTTAAGCGCTCCTACCCCCTTTTTGATCCATCAGTGGCTCAACAGCAACTGGCTTGAAGCCAGGATAACTTTATCATAAAAGAACTCATGCACACTAATTCACTAATTAATGGGGTCATTTATTTAATCAATAATAAAACATACATATACAAAACTATGGGGGGGTCTCTATAACTAGCAGTAACTTTAACACACCGCTGAAAGAGAAGGATTAAACATAACAGGAACACTCCGCTGAAAGGGAAAAGATTAGACATAAAGTGTAAGTGTAACTAATTCAGACTATCTCACCTATTAGAAGGAAGATTTCTCTCTCTGCCTCTGGTGGGATTAGGGCTCTCTCTCTGCCTCTGGTGGGATTAGGGCTCTCTCTGTCTCTCCCTCCTTCACCACATCACCACGCCTCTGGTTCAGTTGCTCCAGCTGACAGCCTTCTTTGATGCTCTCTGCACTGCTTTCTCTCTCCTCATCTTCAGCAATCGTCTGCCTTCTTTCTCCATTCAAGAACTGCACTCTATTCTGCAGCTCCAGCAGACATCCTCTCTCTCTCTGCAAGCTGTTCTGAGCTCCAAGCTGTTCTGAGCTCCCAGCAGTTCTGTGCTCCAAGCTGTTCTGAGCACCACGCTGAACTGCACACCACGCTGGACTGACCTCCAAACTGAACTGAACACCAAACTGAACTGAACTGACCACTCCTCCTCTCCTGTAGCTCGCTATTATGGATTCCTCTCCCCTCATGGAAATTTCCACCGGAGGGCTGTCTCCTACCGAATTCCTGTGCCAGCTCCCAGGCTTCCACGCAACCGCAGTGGCCATCTGCTTGTTACGTCTGGGCCCAAGAGAAAAACACATTTCTCGGATAAGAAGCAGTCCTAACTGGATTTCCCTCTAGCACAACAGCCTTAACTATAAACATTGCCTTTGCCCTGAAAAGCCTCTCAGCTTCATCAAGATGGAGTCCCTCTAGCTCTAGGCCTGTAGGCCTGAAAGGGGTGAAATGCTCCTTAGCTCTGTCAGAATACCTACATAAACCATACCAATGTGTCTAATATGTCAAAGCCAATAGGCAATAGACAGGTTAAAGTCAAGAATAAAGGCATATTAAGCGGCTATCCTCTTCTAGATCTGGAAAAAAGGGCTTAAAAGGGCCAACACAGGCTATGAATACCTATACTAGATGCGAGCAAGATTAATGATCTATATCACTGCTAAATAAAGCCAAAAACTCTGCCATTACAGATCCCTCTGAGCTCTAATCGGATCTAAACCGAGACCAATAACAGCAGCCAATTCTCTTTCTGCCAATATCACTGAGTCAAAGTCCTTTTTATGTTTAGCCCATTCCTTGTTGTATTCAGCATTGGCAAAACTCAGTGTTTCTCCTCTGACTACAGATTTTAAAGTATCCCATTCTATTCTCATATCAGCTGTTCCTTTGTTTAAATTCCTAGAACTCACGAATCACCTTAATCATAAATTGGCGATATTCTTCATCCATTATTAACTTCCTCTCGAAAGACCATGTTTGATTCCCTTCTTTCAGGTCAGATCCCAGAGTGATCTGCACACTCACAGGATTGTGATCCGAAACCAGCTTAGGATGAATCTCAATACTAGCTCTCCCATACAATATAGAGGATACAAAAAAGTTGTCTAGCCTAACGAATTTTAAATGAGGGGCAGAAAAAAAAGTGAATCAAGGGTCGCTGGGGTGTATTCTTTTCCAGACGTCATATAGCCCATGTTCTCATATCAGCCCCCTCAATGACCTAAAAACGTGTTTCTTTCTGCCTTTATATACATTACTTGACCTCATATCCATCTGAGCATCAATATGAATATTGAAATCGCCACACATGACGACTGGCTGAATACATTGGGCCAATTATATATTCAGATAATTCATAAATTTGACATCATCTAAATTGGGGCCGTATACATTACACATAGTGAACCTTTTTTGATTAATTCTGAATTCACTGATTGCCCAGCGTCCCCATTTGTCTGATGCTGATTTAATACAAACACCCAGACCACGTTTCAAGGAGATCGCCACCCCCTTTTGACCCCTGTTTGTTTAGAACACACTATTAATTCCAGCCCCAAAGTTTTTAGATACCCCCTATTAATCCATGAGATATGCGTTTCCTGTAAGCATAGCAGATCAATGTGTAGCAGCTGTACAATCCTAGCCAATACCCTCCTCTTCTTAGGATTGTTAAGACCACATACATTCAGAGTACAAACCTTTAGTTTCTTATCCATTTTCACTGGAACAAAAAATACGGACCAAAACATAAGTATAACACAGGTAAAGCTGAAATATACCCAAAAGACCTTCAACACATAACATTAAACATACTCCTCTCTTATATGAGATCTCTTGTCTACTCTTGAGCCTTTTAGCTTGTGCCTTAACTGTTGCTGAATTTACACCCCCACACACCTCCACCATGCTCCCACCACCTCAATCCTCCTTGCCCCCACCACCATCCCTATTCCCACCCCTCCCTCCCTACCCACCCTTCCCACCACATGAGGCCCAGGGGCTATTAGTCCCTGCATTACATGGAGTACTTTGCTCCCCCCCAGGGCAGATGGAAAATAGAAAACAAAACAATCACCTAGTCTCTATATTAAGGACCCCAGAATACTATATATAGGGCAGCATTAACTATCCCTTTCTACAGGTTTTAGCAGCGGGCAGTTATTACCATATCCACCAGCTAAACTCAGCTTATTTCTACAATGAACCCAGATATTCCTTAGCCTCTATTTCTGAAAAAAAGAATCTAGTCTGACCCTTTACAATTACTTTAAGTTTAGCTGGATTCTGCAGAAAAACAGTAGCCCCTTTACTCTGAAAGCCAGGGATAAGCTGCCGAAGATGCCAGCGTTTTGATACTGTAGCCTGACAAAAATCTGGTCTCACAAAAAAATTACACTCTTTAGCTACACCCTTCCTGTCAGGCCTGGCAAGTGAGAATATATTCTCTCTGGCTAGAAAGTTGTTGAAGCAGACTAGGATCGCTCTTGGACGTTCTTCTCCACCTTGCCTCAGTTTCTTCACTGAGAATGGAAACCTATGAGCCCTTTGTATTTCTCTTAACCAGTCCCATGAGGTCAGCTCAGGAAAAGCCTCTGTCAAAAGGTCTGCTATAAATTTCCGCACGTCATTTCCTTCTTTTTTCTCCGGAATGCCTAAAAAACGCAGATTGTTCCGGCGTGCTTGATTCTCAAGCTCAGACAGCTTGTTACTAACATCGTCCCGGTGAGCTTTAATGGCCTCAAGTTCAGTTTTCTGGGCTACTGCCTCATCCTCTAATAACACAATTCTGGCTTCGGCTTCCGTGGCTCTAACCGTGGTGTCTGAACAAATTTTGATCCCCCGGCACACTGCATTTTTCACTTTACTACATTTCGCTTGGGTCCTGGTATTTTCAGCTTTTATCTCCACTCTATGTTTCATCATCGTTTCATAGATAGTAGCAAGAGTAATCTCCTGAGGTGGATTCAGTGTCTCTTCCTGTGGGGATTGTGATATTTCGGGTAACACAACTTCTGGGGGGCTTTTGTTATTCCCTGAATTTGTCTTCTCCATATGGGATTTTTTGTGTTGGTTCCCTGTCTTCCTTGCTCTTCTCACTGTGACATCACTCATATTTGCGGAAGCAGTGTTTGACGTTATTTCAATCTCCGAGCTACTACCCTCTCTATAGTCCTGCCAATCCTTACTAACATTTGTACTCTCGTCCGAAGAGGGGTCAGAAAGTGAATAAAAATTATCAATTGCTTTCTGTGATCCCATAAGATCTTGTACAGAGTTACCACCACTTAGTGCCAAGGAGTCTATTTCAGACACAAGATTGTCCAGACTGCCGAATACTGCTTGCTTAGAGCTAGGAACTACATTGTCCATAATGCCTTTCTCCAGACTTAAGGACTCCGCCACCATTGATCTCTGCAAAGGCGAAGAATGATCTGGATTAATGCCACCATCAGCTGCATAATTTCCCCCCGCTTCTCCATGTATTCTGGGCAGGGTATTTTCAACATTAAATATTCCATCAGGTATTTCACTTGGGACCCCATCTGCAGAGCCCTCCACAGACAGCTGTGCTGCCCCCTCACAATTTGCCATTCAAACAGCGCAGGTAGTGTATTTGCCCCTTGTTAAGCAGTTTGCATAGCCGGCTTGTCCACAGGGTCACCCCCCTTTTTAACTTTTGGTATAGCTCCCTGTTGCTGTTGTTTGCGGGACTCACCCGCTGACCGCTCACCTGCAAAAGCGTCCTCGGTAGCGGGCTGCTCTTTACCTTTTTCGCTGCGGGTCACAACTTTCGACAGCATAGCTTTCTTTGCCTTTCGGGGACCTCCACACCCGCGCACCACACCAAGCTGGAAGCCAAGAAAGAATGGTAGGCGCCACTCCAATATACTCTGGCGAAAGAGAAGGCGTCCCACCGTCATCCGGATGCAGTCGATTTGCTCCACTCAAGCCGCTACAGGTGTGTCTAAGGCAACGCAGCAAACGCGGAATAGCAGGAAAAACGGGTGCTCATGTAAGCGCTTCTGCTTCTTACAGCCCGCTGCTACTTGAGGCGTTTTTTAATTACTCCACTTCTCGCCGAGTACTCAATTCGTACCCACACTGGTTCTCCACATTCTACTCCCAAAATTTTACATATATTTTCCGTGTCTGCCCGGGGTCAGAAAACGCTGTATACCATCCGCCACTGGGAGCAAGGGCTGAGCTGTTCACACAGCTCACGCCACGGACGCCATCTTGCCTCTCCGGCTGTTTACCCACCATTGTTTTTCTCAATGAATTTCTAGGGCTTTTTTTAAATGAAAAACAATCTTTTTATCACAGCTAACTATAAAGTTACATCAACCTTTGTTTTATCTCAGTGAATTTTGAGTTTTTTTAATGTAATGTAATATGTTACCATATTTGAAGCCACCTTCCTGCCACCTCTGACCAGACCCTTCAGCAAATCCCCACAGGCAGACCACCCTATGCTAGGCATGGCCTTTGTGCATAGCAGGAAATTGAGAAAAGGGCATGGTATGCAGCGAGGCCCAGTGGCTGATTCACTTGAAGGCAGCCAATTCCCACACAGGTGGCCAACCCTAGACTGCACACAGTCTTTTATCATGAACAGTGTGGGAATTAACAATTGAAAGCCTGAGCAACAAAAGTACAAGGTAAAGGCACATATAGATTCACAACTCTTCGTTGAAGTAAATTTCTCTTTTTATTCCATTTTCATAGCATCCTCAGTGATCACAGTTCTTGATATCTGTTGTCTAACCTAAAGGATGAACACAAGGTTGCCCAAGTCACACACCAAACCAGAATGAAAGGAAAGTATCAGTGAGATGCACCCTTATTGTGCCTACGTGCTCACAAGAACAAGGCGTGAACAGCTATAGTAAAAAGGAAGAGTACAGTCGAACCCATATAAACCACATCACATTGTGAATAGAAAAAAGCCCTATAAACTTACCAAAAGGTCAAGAATCATAAGGGCCTGTGTTAAGATTTTTCAACGAGACGCAACCCCGTATAAGCCTGGTTCCTTAACAGAGGAGCAAAAAATATTAATCCATCATATACATAAACTGAGAGGCTGTCATAAAAACAGAAACTCATCTATTACACTAATCAAAACTTAACAGAAAATTGAGTTTTTAAGCATCTTGATAGAATGCTTCAGTTTGCCCAAATCAGTATGAGGGTTTTACGTTTTGGCACCCACCTTTTTTCTCTGCCCCAGCTTGACGGATTTCCCCAAAACCTTTCCGGAAGGATATAAAGTGAATTGTTTGCTTTTTTGTAAAGTTTCATAAAGATTGATCAAACAGGCAAATTGCAAGTATGCCTTCAATTACCTTTTGTGTGTTTCATGTTCCACTCTAAGGGGCTCATTAGTATGGCTCCCAGGAAATGAGACCGCCCGCAAAGGGTGCAGCGGTCCCGCTCATTCCATTAGGATGCGCCCGCCACAGTGGCGGGAGCATCCTGCATTCCTGACATTGTGGCGGGTGGTGCTCAAAGCACCGCCTGCCACAATGCCAGAAATGCAAATCGTGCATTTGGCAGCACAACGTGACAGGCACCATGCGTTGCCTGCCACGTTGTACTTGCAAATGCAGGGGGGGTACCATAGGTACCTCCCATGTGTTCCCCCCACCCCCCAGAATCCCTGGGGCCCACTGCAGGCCCCCAATGGTGAGGACCCCCTGCCTTTCGGAGACAGCATTGCAGCCACCGAAGGCATGACCCCACATGCATCATAATATGAATGGCGGTGTCTGTCAGACACCTCACACCCTATTAACTGCTTTTCTGCCCTGGCCGATTGCCTACAGGCGGAACACCGGCGGACAGTTTTTCCATCCACTAGGCCCCCCCGTTATAGTAATATGGCAGGGGGAATAGGCATACCGGTGGGCACATATGTCGGGCAGATCGCCACAGCCATGCGGCCAGTTTGTGATCCGCCTGACATACTAATGGAACCCTATGTGTCATTGGTATGCCTAGACATGGGCTCAATGCTTACTATGTCTTTGGAACCAAGCTGTACCTGGCTCATGAACACATAATTCAGGCATAACCAGCCCTAGATTGCTTGTGTTCCGATTCAGAGAAGACCTGGCCTGGCAGTTCGGGATGGACTTTTCCCATGTGGAGAAGGATCAAGACTGATTTCCCTTTGGGTGGGTCCAAAATGAAATGGAATGGTGAGCAAAAGAATGATGAGTTTGAATGCTAGCCTGAGCAATTGCAAGTGGTTGAACAAATTGCAAGCATTCCTCCCACTATCATTTGTGTGTTTCATGAATAATCAAAAAGCACCAAAATTATTAGCAGACCAAAAAACGCATTATCTATGAAAAGCAAGCCTAACTATATTTGGCCAGTGGCGACTGGCACTGGGGAATATACATATGTATGTGTCGTCCTTATGTAGAGCAAGATGTTAAATTTGTTTTGGATCTGTATGTCACTTTGCCCCATATCAAATGTATATATTGCTTAAGACAAGTGGTACATTGTAATACATTGTAATTTCATGTGGTCTCTCTGGGGGCAGTTGAAACATGCGAGCGTAACCAGTCACTAGGTGATCAAATATAAGTTGTTTAGTATTACTGTACACTGTTTAGAATGTGTGGTACCACACAATGTGTTAGAAATGCGAACCAAGGGCTGCCAGATTAATAGAATTGTATGTACACAGAATTTTTGTCATTAGCATTTTGCCCTCATGCAGTTATTTCGATGTTGAAAACACAGTGTCAATATGGCGGCATTGTTTACTCCTCCCCGGTCACAACAGGAGAGATCTATTTTAATGTCATAAACACTTGAATCACATGAGTGTATTTAAAAAATGGAAAAACAAATGTAATTAGACCCATGAATTAGTACTTGTATGAGTGCCTGTATGGTGGATTCCGTTGGTGTGTGACTAACTGTATAAGTGAATGATTAGGTGTCTCAGTGAATGTATGGGTGAGTGACTGGTTGAGTGAATGTTTGTATCAGTCTTTCAGTTGGTGTCTAAGTGGCCGTATGGGTATGTAAGTGAGTATGTGAGTGGTTGTATGGGTGATTGAACTTTCACTCACATGCACAGACACAACTCTTATATATCTGGCACTAATGTAGACAGTGGCATACTCACCTAATTAACATAACAGTAACTAACACACGAAAGAGGCGATCCATCTCACCCCTTACATATGTATGTATAGAGTCTTACACTCAAAAACAGAACCAGCGATGTATCCAGAATCTTATTTACATATGGAAACATACCACCACATAGGGACTGACATACTCATTCAGATATCTAATAAAGAACTTACACTACCAAGTCACCCATCCAGAGAAGTAACTCTTTAAACATGTCTCATGCCTGGAATACTTGAGGATGGGCATCCAGTTCTACTGCTTGGCTTACTTGGCATTTATAACTACGTGACAAGCATTAAGCTGCTGTTCTGGCAGATATAACTCAACCATAAGGTAGCCTGTAGCTAGGCCAAACCTTACGCTCCTATGAGCATAAAAGCTAATGCATGTAGTTAGATGTTTTAGTGAGCTACATGTACACTTTCAGGCCCAAATGCTCAGTTATACATCCTGTCTTTCGCTCCGATTTGAATCTCATATAAGCACACAGAAAAAGGGAGACCCACTAATACACCCCCTCAGACAGTGTCACAAGCATCTAAACATACACTTGCATGCACAGACACAACTCTTATGTATCTAACACTAATGGATATATATTTGAAGAGCCATACAGTCAAAAACAGGACCAGACATGAATTATGAAACTCATTTACATATGGAAACAGACCACCATAACAGGACTGAAACACTCAATTCAATTCAATTCAAAAACTTTATTCGATTATTAAAAGTACATACATGCATGATACAATAAAATACATATAAAATACGGCTAATTTATAAATACTCATGTAAGAAAGGACATATTTTTCCTCAGATATACCGATTTTAGAATAAAAACAGCGGTAAAAAAACAAATGTCCTGCGAGTCAAGTCCAAATAAAAGCCTCATAGCAGATTCAACAGGGGATACATTATATTTTTTTAAAAGTGGTTTCAAATAGGTTTTACGGAGATGAAGATAAATGGGCAAATCAATAAAAAATGCTCCGGACATTGCTTTGAAGTCCCATCACATGGGCAAGGGGCAATAGTGTGAGTCTTAACATGCGGACACGCACAAGCAAATGAACGGTCCCCATTCGCAGTCTTGTCAAAATATATTGGTGAGAACGAATGGTAACCATTTTAAGGTATCCTGCGAAGCCCGGTCCCAACATATTATACTTATCATAAAAAACATGTGTGGGGTACAGAGAAGTCACAGCATTACGGTTTAGAATACTGGCCCTCATAAAAACATATTTAAGTTCTTTCTTAGGGATGTCTATAACACCAAGTGGGTTATCACGAACATGCAATTTGAAGACATCCTTAAATACACAAATAATATAATTAAGCCAGGGGATACAGGAACATTTGTCCATGTGGAGACAATCTAGGATGATCTTCTTTGTAAACCATGTCTGCTCCTTGACCCAAATAGATCTCCATACTAAAAGTGGTCTAAGACTTATCAAATCAGAAAGGTGTTCCAGACCAACCTCAAGGTGGATCAACTTGGAGGCAGAGGGTGGTAAACAAAGAAGCTTTTTAACAAATTTATTTTCCTCCACCTGGAGCATTTTATGATTACAGTGGCCCCATACCCCTGAACCATAGAGGGCCAAGGCAACACATTTATGGCGATATAAATACAACATGTCGGATATCTGCCTAGAGCCTAGCTTAGATGCAAACTTAAAAATGCCAAAGGCACACTTGCCCATTTTAGCTCTTACATTAGTCACTTCGGGAGCCCATATGCCCCCATTATTAAAAGTGATACCTAAGTAACAACATTTGTCAACCACTTGTATTGATTGATCCATAACTGTAAAAGGTCTTAATTTTTTGACTTTCTTACCACAGGCCATAATAAAAGTTTTTGAATTGTTAATTTTTAATTTTCTCCTGTTGATAAAATCCACAAATTTATCCATGAGTTTCTGAAGCCCGACAGGGGTTCTAGAAAGTAGGACCGTGTCGTCGGCATAAAGCAATACCGGAATAGGTATGCCGTCAGCAGTCGGTGCATCAGCACTGACAGCACGTAATTCGGACTCAATGGCGTTGATAAAAAGGGAGAAAAGGAGGGGGGCAGGGACACATCCCTGCCTGATACCAGAGCCTACAGGGATATTAGCCGAACACTCACCCTGTTGCCCACACCGTATCTTTGCTGATAACTTCCTATACAATTGTGCCATAAAGTAAATGATTTCCCGTGGGGCGCCCATATCCAGTAAAGTTGTCCACAGAAGACCGCGGTCAACCAAGTCGAAGGCACTGGAGAGGTCCGCGAAGCAAAGGAACAGTGAGCCTTGCTTAGCATGTGTATATTTACCTATAATAAGGTCCAGGTTTATGCACTGTTCTATTGTGCCTAACCCCTTACGGAATCCAAACTGGGAGTCCGCAAGGACACCATTTTCTTGAACCCAGTCCTCAAAGCGACTCAATAACACCCTACTCATGATTTTGAGGGAAGCAGTAAGGAGTGAGATGGGGCGATAGTTTTTTTGCCTCTCCTCGCGCTCCTTTTTTATAGATAGGGATAATGATAGACTCCCCCCAAGCCTGTGGGGCCGAGGTCGTTGCTGCTGCATTAAACACCTTAGTCAGCAATGGGCTCCAAAGGGATACATCTGCTTTATAAAGATCCACAGGTACCCCATCGGGGCCCGGTGCCTTCCCCCCCTTACTACACCGAATGGCTACATCCACCTCGGTGACTGTAATATTAAGGGGTAGGGGGGTGTCACCCACAGCATCCTTATCACCCCCTACATCTAATCCCTCAGGGTTAAAAATGCTAGAAAAATGAGCCACCCACTGTTCCTTGCTCACCTGGGCGGACAGTACCGGGAACTCAAAAAATTAATTTGATATGTATCAATCTAGGCAACAGAACGTAATAAGTGGTCGAAATGAACTGAGCTAAAACATTGGTTTTTTGTAAAAAGGGAGAGTTCAATTTTATTCACAAATTTTTAAAACACATTGAAATAATAATACACATTCACAAATTATAATTAACGTATGTGACTTAATAGATCGAGAATACACAACAAACTGTTAAAAAGGGGCAAATGATCCAACAAATAAAGGTTACATAAAATAAACGCAATTATTAAGAGAGAAAAATGTGGCTAAATTAATCTCTACGCGCGTTTCGGCGAACCAGCGCCTTCTTCTGGAGCAGCCACGATAGTATCTAAAAGAGGAAAATTCCATAAACAAAAATATTATGTACAATATTGCATCACTCTTATTATGTAACACAAAGACACTTTAAAACAATCCAATGTTATTCTAGTAGTCTCAGACTTTCCATTCTGTTGTGACCAAACTTATTAATATTACAATATTACTTTTGCGGATTTCATTTCCTTGCCTTAATGATCATCAAAAAACAGCGACTGGAGTGGATCATTTAAACTCATATTTTATTATCTGTAGTAGTGGTCGAAAAAAAGGGGATGCCTTATATTATTGAATTGACCATTCCCAAATATTGGAGGTAAAAAGGGGTTCTTACATCGGATGGCTAATGCTAGGATTCTGATATTTATACCTCTCTAATTAATCATATAATTGGCGTTAACGATGAAAAATAGGGAACACTCTAGATGGTAGCAGTAATCAAGGGGTTATCATGGCGGGAGCTAAATACTAGTATACAATATATTTGTATCATAGATAAGGTCACTTACTTTAAAAACACGAAATATATTAATGCTAATTGACGTCGCAATCTGGTTTGTCTGTACAACGAGTATCTTTTCTTTGTTTATGTGATGAAGATATTCTAAACCATAAAAAAACACAATACATAAACATTGATTATTATTGTAGCCTAGTCTATGATTTCTTCACAGCCAATATTTAATAAAAGGACCAAATTGGTGTTTTACCTATTTTAATTGAGGTTCGCAGATGGATATTCCATAGTCACTGATGTAATTAGTTGGTCTTGATTGTTGATTTTAAATTTCTATATTTCATAGAAGAATTATAGGATCTTTTGATTTATTGGATCTTTCAATTTTTGATGTTTTGCTTTAACTAATCAGTTGGTAAAGATACATTATTAATTTTTTAATAAAATAAACATTTTCACTTTAAAAGATGAAGGTACCTTAATTAAGGAGTAGGATTTCGGTTAGACCCGCCGACCGGAGTTAAAAGTAATGGCCACAATAATGCGTATTTATGTGAAACCGAGAAGATATAATCCTCCTGATGTGGGGATAATTAATGGCGATGATTGCCTAAAGAATGGATGGAAATAATTCTGGCATCAACTTCTAAAAAAACAATCAAGACCAACTAATTACATCAGTGACTATGGAATATCCATCTGCGAACCTCAATTAAACAAAGAAAAGATACTCGTTGTACAGACAAACCAGATTGCGACGTCAATTAGCATTAATATATTTCGTGTTTTTAAAGTAAGTGACCTTATCTATGATACAAATATATTGTATACTAGTATTTAGGTCCCGCCATGATAACCCCTTGATAACTGCTACCATCTAGAGTATTCCCTATTTTTCATCGTTAACGCCAATTATATGATTAATTAGAGAGGTATAAATATCAGAATCCTCGCATTAGCCATCCGATGTAAGAACCCCTTTTTACCTCCAATATTTGGGAATGGTCAATTCAATAATATAAGGCATCCCCTTTTTTTCGACCACTACTACAGATAATAAAATATGAGTTTAAATGATCCACTCCAGTCGCTGTTTTTTGATGATCATTAAGGCAAGGAAATGAAATCCGCAAAAGTAATATTGTAATATTAATAAGTTTGGTCACAACAGAATGGAAAGTCTGAGACTACTAGAATAACATTGGATTGTTTTAAAGTGTCTTTGTGTTACATAGTAAGAGTGATGCAATATTGTACATAATATTTTTGTTTATGGAATTTTCCTCTTTTAGATACTATCGTGGCTGCTCCAGAAGAAGGCGCTGGTTCGCCGAAACGCGCGTAGAGATTAATTTAGCCACATTTTTCTCTCTTAATAATTGTGTTTATTTTATGTAACCTTTATTTGTTGGATCATTTGCCCCTTTTTAACAGTGTTGTTGTGTATTCTCGATCTATTAAGTCACATACGTTAATTATAATTTGTGAATGTGTATTATTATTTCAATGTGTTTTAAAAATTTGTGAATAAAATTGAACTCTCCCTTTTTACAAAAAACCAATGTTTTAGCTCAGTTCATTTCGACCACTTATTACGTTCTGTTGCCTAGATTGATACATATCAAATTATTTGCTTTTCCCTGGTCTAGGAACTCTATTTCCATGCACTCAGGGGGTCCTTGATAAATATTTACGCAATTTTCCCACAGCTTGTCTGTGTAGGGCCACTTTGTTGTCGTTTCATTTATTGGATACATTGTAATTCCTTTCCTTGCCTTAAGAGCTATCATAGACACCAGATAATTTATACATAGATCCGTATAAATTGTCAGAGCATATGGCTCTTCAAAAAACCTTTGGATTTACCGACGAGGAATTCGAGACACTTGTCGGCATTTCAAGTTCCTGGAATCATCCTTCAAGTGAACCCTTGCGTCATAATGACGACACTAAAAAATTACTGGACCTTAAGAAAAAACTAACACGTATTGAAGCCCATGGCGAATTTATGTTGGCCTATCTCCGCCTAGGCATTATTCCATTAGGTCTTCGTGTTAAAAACATCCCTGGTCTCTTTGTACACCACAAGGCTTTTCTCGACAAGTGGAGCAGAATTGCTAGCAGGTGTTCAAGAGACTTGATGATGCTAATAGTCGAAACTGCAAAAGAACTAGCTGCGGAAGTAGGATCAGATATCGATGAGCTTGAAGATAAAATCAAAAAAATGGGCAATATAGAGGATGCAATGAAAAAAATTGCTGAGTGCAATAAAGAAGTAGAATCGTTTTCCAGCTATCTGGACAAAAGAAAGAACGATAAATTGCTTAAAGACAAACGATATGCCACAATTGAAAATACCTACCCCTACCTAAAGTAGACTTTTATAAACAAAACCATTTCACTGCAGACAACAGTGAAGTACAACAACGGGTAAACACCTTTTCCCAAAGTTCAGATTCAGAGAATGAGACTGAAGGGTATTATGAACCAGAACCTAATTACAACTACAACTCAGGTAGAGGGGCACGCAGACAGCCTTTTTCAGGGAACCGAGGGATGGGACGAGGACGTCCCAGAGTCCATTTTCAGGGACAAACGAGAGGGAACTACAAACCCCAACACCATCAGCAACAACAACAGGAGGAACCCCAATGTATACGAGAAACAAGAAGCAGGCAATATTGGAAGCAGGGAATATAATTCCCATTTTTAATCTTTCAAAAACTGATCTAGACTCTTCCAGTATTGCTTTGTTATCCAAGGGTCTCTCTTTTGTGCCCCATTCAACTCCAAACCTTTTTGAACTATATTGCGACATAATTTAATTTTTTCGGAAAATACGTTTAAAAAGATTTTTTTCAACCAACGATGATATTGATACAGAAACAACCAATGTTAAATCTTTAAGTCTTCCATCGACCTTCAGTCCTTCTTTGGAACAACTAGGACCAGAAGTGGCCACTTTTGAGCTGGTCGTTTTAAAGAAATTGGACCAGAGATACATCCCAAAACCAATCTATAATATAGACAAAGAAGAACATCTAGCTCTATCGACTATTTCCTCCAATAAAGATCTTACTATTAAGAGTTGCGACAAGGGAGGTGGGATTGTTCTCATCGAAACTTCCCAATATGAACTAAACATGCTAAAAATGTTAAGTGACAAGACTTTTTACATCCCTATTCAAGCATACTCTTCATTGAATCTATCCAAAAAAATAAGATCCTTAAACAAAACAGCTCTAGAAGATGGTCACATCAATCCCAAGGAATTTGAATTTTTAAATCACAATCTAGGAAAAACAGCCTGTATATATGGGCTTCCTAAGATCCATAAAAACTCATTAGATCCACCTTATCGACCCATAGTTTCAACCATTGGTACAGCTACTGAGCCCCTTTCCAAATATATAGATAACTACCTACGTCCATTTGTATCTAAGATCAAGTCGTATGTGCGTGACACAGGTGACATGATTCAAAAGACAGAAGGCTTAACCTTTACCTCTGGAAGAGACCTTTTAGTTACATTGGACGTAGAGTCCTTGTATAGCAATATTCCCCTCATTGGAGCAATGAAAGCCACATTTTGGTTCATTGACTCATATAACATCTCTTGCCCCAAATCATTTTTATTGGCATGTTTGGAAATTGTCTTAACTGACAACTTTTTTGAATTTGGCTCGAATACTTACCGCCAGATAAAGGGCGTAAGTATGGGCGCATCAGTAGCGCCTTCGATTGCGAATATATATATGGCGGCTTTCGAAGCAAAGAACATATATAATGATATAGCTCCCCTTTTTTGAGTCTGTCTCCCATTGGTCCAGATATATAGATGATATTTTCTTTGTCTGGACCAATGGGAGGGAGGCACTAGACGAGTTTGTCTCTTGGATAAACGAAGCAGACCCCAATCTCCACTTTACGTCGCATATCAGTGATGATAGGGTGGAATTCTTAGATATTGAAATTATAAATGATGTAGGCATTTTAAAAGTCGATCTGCATACAAAACCCACAGCCAGAAACACCCTACTGCACTACAGTAGCTTTCACCCTAGATCACAAAAAGATTCAATTCCATTTTCCCAGTTTCTAAGGGTCAGGCGCAATTGCACCAGCCTGGCAGATTTTGACAGACAGGCTATTGCAATGAGAAGTAAATTTATCGAGAGAGGCTACCCTCACCGATTAGTGAGACACGCTTATAAGCGTGCCCGTTATTATGACCGTAATTACTTGCTCCAACCAAAGCCTGTTAAAACCACTAACCAGGTGGTCTGTGTAACTAAACATTCTACCCTTGATACAAAAATTAAACAAGTTATAAACTCAAACTGGCACATTTTAAATAGCAACTGTACTCCAGAATTGAAACTAGCTAAACCACTCTTTGCCTATAAAAGGAACAGAAATATCAAGGAACATATCGTTCGTTCACGCTTCCAACCTATATCTGACAGAAATCATTCAACAAAGAGGTCGATTGTATCAGGCAATCCAATAAAAGGAACTTTCCCCTGCTCCTCATGTTCCTCTTGTGCCAGTATCATAAGAGGCAAAGAATTCACACACAATGGCCATACAACAGTGGCAAAAGAAATGTGGAATTGCAGATCCTCAAATCTGATTTACTTTATACAGTGCCCGTGTCTCCTCGGGTATATAGGAGAAACATCCCGTGCTATACAGACACGTTTAAACGAACATCGTTCAGCGATAAGAACTCACAAACTCGCTGCCCCAATGGTGAAGCATTTCTTAGAAAAGGGACACCAAGCAGAAGACTTCAAATGGAGAGTCCTAGAAAAAATTCATACTCCAGACTCCAATGGTGGATGTGCCATCAGAAAAAAGAGAGAGGTGTTCTGGATATTTGTCTTTAACACCTTTCGGGAAGGAATGAATAGCGAATTGCCATGGGAGCACGCTATTTGCTAGAATAACCTTTGATTCTTTCTACCTTAGTAAAAATCTGTTTCCGCTCTATCTGATTCATTTTTAAACACCTATTAATTTTATAGGTTGACAGTTATGTACAATTTACCGTTACTAGATAAATCATCAAGAAATTCTAGGGTATCTCCCCTCAGGTGGTATCAAGAATTACATCTTACACTTTTAGGTTCCCTCTCCTCCCTTCCTGTCGTCAATATCATAACCGTTCTCTTAGTTTTTTTATACTTTTTCATTTATTTATAATGTATTAAAATCGTAAACGATATGGATTTCCATTATGTAGACATCCCTGGTTCTATCAAACACATTTTCCAACTGTACGACATTCCTTATGGTTTGACTTTTTCACCCATAGAATATTGCACAGACCGTTATATAACGAGTCCACTGGTATTCTCGTATTCACGTTCGGTGTGTTACCAATAGTTCCCTTGTTGGTATTCAGCAATAAGAAAAGTTAATTCCAGTGCCCACCTAAGATGTAGTCTCCCCCTTTCCTTTTTTTATTTAATTTTTTACTATCCCGACTAGGTGAGTCGCTCCTTGCACTTCACTCCGTCGTCTATGTTTAATTAAGCAACATTAGATCTAGGAACCATCGATGTTCTATTTGCCAAAATAACAAATGGTATGGAGTCTCTTCAAATTCACACGCATAGTTTTGTTAAACAGAATTCCAGGTTTTACGAAATTCCGCACAATTTCATTTTTTTTCACTTAAAGAATATTGTGGAGACTGCTATTCAATCCATAATGAGTCATCGTTATTTTTGCAATTATTCTTGTCACGCTACAGATATAGAATTTCCCTGTCCGGATTTATCAATAGGTAAATTTGACTTCAGTGCCTACTTAAAATATGGCTCCCTTCTCCATTTTTTCCACTCTGTCGAGTTAGGTTAATCTATGCGCTACACACCATCGTCTATGTCTATCCAGTGACATTTTACTTGGGAGCCATTGGCGATATTTCTTTAGAGAATCTGGTCCTCTTTTTACCTCTTTTCAGTTTGTGGTCCTCTCTCTATGTTCGCACACAGGTCAGCTGCATTCACTTATCGAATCATGTAGGGTATATAAACAGTGGTTTAAAGAGCATTAAAACGCCATCGTTCGTGGAAGGAGCATAGAACCCCCGTGTCCCGTCGCCGGAATTTTGGAGCCCTGTTGATATCAATTGGGTAAGTTTTGGAGAAATCCCTAATGCGGCACGTTTAATCGAGTCACTCTTTAGTTGACTCGCAATCTCTAAGTAAACAGTGGGTAACATAACTTCCCCACTATATTTTCTCTATCTTACAGACAGGGAGTTATTTTAAACCATCTGAAATCGACCGCTTTTGAGCACAAGTAAAAAGGTAACCATCAGTCCTTCTTCTCCTGGAGATAGTAAGTTAAGAAGTTGCTACTCGTTAACTGTGTTTTTTTAGAAGTTGATGCCAGAATTATTTCCATCCATTCTTTAGGCAATCATCGCCATTAATTATCCCCACATCAGGAGGATTATATCTTCTCGGTTTCACATAAATACGCATTATTGTGGCCATTACTTTTAACTCCGGTCGGCGGGTCTAACCGAAATCCTACTCCTTAATTAAGGTACCTTCATCTTTTAAAGTGAAAATGTTTATTTTATTAAAAAATTAATAATGTATCTTTACCAACTGATTAGTTAAAGCAAAACATCAACAATTGAAAGATCCAATAAATCGAAAGATCCTATAATTCTTCTAGGAAATATAGAAATTTAAAATCAACAATCAAGACCAACTAATTACATCAGTGACTATGGAATATCCATCTGCGAACCTCAATTAAAATAGGTAAAACACCAATTTGGTCCTTTTATTAAATATTGGCTGTGAAGAAATCATAGACTAGGCTACAATAATAATCAATGTTTATGTATTGTGTTTTTTATGGTTTAGAATATCTTCATCACATAAACAAAGAAAAGATACTCGTTGTACAGACAAACCAGATTGCGACGTCAATTAGCATTAATATATTTCGTGTTTTTAAAGTAAGTGACCTTATCTATGATACAAATATATTGTATACTAGTATTTAGGTCCCGCCATGATAACCCCTTGATAACTGCTACCATCTAGAGTGTTCCCTATTTTTCATCGTTAACGCCAATTATATGATTAATTAGAGAGGTATAAATATCAGAATCCTCGCATTAGCCATCCGATGTAAGAACCCCTTTTTACCTCCAATATTTGGGAATGGTCAATTCAATAATATAAGGCATCCCCTTTTTTTCGACCACTACTACAGATAATAAAATATGAGTTTAAATGATCCACTCCAGTCGCTGTTTTTTGATGATCATTAAGGCAAGGAAATGAAATCCGCAAAAGTAATATTGTAATATTAATAAGTTTGGTCACAACAGAATGGAAAGTCTGAGACTACTAGAATAACATTGGATTGTTTTAAAGTGTCTTTGTGTTACATAATAAGAGTGATGCAATATTGTACATAATATTTTTGTTTATGGAATTTTCCTCTTTTAGATACTATCGTGGCTGCTCCAGAAGAAGGCGCTGGTTCGCCGAAACGCGCGTAGAGATTAATTTAGCCACATTTTTCTCTCTTAATAATTGTGTTTATTTTATGTAACCTTTATTTGTTGGATCATTTGCCCCTTTTTAACAGTGTTGTTGTGTATTCTCGATCTATTAAGTCACATACGTTAATTATAATTTGTGAATGTGTATTATTATTTCAATGTGTTTTAAAAATTTGTGAATAAAATTGAACTCTCGCTTTTTACAAAAAACCAATGTTTTAGCTCAGTTCATTTTGACCACTTATTACGTTCTGTTGCCTAGATTGTTACATATCAAATTATTTGCTTTTCCCTGCTCTAGGAACTCTATTTCCATGCACTCAGGGGGTCCTTGATAAATATTTACGCAAAGTACCGGGAACTCATACTTCTGAAGAAAAGGACTATTGACTGTGGACCAGAATAACTTAGTATCCCTAAGATCCACAGCCTTAGTCAGGTTGTCCAAGGCTTCTTCCTTTAGTTCCTGTTTTCTAGCCTTCAGGTGAGTTATATAGTCCCTCCTCAGGGCCTTGACTGCTTCCCTATCCCTGGGTTTACAATTAAGAGCAGCTTTTAATTTTTGTAGGGATTTGGTACATTCCTTATTGAACCACATACAGGTGGCCCTGGTGCCCTTGGGTTTTGTGCCAGTTAAAATATTAGCAATATTTTTATTGATGGTATCAAAACTAGCTAATATGTCAGCACTACCTATATCAGGTTCAAGACAGCACTCTGCCTCAACTAAACAGGCTGACACTATAGTACTTAATAAGCGTTCCTCATTGTGCCTACCCCATTTAATTCTGGGGCCGTTTGGTCTGTGTGGAATTACGTCGGACACTGTACCGTGCGACGCCTTTATCTTATCCCCCCACAAAGATAGGTACATTGTTAGGCAGTTGTGATCGCTAAGGGCTATGTCTACTATTTCGGGGGTGGTACACAGGGCAGTAATACTGGTGGAGACGATGAGGTAATCAATAACCGTCGCACAGTTCCTACCTATAAAGGTAGGTACCGGGTTACCCTCTTTATCTTCGCCAGGTAACATAATACATAGATCCAATTTAAGCATGAGGGTGTTGAGAGAATCGCCATAGGTCGAATGTAGGAAATGGGCCTGATCTTCCCCATCCTCCCCATCATAACCACACACCCTCGTGCCGGCAAAGGGACACATATGGATGTTAAAGTCACCTCCCCACAGAATTTCAAAGGGCACTCTATTTTGACCACGCAACTTATCAACCTCCACATCAAGTTCATCAACTATAACAGTATTTAAATGGTTAAAAACATTGTTATAATGATTTATTACCAGGACATTTCTCCCATCCCTATGTTGCAACCATAGCAACTGTGAGTGCAGGCCAACAGTCAGATGGGTTTTCACTTGCACCGACAGCCTAACAGACAGCAATATCACCAACCCTCCACTAGCTCTACCCATATTGGAGGCCTGGGCTGGACAGTTATAGGCAACGTAACCATCAAGGTGGACATCTTCAGTCGCCCATGTCTCCTGGAGACATAGGATATCAAATTGGGTTAGGAATTCTAGCCACCCTAGACGGTCCACCTTGTTATTCCAACCAGCAATATTCCAACTCCCCAGCTTATAACCTCCCACTGTTGGTCTTGCGGCCTCGTTGGACGGAGGGCCCATGTAGGAAGGGGATACGTCCCTGATCGGGAGGTCATCGGGTAACCGGGGGATAATACCACTCGTCGGTGAGACCATAGGGGTTATAATAAGATCAGCCGGGGTAAAGGGGTCCAGGTTACGTTGAAAGTGCCCAATACTATCTTCATTGCAGCTAGTAGTACGGGCAGCATTATGTCCAGATAACGGATTATCCATAATAGTACCTCTCTCCTCCATACCTCTGTCCACTTCCCCCCCATCATTTCCACATGTTCCCTCATCCACCTCCCGTGGCCAGCTGACTTCAATCGCAATCCTCCAGGCCACTAAACAGGTCAAACCTATTGGTGGTCTCTAGGGGTGTGAAAGGCTTGAGGTGGTCCATTCTCCTAAGGGATAAGGAATTATATCTTGGAGCCACAATATTCCACCCGTCCGGGTCGGCTATTATTGCAAGATGATGACCAATTAGTGGAAATCCATTATTATACCCGGGTGGACAGTATGGGTTTGGATACTTTTGCCTGGGTAAAGGTGGTGGAGGGGCTGGCGGGAATTGATGGTGGGGCGGGAACACCACTGAACGTGGATAGAAGTATGTGAGAGGGCGAGGGGTGCTAAGGTTACTATCGTGATCAGAGGACCAGTTAAGTATAAAATGGACAGCATTCTGGTCTCTGAAATTTATAACCACTACTTCGCCCTCGATGTCCTTGGGTCTTCCCCCCAACCAAGGGAGGCGACGAACATGGACAATTTTGCCATTGATGTTATTTGCAATGGGTCTATACATACTCAACCAATGCATCATTTTGTTCTTCAATTGGGCAAAACCCTCGCGTTTGTTTGCCTCTAGCTCTGGCACCCCGGTAAGAACCACCACGAAAGGCATTGCTTCCGGTGGAAGTTCTGGAAGGGGGCCCTTGCTGTGGTTGCCCCGTGTAGACCTCCCACTCCCCTATCCCTCTTCTGGTCTCCAGTGGCTTGTCCTATGCTCTTCGTCGGCCCACTAGCAGTTACAACAGGGGGCAGTGTGAGTTTACTTTTTGGTAATACAGAAGTAGCTTTAGGTATAATTTCCTAGGGGTATGTGATGTTTGTGACATGTCCATGGTCTGAGCGGGGGCAGGTGTAGGGGTTGTAGCTGGGGTTGGTATAATGGTAGTTTGTAGAACCGGTTTTGATGGTACCTTAGTGGATACTAGCTTACTACCCATATCACGCTCTATCTTCCAAAGCCTATCATCCATTTTGTTAAGTCTTTCTACGATAGCAAGAGTGTAAGTCATTATAATGGACTCTATACTATCGATTAAGACATGGTTTGGGGATTCTTGTGGTGTCACAAAAGCGGAAGAATTATCAGATATAGAGCTAGCCTCTACTGCTTTAGACGTGGAGCTTGTATGTATAGGAGATGTGGCCATGGTTCCCTGATCCAATGCAAGTACCCGCTCTCCCCCTGTGTTAGCATTGACTTTAATCCCAAAATCAGCATGATTGATTTTCCGCTTCGATAAGTCGGCCCTTTTCCGCCTTTTTTTGTTTGGTGGTGGGCCATAAATTTTAGTAGGCGTAACTTTTTTTGCCCTATTCCTTACGGGTCTAATTTGCCTAGGAGTAGGGGTTATCAGTGCCTCAGTTATAATTGTGGCCTTGGTTACGCTGGGATTAATAGGGTTAATGGGGGCATTCACTGTATCCTGGGGACCAATGTCATCCGTGGGCGCATACTCTCTAAATATTAATGGAACGCTATCCTGGGAAAGAGAACAAACATTCTCAGTTAAGGTCCCCTCCAAAGTAGAAATGATCAGAACGGGTGAATCAGTTAATGGTCTATTTTTCAGGCTTTCCACTGAGCGTCGACGCTCAGCCCGACGTTCCGCCAAGGTAGGAGTACTGGGGGTGTCCGTAACAGTTTTCCTAAAATAATTGTCTAATTTCCCGTTGATCAGGCTCACTGGCTTATCAGGTCCAACAAGTTCCGGTGTTAGGATTTCAATAGACATAGTAGCCAATACAATACTAATACACCCCTGTGAACTTACTCCAATGGTCCTAGATCGTCCGATATTCGAACAGGGATTCTGGCCCAGGCCGGCCTCTTCTGGCCTCTGAGGGCCACAGAGGGCCCGCCCTTGTCCCGGGCTTCTCCCGGCGCACTCCCGCGCAGCGGGATCCCGTCTTCCTTTAAATAACAATGAATGTAATTGGCGGCTGGGTGGGGCCGGCAGGGAGAGCAGCCCAGCTGGTCCAAATAGGGCGCGCAGGGAATCCTGGTCCTCGGAGTCCCTGCTGTTGCTCGCAGCCCTGCCGGTCAAAGGAAAACTGCCCCCTTGAAGATGGTGCTTCCGCGGTTTTAACTGCGCTGTGGGTCCGGCGGGGCGTTGCTGCAGGCAGATGCAGGCTCCAAAGGAAAAGACAGGGCAGTGTCGGCGTTCAGCGTCCAGGTGAAAAACCCGCTCGCGTTCTGGTAAAGCAGCCTTTTGACACTGGGCGGGCGGGAGGGGCCGGCAGGGAGAGCAGCCCAGCTGGTCCAAATAGGGCGCGCAGGGACTCCTGGTCCTCGGAGTCCCTGCTGTTGCTCGCAGCCCTGCCGGTCAAAGGAAACTGCCCCCTTGAAGATGGTGCTTCCGCGGTTTTAACCGCGCTGCGGGACCCGTGAAGCAGGTCCGGCGAGGCGTTGCCGCAGGCAGATGCAGGCTCCAAAGGGAAAGACAGGGCAGTGTCGGCATTCAGCGTCCAGGTGAAAAACACGCTCGCTTTCTGGTAAAGCAGCTGAAACACTCATTCAGATATCTAATAACATAAACTGACACTACCAAGTCACCCATCCAGAGAAGTAGCTCTTTAAACATGTTTCATGCCTGGTACCCTTGAGGCTGTGCATGCAGTTCTACTGCTAGGCTGTCTTAGCATTTATAACCTCTTGTCATTCATTAACCTGCTGTTCTAACATTCTATAACCCCTTAGGTAACCTGTAGCTAGGCCATACAAAATGCCCCTATGTGCATACAAGCCAACACATGTAGTAAGACATTTTAGTGAGCTGCATCTACACTTACAGGCCAATATGATCAGTTGAACACCCTGTCTTCCACTCTGATTTGAATCTCATACAAGCACATAGAAAAAGGGAGACCCACTAATACACCCCCTCAGACTTGCATCTAAACATACTCTCACATTCACAGATGCAACCCTTATGTTAATGGTGGCAGTAACAAACTCACTTAAGTAACCCAATATTAACACACACTAGGCAGTCTTTGCCTCCCCTTGGATAAAGTGCTTGGATTGTTTTAACTCAGCCAGTTTGTTCTCAAACTCCAGGGTAATTGTATGAGTAAGTCTTGATCCAGCCAACATGCGGGACAGAGTGTTGAAGTCTTCCCTAGAAATCCAGTACTTAGCAGAGTTTGAGCCGGAAAATACTGATATTGTCAAAACAAATATGTTGGATACTTACTATTTAGGAAGGGTCTACATCTAGAACACATGCCTCTATGAAGTGGTTCAACACTACAGATATAAAAGGAATGTACCAGAAAACAAAGAAGAAGAAAAGTACACAGTAGTTGGATGCGACTGATCATTGGTCAGACATGCCATAGAACACTGAGTTGCCAAACTGCGGACAAGAGAGAGCTTTTTTATTTAGCACTTCTGCAACTCCTCAAGCCTTGTATTAGTGAAAGAATTATTTGGAGGCTATGACTGCTACGAAGATTCTTTCAATGCTTTTAAAAACAGTATACAGTGTTTCGAAATATATTTGAAAATGTTAAATACTGGGATTCAACAAGACGATATCATTGAGTTTGAAATTGCTAGAGAAAGTTCCCAAAGTAACCAAAGTTCAGAAGCTTGGACTCAAGATCCACTTGGACAACCAATCATTCAAAAGGAAGCAGCAATAGCCATAAATGAGGTAGAAACTGCAATGGAACAAGAGAGACAGGACACTATTGATTTTTTAACAGATAGGACAACAAAACACTGAACACAAACACATTTATATTGAAATAAAAGAGAAAATAGAGCATGGATTCCTCCACAAAAACAAACAATAGGAATGCTCATTACTTAAACCTATCCTATTATACATCAGTAGTCAAGCTGGAACAGAAAAAGGTTTCTTAATTAAAGTTCTCATCAGTTATCTATACTAAACTACAGAAGCAAAATTATCCTATGTAGTTACTGCACCAACTGGATTAGCAGCTCACAACATTAAATGAACTGCTTATGCTACTTGTTGAACATGATAATAAACTGGAATACCAGAAGATAACTGGTGAGGTTTGTCATGAAGTCTCGAGAGTACTGAAGAAACTGAAGCTTTTAATCATTGATGAGGTAAGCATGGTCTCAAACTTAATGCTTGTCTTTGTACACTTGAGAATGCCACAGACATGCTGTTTGGAGAAAAGAATGTAATTATCTTTGTGACCTACTGCCTCTTACCCCTGTGAAAAAGCCAACCTGTTTTCAAAACACTTCTCTGTTATGAAACAAGGAATTCTTTCGGAAGCATTGGCAATGTAAATATGTGGCTAAACTTCAAATACAAAAAATTAGTGAAGAGTATGCATTAAGCAACTGAAATGGAATATGGAGATAGATGAGGAGCTTTGATACATGTCAGTAAACAAGCTTTTTGGAAGCCGAACGGTTTTCATCTTATAACACACCAGCTCAACTAATATATCATTTCATTGCAGAAGAGAATTCCATAATTTGTTCAATGCCTGCACTACAAGAGTCATCCGAATTCAATGAAGAACTACAGACATTGGAAAAACTGCATATTTTGGAGATTCCACTTATCAATAAAATGGAACACCAGGGAGTTGCAATACTCCTAACAGAAAAACTACAAATAAAATTGTATTCTTTGGAGAAGTCTGTATTGAAGACTGCAGGTTTAAAATATTGTTTACGCATCTGTAAAAACTGTTGAGTTATGTTGCAGAGCATTATTAATGTAGAGGAAGGGTTAGAAAATGGTGCTATGGGTAAAATTATTGATTTAGTTAATTTTTCAAACAGGGATCGGATAGAATTGTTGGCTGTGAAATGTGATCAGAATGATGGCGCACAGCAGTTTAGGTGATGTGTTGCACATTTTTTGATTGCAAAGGACATGTCCGACAATAGAAGTTCCAAGTGTCCCTAGTGTATACTGTAACTATCCAAAAATCTCAAATTTAAAGTGTAGACAAAGCTTTTGTGAACATTAGTAGTAGTGGTTTTAAAGAAGGAATCTCATATGTTGAATTGTCTTGAGTAAGAACATTCTCAGGTTTGTATTGAATGGAGCTTGATGACAAAAACAGAAAATAGAATTATAGCAACTTTCAATTGAAAACAAAAATGTCTTTGGGAGTACAAAAGTGTTATGTTTTTATCCTTCAACCAAAGTTTTACATATTATTTCTACTAACATAGGAAAGTATTGGTTTTAATCTGCATGGATATTTAGTGTGTTAGGCGTCATTCGGCCTACTAGTGTGGTATCCATTTATTCATAATACTGCACCAGGTATAATGATAATTGAAAACAATTTTAAATACATTTGTTTCCATTAGTAGAGTAAGTGTAGGTCAAACAACAGATTAGCAAATTGTAGTGAGTTCATAGTGACACCTATTTATAATCATGTACTGTGAAGTTGTGGGGCTTTTTGTACAATCAATACGATTGTTTTTTCCCCACTGTTCAAAGATGATGCTTCATACAGACCACTGTATATGGTGAAGTAATATGACAGTTGGGAACAGTAAAAAAAGGAAAGTGATAATTTATTCACATTAAAACACATTGCTACAGTGCAAGAAATATGTATTGTTCTAAGGCTGTATATTTGATGATTACATTTAATATATTTTTCTCTCATTTGTTACTAATAGTGGCCACATATCAACATTCTAGGATGTCTCAAAATACGATTTCTACCACAGACATATCGATTAGAGATATCGACGTACATTGGTTTTATACATAATGTGGTCATGTAATAGCTTTCATTACATTCTTTTGCCTATGTTCAAAGTAAACATTTCTGTATAAAATTGCACAATTACAGTTACTCTCACAACATCTCATTCAAACAGTTATTCTTTCAAAAATGTACATGCCCACTACTTTATTCATACAGTATATAAAACCACCACTTCCTTCCTGAAAGTCACTCACCCACCCATTTACTCAATCATACCGTACTCACACACAGTGTCAGTTACTGATTCTGCACTCAGATATAGAGACATATCTTATACACGTAGCCCTACACGGAGTCACTAATACACCCTGCCACTCAGTCACATTAGCACTGATGTATCCACTCAGATATACCCATACATCATATTTGTCTAGCTCTAATGGGAACAGTTCTGCACTCACAGTTGTATCCATCAATACTCACTAACAGAGCCTGAAATGAATCAATACTGCTAGTTAGATACACTTTTAGACAGCCATAGAAACACTAAGGGGTCCATTAGGATGGCGAGCAGATCGCCATCGCCCAAATGGCTATGGCGATCCACCCATCATACTACACCGCCCGCATGCCAATTACCCCCGCCATATCAGTATGGCGGGGAGTACCACGGCACACTGGAAGACTGGCCACCACACTTCCGCCCGGTCGACCAGCCGACCGGGTGGAAACGTGCTTAATATGGTGGCGGTGTCTGCTAGACACCACCATCCATATTAGTATGCAGGTAAAGAGCAGCCTTTCCATGGCGACGTTGCCGCCACGGAAAGGCATGCAGAGTTCACAATTGGGACCCTGTTACGGCCCCCAGGAAGTTGGGGGTTGGGGGGTGCACATGGGGGTACCTATGGTACCCCCTGTATTGTCATGGACACAGTGGCATGCATTTCGCGGTGCCTGTCACCTTGTGCATGAGAATGCACACAGTGCATTCCTAGCATTGTGCCGGGCGGTGCTGTGAGCACCGCCCGCCACTATGCTGGGTGTGGAGGATACCACCACCACCGTGGCGGTGGCATCCTAATCACCGGTGCGGGACCGCTGCACCACTGGTGGCCAGTCCCTGCACTGCTAGGGTGGCGGACAGACGAAAGTCCGCCCGCCATCCTAATGGGCCCCTAAGACTGGTAGTCATATAGCAACATACGTTCTGGTATATCCAAAGACACATTCAAATAGGAACTGAGACAATTATTCCGAGATTTATGAAATCACTAACAATAACAAGCCAACCATATGCAAAACTGCTGCCACATTTTTCTGGTCTGCTTCTACATACCCCGTGTGTTCAGCTACAGTATTAGCCCAAATTGATTTTAAAGAGTAAACCCCAGTGTTAAACTCCTCTTCTATTGTATATAACTCTCCCCAATGTATTGAGTTTTTAAACCATAGACAGTGACGTATTTGCTCAAAAGTTAACACATATATTTTCACATTTGAGTCACTGACAACTGCACTTTCAAAATCCTATGCCCAGTTATACTTGCAGTCTCACAGTTACATTGCAACTCATATAGCAAAAGGATATAGCCACTAATAAACCCAGTCACTCACTCACAATAGCACTAAGCATTCACTCAGATACAGATATACATCATATGTATGTAGGCCTACTGGAGGCAATTCTGCACACACAGTTGTATACCCCAATACTCACTAACACAGCCAGTAAGCAATCCATGCAGCCCCTTAAGTACAAATTGAGGTCCAAGTTCTGAAAGTTTTAGCATGAGATTAGCGTTACTTTTTTAATGCTAACCCAACGCTAAACCCGTTTTGGGATTCACAAATTGATGCAAATAAATATTTGTATTGGTTTGTACAAAAAAGTAACGAAAAGCTGTGCGAAAAGCTGCTTTGCATTACTTTACTTTATGGGGGTGTTACATGGGTGATACATGACCATTTGGATGCAACCACCCATGCATTTCTACTCTAATCCCAATACACTAACATTAGTGGAATGGTTTTAGTGCCATAAATTAACTCCGCTGAAAAGTAGGCATTAAACGGAGAAATGTTTACATTTCTCCATGCCTTTCCAACTTTGCATGTGTGCTGCAAAGTGCATCACACATACAAAGAAGGAAATGCTTTTGAAATTGTCTAGGCATAGTATTTTGTACAGAGAGTCTTCCTTTCCTGTACAAAACCTATGCTAGACTCAGGCATGCACCCTAGCGACTTGGCGCTAAGGTGTGTGCCAGGTGCATGGCATCTGAAATCAGCACTTGCGTTAGGGAGAGGGGGCGAGAGTGCCGATCGTCTTTGAACATGGTGCTCTCCTGCTTTCTTCCTGTCACACATTGTAGGGCAGCCTCCTAGCAGGCTATGCTGTGTTACATGACAGTGTTCAGAATCTGGGCCTGAGAGAGGAATAGAGACGCTAAGAGTGCTATTCATATAGCAACATACTTCCTTAAGTATCCAAAGACACATTTAAATAGGGACACATATTCAGATATCTACTGACTCACTGCCACTAACAAGTCAACCATAAAGACAAATCTGCCTCAAGCATTTCTCAGGCCTGCTTCTGCACCTCAGCAATTGCCCAATTTGATTTTAAACAGTGATTACAAAGACTTAAACTTCTTTTCCCTTACATACGACTCACCCCTAAGGCACACAGTAGTAAGGCCATAGACAGTGAGCTATCTGCTTAGTTCCGATTACACATACTTTCATATTTGAGTCACTAACTAGTGCACTTACAGAACCCTATTCCCAGTCATGCATTCAGTCTGACAGTCACATTCAAACTCACATACCTATCTGCAAAAGGATAGAGATAATAATACATCAACAGCCATATTCATCAACCTGAGAATATGGCCATTTGCGAGTGCGATTTTTGCATTTGGGATTCATCATCCCAGATGCAAAAATCGCTATTTGCTAAATCGCATATTTGCGAGGAATTGGATTTAAGAAATCTCTAATAGAGATTCCTTAAATCCAATTCATCACCCTATTTGAATTTGCGAATTCACAATATTTGGTCGCAATTTACCACGAAATCTGACTTCGTGGTAAATTGCGAACAAAGAGTAAAAAGCACTTTAGTGCATTTTTTTCTTTTGCATGTTACACACACACATGTCCCCTGGACATGTGTGTGCGCAACACCTGTTCAAATGTGCATTTGAGGGGTGCTACAGGGTGTCCTTTGGACACCCCTGGCACCCTTCAAATCGCAATCTTATTTGCGATTAGCAAATTGCTAATCGCAAATAAGGAATACTCCCCATTCATTCCTATGGGCCTTTTGGCCCATAGGAATGAATGGGGAGTTTTTCCTTATTTGCGATTAGCAATTTGCTAATCGCAAATAAGGAATCAGTAGGAATCACAAAAATTTTTGCTAATCCTACATGAATCCCGTTTTGCGAGTCCTTAATAGCGAATCGCTATCATTCGCTATTAGGGCCTCGCAAAACGGGATATTGATGAATATGGCTACAAGCCACTCACTCACAGTAGCTCCTAAGCACTCATTCTGATATACAGACACACAAGTAAACACTCCAAGTATTGTCTAAGGCACTAAAACTAACAAGTCAGCCAAGTGCCTTTCTAACATGTCTCTAGCTTTACTCTGCAGAACCTGTGTGTACAGCTGTACCAGCAGGCCTAATTGACTTCAAAGAGTTCTTCACAAGTTAGAAAGTCATCTTCTGTTATGTATAACCCACCCCTAAAATAGGCAGCAGGTAGGCCATAGGCAGTAAACTATTTGTTCAAATCTAACACGCACACTTTCAAATTTCAGTCACTGGAAACTATACTTACAGACCTGTAAGCCCAGTTATACATCCAGCTTGACACTCACATTATAACTCACATACTTATCTCCAAAAGGAAAACCCAATCACACACTTAAAATAGCACCTAAGAATTCACTCTGATATAGAGATTCAATGTGTTTAGGTAGGGCTATTGAAGGCAGTTCTACATACATAGTTGTAAACTGCAACAGTCTGTAATTCAGTCTGAAGGCAGTCTGTCCACCCTTATGGAAACACATTTAGAGACCTAAACAGATACAAACAGAGAAAGTCATACAGTAACATGCCTCCTTATTATAACATTAAATATAATGGGGTGGCCCAGTGACCCTCAGAACCTGGGTTCCAAGTTTATATAAAGACAATGGTTCTGTCGGGAAAACAATCTCTTTCATGAACCTCATATGTAGGTAAATCTCTTAATTTTTCTACACTGTTATTAGACAAGTTATTTCATCTAATAATGACAACACATTTGAAAAGAAAAACCCACTATAGGAACGGATCACACACACCTCCTTTAGAGGATTGTATCAAAATGTATCTTTTGTTTGGAATTTTGACATCAATATATCAAATATACACATTTAAAATGGCTGTCCTCAAGTGCAGCACGAGTCCCGATCAGATTGTCACCACTGGGTCTAGTTTTCCCACCACGTGCAGCTTTTGGGGGCATATTGAAAAATCCTAATGTTATACTGTTTATACCGGAAATTACAAAGAAACCACTTTTCCACAGCTTCTACCGTTTATCTGCCACTTGTCAAGTCTCTCTGAGCCTAAGACCTTCTGAGGCTTCCTTAAATCCCTTTAGCCCCTTCAGAGTCCGTTTTTTTATAAAGAAGAATAATATACAGGCGTTTTATCTCCAGCAAATTAAGTCTACTTTTGTTTTCAGCCTCAGAGGTTATAGATAAATCTTACTCGGCAGTTGTTATTCAGCGTTATTTTTCCTGGAAAGTCTCTGTTCCGTGGTGTTTACTCAGCCCTCTGCTGCACCAAAATCAGCGTGTGATTTTCCCCAGGTTCCGCTGCAGCATCCACGCCCGTCCCGGCACGACAGGCGCCTCCCAGCCGGGCAGCCCTCTGCTGCACCGAAAATCAGCGTGTGGTTTTTCCCAGGTTTTCCCCAGGTGCCGCTGCAGCTTCCACGCCCGTCCCGGCACAACAGGCACCTCCCAAACGAGCAGAGAATTACGGCAAACGTACTCCGGGAAATGCTACAGCTCCGGCTCTCGAGGAGCTCCTCCGCACGGCTGCAAATTACAACGAAGCCCAGGAAAAGCAGCGAAACACCGGCGGTCAGCAGTCAAAGACACATCCCGACACCCTCGGCGACCACCAGAATTGCCGCCGCCAAAGCTCAGGTACGACTTGTCAGGACGCCCAAACAGAGCTCTCACAAACACGCCTGACGTGCAGGCGCCATCTTGCCTATTATCCCAACATGGGTTGATTGATGGATGGCCTGTGACTCATCTGAAAGACCTTGGATATACCTATTTTTCTTCACCACACAAGAAATTTGTCCGAATAGATTATATTGTCATACCTAGATATATGGCACAAGGATCCAATATGTTTGTTAAACCACGTATCACCTCAGATCATGCCCCAATTGTTATGGAGTTACCTATATCTAATACTCATAGAACACAAAGACCCTTCACTTTTAATAAGAAATTGTTATTAGATGAAACATATGTGAACCAAATTATGGACTGGGCCCAGCAATTTCTCGATCATAACAGAGCCTCTACATCTTATGCAATGGTATGGGATTATTTTAAGTCAGGGTTACGCGGTGAAACTTCTAGTTATAGCTGGAGTATACAAAAGAAAAGGAAAAATATAATGATAGAATTAATACGAGATTTAGCCAATGCAGAGCATGATTTAATCCGCGATATTAGACTACAACGTAACAGTGAAACATCACAAAATGAAGTCGCGAAACATAAAGCTAAGATAAACCGGATTTGGAGTCAGGATATAGCACAACAATATAAGGCGTTTCATGCAGAAAGATATGAATATGGGGAAAATGTGGGTAGATGTTTAGCACAGAGACTGCACGGGAGACAGAATATGCAGCGTATTAATTCTATAGAAAATAATCAGGGAATTTGTATAGAATCACCAGAGGGGATACTGCAGGTGTTTTATGAATACTATACAAATCTTTATACCCAAGAAAACTCCTCTTCTGACTTACTTAACCAATACATAGATAATTTGGAATTGCCCCATTTAAATTTAGCACAGCAGGAACAATTAGAGCTTCCTATTACAATTGTAGAACTTGAGACCTCACTGAAAGAATTAGCCCTCGGGAAGGCCTGTGGCCCTGATAAACTTCCATTAGAAATTTACCAAATTTTATTCCCTATAATTAAAACAGACATGCTTGCAACATTTTTAGAAGCTCAAAAGGGCCATCCCCCACCATCATGGGAAGATGCTAGCATAGTTATATTTCATAAAAAAGATAAACCTTCGCATTTACCTGGGTTGTACCGCCCCATCTCCCTTATAAATGCGGACGCAAAACTATATTCTAAAATCTTCGCCAT